>NC_062569.1:86860681-87163711 GCF_022837055.1 Prionailurus viverrinus | reverse complement strand
GCTTTCATGAGTTCAAGCCCTGCATCAGGCTCTGTGCTGACAGCTCAGAGCCTGGAGCCTGCTTTAGAATCTGCATCTCCCTCTCTGCTCCTCCCCTTTTCATGCTGTCTCTCTCAAAAATAAATACAGATTAAAATAATAATAATAATAATAAAAATGAGAATTTTCCTTTCACGTTAAATCTTTAATCCATATAAAATTTTATTTGATATGACATAAGGCAGGGAATCTTTCTTCGCCTGGATTCACCAGAAGGCAGAGCTTGCAGCAGAAGGCTTATGTATCTTTTCATTATTAGGAAGAATATATCCCAGGGAGCAGAAATAATGGGAAAGAGGGAGTGGAGCATACGTAGGGTGGTAGCCCATATGGAAGTGTAACTGATTGCTCAATCCCATTGTACTGTCCTCCAGGAAGTTATAGAAAGTTTGTCACAGGATCATCCAACACAGGATAGAAAAAGGATCTGTCTAATGAGATGGGATGTCTTCTCATCACGGATAGTTATAGGTTCACCTCTGCACTACCAGATTGCACGTGGGTGGGTGGCAATGTACGCAGCTCAGGAATGAAGTGAGGCATTGTTATGTTGTGTATGCATTTAAAAAATGGCTATGTCCATTCCTCAAAAACCTAAAAATAGAACTACCCTACAATCCAGCAATTGCACTACTAGGCATTTATCCACGGGATACAGGTGTGCTGTTTCGAAGGGACACATGCATCCCCATGTGTATAGCAGCACTATCAACAATAGCCAAAGTATGGAAAGAGCCCAAGTGTCCATTGATGGATGAATGGATAAAGAAGATGTGGTATTTATATACAATGGAGTATTACTTGGCAATCAAAAAGAATGAAATCTTGCCATTTGCTACTACGCGGATGGAACTAGAGGGTAATATGCGAAGCAAAATTAGTTAGAGAAAGACAAAAATCCTATGACTTCACTCATATGAGGACTTTAAGAGACAAAACAGATGAACATAAGGGAAGGGGAAAAAATAATATAAAAACAGGGAGGGGGACAAAACAGAAGAGACTCATAAATATGGAGAACAAACTGAGGGTTACTGGAGGGATTGTGGGAGGGGGGATGGGCTAAATGGGTAAGGGGCACTAAGGAATCTACTCCTGAAATCATTGTTGCACTATATGCTAACTAATTTGGATGTAAATTTTAAAAAATAAATAAAATTTTAAAAACGATAAAAAAAGAAAAAAAATGGCCACATCCAGCATAGAGCTGGTTGCTGGAGTAGCAGCTTGAATAAGAGACAGGTGAGGCTAAAAGGATTGGCAAAGATGCGTAAGTGGTGTGGTATCTGGTACAGGATCCAATTTCTTAGATAAAAAATGTTCATAGCAGGGCAAGTCTCTCCACATGATTCTATTTTGGGAGTGTCTTTGCTACTCCTGAGCCTTTGTTCTTCTGTATAGATTTTGGAATTAGCTGTCTAGTTTTTCATAAAACCCATTTGGGATTTTGATTAAGATTACTTTGGTATTTTTTGTTTTGTTTTGTTCTTAAATTAATTTATTTTAGAGTGAGTGCATAAGCAGGGGAGAGGAGGGGGGAGAAAGAATGAATGAATGAATGAATGAATGAATATCCCATTCAGCATGGAGCCCCACACAGGGCTCAATCCCACAACCCTGGGATCACAACCTGAGCTGAAATCAAGAGTCAGACGTTCAACTGACTGAGTCATCCAGGTACCCCTGATTAAGATTACTTTGAATCTGTAGATTAATTTGAGGAAATTTGGCATCTGTACAGTTTTGAGTGTTAAAATTCATAAACATTAGTATCTCTCTCCATTTATTAGTTCTACTTAATATCTTTGAGTATATTTCCCCTCTGTGTAAACGTTCTAATTACATGGTTCCCAAACTGATATCCCACTGAGCTCAGAGTCACCATGGGATTTTAAATATTAGAGGGTATCGGTGATTGACATCTGTTGAGCACTGTGTGGACTTTGAGCTCTTGGGAGTTCACAGTTTCAACATTAAGTTGTGATACATTTGATAATGTCTGTCTTTATGAAGCAATTGCCGAGATTAAAAGTACAAAGATCAGCATGGAGCAGGAAATGAGTGTGGGCAGTGTCTGAGGTCTTGAGTTGTGCAGTGCCCATCAGGTGCATGTTTCCCAAAGTTGTTTGGACCTAACTACTAAAGAAATGAAACCATTTGGAATTTCTTTTGTCATTGTTGAATAATTACTGGGAATAACAAGGGCACCGTGAGTTGAGAAGATTTGGGAACCTCTGTTCTAGGAACTTGGTATTTTTTTATTATGTTATAAATGGTATCTTTTCCCTTTCCCTTTTCACTTTGGGAAATGCAGTTGAGTTTTGTATATTCCTCTTTATCTTGGCAAAATTTCTGTTTACCTTAATAATTTATCATAGTTTTGTTGGCATTTTGTAGACAATCTTTTTAGTTGCAATTAATAACACTTGTTTCTTCTACCATAGCAAAACCATTGGAGGAAAAGAACTAAATGGTAATAAACCCAGATAAAAAAATTTTCAAAGCATTTTTCACATCCTGCAGTCTCCTGTCCCCAGTCACTTCAAAAATAGTAATTCAGGTATTAATACATTTTATAGGTAATTGAATTGAAGGACTAGAGAGGTAAGTGAATTGTCTTTCAGTAGTCAACTTGATTAGTTGCAGTAGTTTACTTGCCTAAACTGGCTAACATTGTTTATGTAGGTGAAAAACACATTTTGGTATTCTACGATGTTGATGTATACGTATATAACACTTTGCCAGGTGCTGTTGGGGAGTAAAGAGAGAGATAAAATTAGTACCTTCTCGCAAAGGGAGTTTGGTAGAGGAAATATGATACATCATAATAGCTCATAATAGAAGCAGTGTCATAACCTGGTTAATGAGTATTTGCTAAATGTGTAACACATAGTGAAGTTCCCATTGTAGATGTTGTAACCCCGAAAGATGTAAGAACAGAAGAAAATGGGAATTTTTAACCTCTGCCAAATTGCATTTAATTTTGTACAGTGGTCTTTGTTTCACTTAATAGTAAAGCTAAATAAGTTTCACGTATTGTCTGTGAAGTGAAAAATGCGAGGACATTTTTAGCAGCCAATGGATTATTAGATTGGGTCTCTGTGGTATCTTATTTATTTCAAGTAGTGGTATTCATTCTACTTTTGTTGGTAATTTATTGAGGGGGAGAGAGAGAGAGAGAGAGAGAGAGAGAGAGAGAGAGAGAGAGAGAATCCCAACCAGGTTCTGTGCTGTCAACTGTGAGATCATGACCCAAGGCAAAATCAAGAATCTGCGCTTAACTGACGGAGCCACCCAGGTGCCCCAGTCCCCCCCTCCCCATTTTGTTCCCTTCCTCCCCCCCACAGTAACCAATCAAAGGCTTATCCTTCGATTAAAAAGATAATAAGCATGTGTTAGTGCATATGTGCATGTCTATGTGTTGACATGCCTTTTCTTTCCCCTTAGATAAATGGTAGCATATGATACTTCTATTTTTCTCCCATCTTTGATTTTCATTAGTAGCGTACCCTGAGATCACTCCATGGGGTAGAGTGATTTTCTCATTCATTTTCACATATAATACTTTAGTGGGTGATACATATAGCTAATTAAACCAGTCTCCTATTTATTACTATTTGAGATGCTTCCAGTCTTTTGCTGTTACAGGTAATACAACCCATTATTTATATATAATAATGTATATTTATATTTTTTTATATTTGTTTATTATATTCATTATAAGAAATAAAAGGAAAACTATAATACACATTTGTAAATAACTTGATCACAACTACTCAAAAAATCAGCATGAAGTACCTGTATCTATCTGTTCATAGGCTTGACCTAATGCAATCTCATGTAGATGTACTGCCATTGATTATTCATCCAGCATGAGCATGTTGCTTTAAGTGATATGATATTACAGATGGTGAATAAACATCTCAGTAAAAGTGAACTGAGCAAAATGAAGGTCAAGGTCCTCTTGGTTTCATAGTGGTTGCATGACTGGAAAATTCAGTGAGAGTTAAAACTGTAAAAAATATATTTTAGGGACACCTGGGTGGCTCAGTCAGTTTAAGCATCTGACTTGGTTTGTGGGTACGAGCCCCACATCGGGCTCTGTGCTGACAGCTCAGAGCCTAGAGCCTGCTTCCAATTCTGTGTCTCCCTCTCTCTCTCTCTGCCCCTCCCCTGCTCACGTTCTGTCTCTCTCTGTCTAAAATGAATAAACGTTAAAAACATTTCTTAAAAAATATATTTTATATGTAAAAGAGAACTATGCTCTAGGTTTATACACACACACACACACACACACACACACACACACACACACCTATATATTTTTATATATAACTAAACCATTGCACGGTGGGACATTCAAGAGGTATGAGGACTTGCTGGCCCATTGTGAAATACTGGTTATCTGTGATCTCTGCTAACTACCAGTAGAACTCCTTTTAATTCCTATGAGTGTTTATAAAGTAAAACTTCAGAACTCTAAGTGTCCTTAAGTGCTTTAATCACATCCGGCAAGTGTGTGTGTGTGTGTGTGTGTGTGTGTGTGTGTGTGTGTGTGTGGTAAAATATACATAACGTAAAACTTAACATTTTCAAAACTTTTCTTATCCCAGACAGAAACTCTGTACTCATTAAACAATAAGTGCTCATTTCACTCTACCGTCAGGCCCTGGTGATCTCTATTCTTTCTGTCTCTATGAATTTGACTACTCCAAATGCCTCATGGAAGTGAAATTACACACTATTTGGCCTTTTGTGTCTGGCTCATTCTACTTAATGTTTTCAAAGTTGATGCTCAGTAGAGCACATATCAAATTTCACTTCTTTTTTATAGATGAACATACTCTACAGTAGGTATATACCACATTTTGTTTATCCAATCCTCTAACTTTTGGTACGTAGCTTTGTCACTCTCATTCAGTTCTGAGTATTTTCTAATTTCCATTATATCATTTCTTAACTGTAAGTTTTTAGAGATGTTTTAAAATTTCCAAAACTTAAGGTATATTTTTCTGGTTTTCTTTTTGTTCTTGATTTCCAACTGGACTGATTTTGGTTAAGAGAATAGTGGAATTCTAATCTTTTGAAAATTTTCTTTGTCTCAAATTATTTTTATTTTGTCCTCATTCTCAAAAGAGTTTTGTTGAATCTGAAGTACGTTGGCACCTTCTCTCTGGACATTGAGAATGCTCCAGTGTTTTTTGGCTGTTGTTGCTATCAGGAAGTAAGCTAAAGTCCAATTGCCCTTTTTTCTACTTTGGCTGATTTTTGGAACTCTTTGCTCTTTGATCTTAATTTCACTCTGATGTGTCTTTACTTTGGTGTGTGTAAATTACTTTTATCCTGCTTTTGATTTATTAAGTTTCTTCATCTTATGGATTTTGTGTCCTTTATCACTTCTAGAAATTTCTCAGCTACTAATTTATCTGGTAAACCATTCCTTCATTCATTATGTCCTTTCTTCTGAAACTCCAAATAGTTATATCTTAGGTCATCCAACCTACTCATCTTACTTTTCTTTCATATTTTCTCTTTGTGTCTATGCAGCATTCTAGTTACTTTCTAAAGAGACCTACCTCACCCAGTTCACTAATTCTTCCTTCCACTAAGTCTGCACTCCTTTTTACTTCAAATGTCAAATTCAAATATTCAGGTGTTATGGGTTTTTTTTTTAAGTTTTTAAATTTGAGATTGAGAGAAACAGAATGGGGGGGGGGTGAGCGGGGAGGGGCGGGGGGGGGGGGGGGAGAGAGAATCCCAAGCAGGCTCTGCACCGACAGTGCCTGTTGAAGGACTCAAACTCCCGAATCATGAGTTCATGGCCTGAGCCAAAGTTGGACATTTAACTGACTGAATCATTCAGGTGCCCCTTTCCAAAAGTTTTGTATGGTGGTTTTTCATATTTGCTTTTTTTCAAACTTCTGATACATATTCTGTGTCAAATCATTCTACATCTATTTCACCGGTTCGTTTTGGCTAGTTCTGTCATGGTGCTTTGTTTCGTTTTCTGAATTTTCACTATGAGATGTTCCTTTTCCTTAGAATTTTATCTTTGGGTATTATTTGAGATCTGAGTAGTACCCAAAAAGATCTAAAGTTCTTGTCATTTGATTTTACCATTCACTAGCATGACCATATTTAATTAAACCTATTTGGGAATTTGGGGGACCTCAGAGGTGGGATGAATTCATACCAAAAAACGTACATTTTGTTGTTAGGATTCCTCAGAGAACCTCACCCCCAGCCCCCACTCCACAGTATCACTGGACTCAAAATACTGAAGGTTTTCTTGTTCCGTTTGGCCCAGAGGGATTCATTCCTGATTTACTCTTGAACAGATTATACTTTTTAGGTCCTGGTCTTGTGTGGAAGGGGCTTCTATTAGATTTTTCAATTCAGGCAGACTTGGCTTTATCACCTGTCCCCTGTGACAGCCATCAAAGTGGAAATTTAAGGTCTCCAAGAGTTAGTCAAAAATCCTTCAAGAATAAATGGATTGGTAACTTGCTTACTCTTTGTTCTTGGTTTCACTTTGCTTTGGGCTCTATGGAAACATCCTTTTCATCTTAACTAGCCTATCCTTACATTTTTATAGATTTGATATATTATCCACTCCTTCATTTATTTGCGTTTGAATCAGAGTTTCTTTACACTACTTTATTCTTTTCCAGTGCCCCAGTTGTCTTCTGTATCTCTTCCCCACTTTCCTTTTCCTTTCTGGCTTTGCTACTAACAGACCTTATGTTATGGCCATTGCCACCAAATAAAAACACTCCTTTCCTTTTAATTTGTGAACTTGCCTTCCATAGCGTGTGTTGTACATTTGAGGTGATTAGTGATATTTTTAATCAACACTTTCTCTCTCAAAAGCTTCTGAAGCTTTTGTGAGGTGGGAAGGGAGGAGAGGCCAGTGTTTTGGGAGCTCTTATACCTTATTGAGAGATTGCTAGAAGTCTATCAAATAGTGTTAGATTTCATTTTTAAGGTACTGAAAACTTAAGATTCATTTGTTATTTATATAAAATGTAAGTAAAAAATATAAAGCAAGTTGTGCTTTTCAAATCATTTTTTAGTAGTGTATGGTTTGTACATTAAGTACCATAGTTGATCCAAGTTAGATTATAAAAAATGTAACGATTTTTACTAGTTAAGACTAACTAGTTCCAGACACCACTCCTTTTTTTCATTTCTGTCGTATATTTAGCTTCCCCTGGTCTCCTTCAGTAGACAATTGAGGAATTGTTTGTTTTTGAGTCGTGTCACAATTAAACAATGGGCCTGTTAGAAGAGTACAGTGTGTTTTGGGGCTTTTTGTTTCGCCTACTTGTTTTTCACTGAAAAGTAGCAAAAAGTGAACAGATTTAGAGAGAGGCATTATTATCATTTTTTTTTTTAAGAAAACATTTTTGGGTAATGATGGAGCAAAACACTGGTAAATCAGAATTTTATCATGAATTGTTTTTATATTGTTTCTGGCTAAAATATAAGATGTAAAGAACCTTATCACATCGTCACTTAGCACTTTTTAGGCATTTGACACCATCAGTAGAAGCAACACACAGAAAAAAATAACATTGTTTTATGGAAAAGGATTAAAGACTAATGCCATGAATTAGCTATTAGAGGAAAAGTGTAAATCTTTCCAAAGATATTTTTGTTAATATAGGGTAGTTTATATGTTGTGTAGTGAAATGCTTTTTGATAGAGAACTAATAAATTTGGGAAGAATATTTCCTCTGGTGACAGAGTATATAGTACCTTAAATCAGTAACTATTACTGTCTTAATACATGCAAGGATCTTTGTTAAACATTAATGCCTTAATACATGCAAGGATCTGTGTTAAACATTAAAGGAGACAGTACAATATATAATAATAATAGTGGTGGTGGTGCCTTTCAATTGCTTGAAGTCTTGAGCAGGAAAGATACCTAAAATAATAATTAAGGATGCACAGTTGTAACTCATTGCCAGAGTCCTTTAAAGGTTTTGTTTTTAAGTAATCTCTAGGGGTGCTTGGCTGACTTGGTGGAACTTGTGACTCTTGATTTCGTGATTGTGAGTTCAAGCCCCACGTTGGGTGTAGAGATGACATAAAAAAATCATAAAGTCTTAAAAAAAATCTTCACACCCAACGTGGGGCTCAAATTTGCAACCTGGAGATCAAAAGTCCTATGCTCCACTGACTTAGCCAGCCAGATACCCGAGAGTGATCCAATATATTAACATGATTAAGAAAAAAACAACAACATGAAATTGAGTTGTTACTGACCTTGAATTCTGGTCTTAGTTTGTTAGTAATTAAATTCAGCCTACTTATTTTGGGGGGTGTTGGTCCTTCGCATATAAAATAAGAAAGAGGGGCGCCTGGGTGGCTCAGTCCGTTAAGCGTCCAACTTCGGCTCAGGTCATGATCTCGCACTCTGTGAGTTCGAGCCCCGCATCAGGCTCTGTGCTGACAGCTCAGAGCCTGGAGCCTGCTTCGGATTGTGTGTCTCCCTCTCTCTCTGGCTCTCCCCCCATTCATGCTCTGTCTCTCTCTGTCTCAAAAATAAATAAATGTTAAAATAGAAAGAGAGAGAGAGAGAGAGAGAGAGAGAGAGAGAGAGAAAGAGAGAAAGAAAGATAGAAAGATAGATAGAAAGATGGACCAGGTAAATTCTAATCCAGCTTTATTACTCTCTGAATTAGTTTTCCTGTGTAACTTGTATTCAGAGGATGTGAGGGGCCTGTGTGGAGGTGGGGGGCAGGGGTCAGTCTTGTTCAGAGGATTTGAAGGATCATTTTGAACAAGGATAGACAGGAATGATCTTACATAGGAAATAATTCTTGCTGAACATTGAAAGATTTGGTTAGATACAGAAAATACTGAAGAAAGTTTAAGAATGGAGAAAGTTATACACAAAGATGAGTTAGGCCAGAAAATTCTTTGGTGTATTTGGGTAAAATGAGGCATATGATTTATGTGGTGCGTTCATGATATCAGATCAATTCAGTAGTAAATGTCCCTAAATATCAGAGTTTAGTCCTCAGTCTGTTGCTTATGGGTAGCTCTAAGTAAAACCTGAATGCATGGAAACTCTTTAGGAAGCTGGTTAAAGCTTCTAACCTCTCCCTCTGAGCAGCAGTTGAAGACATAGATACTGCTTAGAGAAATCTTGAGATGAAGTGATGAAGTCCTCAGCTAAGCTGATGTCATAGTATCAAGGATTGTCATGCTTGTATTTACTAAGATCTAATCACTTATGAGGCATATTACTTAGAATTGTTGCTGTCTTATTTGTCATCTTGAGTAATTTCATTAAGGATATCTGTGACCCATACGTTTAATGTTAAATTTGGGGGTTTATTTAGACATGTGTTGCCTGTAAGGTAATAATATCATGTTAATTGGGATTTCCTTGAGATAGCTAATTCAACTTTACCTGTAATGTATAATCACCAAGAAGAATGTTGTGAAACAAATAATCTATTAGCTCCTCTTTAGTTCTATTGGACTGAATGTATGCAGCAAATTAAAAAGCTACTGTGCAGTATATTAAAATAGAGCAGTAAAGAAAAGTTTTTGGGTGAACAAAGTACTGTATATGGAAAGGCTGTGTTTTGAAAGAATGAATAAATATGTGTCTTTTGCCACCTCAGTAAAACAATAATTGGCGTATGAGGGTGAAGTGTAGAGCTGGGATATACTTTAAAGCAGCAGTTCTCAGTGTGGTGTGTGGTACCACTGTGGTTTATGAAGTCAAAACCTGTTTTCATAATAATACTAAGATACTCTTTGCCTTTCATACTGTTGACACTTGCAGCGCTGGCAGGTAAAACAGCCTATATTTTGGCACAAATCGAGGCAGTGGCCATACACTTGGAGGGTTTTGTTTTGTTTTGTTTTTTCTTTAAAACCAGTTTCACTTAAGAATGTACTTCGCATTTGCAACTACGTAAGATGAACTGGAGGGTATTATGCTAAGTGAAATTAGAGAAAGACAAATATATGACTTCACTCGTGTGGAATTTAAGATACAAAACAGATGAACATAAGGGAAGGGTAGCAAAAATAATATAAAAACAGGGAGGGCGACAAAACATAGGAGACTCTTAAATAGAGAACAAACAGGGTTGCTGGAAGGGTTGTGGGTGGGGGGATGGGCTAAATGGGTAAGGGGCATTAAGGAGGACACTTGTTGGGATGAGCACTGGCTGTTATACACAGGGGATGAATCACTAGAATCTACTCCTGAAATCATTATTGCGCACTACATGCTAACTAACTTCGATGTAAACTTATAGATAGATAAAATTTTTAAAAAATGTACTTCATGAAATCAATAAAATGTTTAATTTTGTTGTATCTCATTTTTTATTTTTTTAAAAAGTTTTTTTAACTTTTATTCATTTTTGAGAGACAGAGACAGAGCATGAGTTGGGGAGGGGCAGAGAGAGAGAGAGAGGCACAGCATCCAAAGCAGGCTCCAGGCTCCAAGTGTCAGCACAGTGTCCAATACGGGTCTCAAACCCACAAACCGCGAGATCATGACCTGAGCTGAAGTCGGCGCTTAACCGACTGAGCCACCCAGGTGCCCCTCTCTTATTTTATTTTTGTTTTTGTTTTTGTTTTTATCTGGGGAAGGGGGGCAGGAATCTCAAGCAGGCCCCACGCTCAGCATGGAGCCCGCCCCATGGGCTTGATCTCATGACCGTGAGATCAGGACCTGAGCTGAAATCAAGAGTCAGAGACTTAACTGAGCCACCCAAGCACCCCTGTATCTTTAATTTTAAGTTCACTTTTAAAGTATTTTATGTAGCGGGGTGCCTGGGTGGCTCAGTAGGTTAAGCGTCTGACTTTGGCTCAGGTCATGATTTCATGATTCTTGAGTTCAAGCCCCGCATCGGAATCTGTCTCCCTCTCTCTCTGCTCCTCCCCCACTCGTGCTCTATCTCTCAAAAATAAATCGTTAAAAAAAATTTTTTTTTAATTTGAGATAGATATTCACATAGCTGAAACTTACCATTTTAAACTGTACAATTAAGTGGTTTTAAGATATTAAAAAGGTTGTGCAATGTCTGATGTCTAATTCCAGAACATTTTCATGAAATGGCATTCAGAAAGAAACGCCATACCCATTAGTAGTCACATCCCATTCCGTTCACCTCTTAGTGACCCCTAATCACCTGCTGTCTTTGTGGAAATATTTGCATGTTCTTGACATTTCATATAAATGGTATCATACAGTATGTGGTCTTCTTGTGTCTTTCTTTTTCCACTTATGTTTTAAAGGTCCAGCCACATTGTAGCCGGTATTAGTACTTCACTCCTTTCCGTGGCCAAATATTCCATTGTATAGATATGCTACATTCTATCTGTCCATTTGTTGATGGATATTTTGGGTGTTTTTTTTTTTAATCTTTTGGCTATTATGAATAATGCTATGAACATTCATATGCAACTTATTTGTGGACATATGTTTTCAGTTCTCTTAGGTATATACTGGGAGTGGAATTGCTAGGTCATATTGTAGATAATTCTATAACTTTTAAAGGAACTTATTACATAATTCATTTTGAAATAGACTTTTTATTGTGGAATAATTTCAGATTTGCAGAGATAGTAGATTTCCTGTATAGCTATCACCTGTCTTCTAATGTTAACACAAACCCTAAAATGTCTGTCAAAGCAAAGAAGCCAACATTGGTACATTACTGTTAACTAAATTCTAGGTTTTATTGGTATTTCACCAGTTTTTCCACTAATGTCCTTTTTTTGTTACAGAATATAACATTGTCATGTCTTTTTAGACTCCTCTGCTCTGTGAACAATTTCTCAGTTTTTCTTTGTTTTTCATGTCTTTGATAGTTTTTTTTTAATTTTTATTTTTTTAATGTTTATAATGAGACGGGGCGCCTGGGTGGCTCAGTCAGTTTGAGCGGCCGACTTCGGCTCAGGTCATGATCTCGCGGTCCGTGAGTTCGAGCCCCGCGTCGGGCTCTGTGCTGACAGCTCAGAGCCTGGAGCCTGTTTCAGATTCTGTGTCTCCCTCTCTCTGACCCTCCCCCGTTCATGCTCTGTCTCTCTCTGTCTCAAAAATAAATAAACGTTAATGTTTATAATGAGAGAGAGAGAGAGAGAGAGAGAGAGACAGAGTACAAGCAGGGGTGGGGCAGAGAGAGAGGGAGACACAGAGAATCTGAAGCAGGTTCCAGGTTCCAAGCTGTCACCACAGAGCCTGACGTGGGGCTGGAACCACAAACCACGAGATCATGACCTATGCCAAAGTTGGATGCTTAACCAACTGAGCCACCCTGGTGCCCCTTTAAGGAGTATTGGTCAGGAATTTTTGTAGAATGTCCCTCAGTTTGGGTTTATCTGATGTTTTTGCCATAGTTAGACTGGGGTTATGGAATTTGAGGAAGAATACCATAGAGGTAAAGTAGGTTTCTCATCACATTCAATCAGGTGGTGAGTGACGTCAGCGTAACTTATTACTGGAGATGTTAACCTTGATCACTTGGTTAATGCAGTGTTTGCCACATTTTTCCACCATGAAGTTATTTTTCCCTTTCCATACTCTTGGAAATGAGTCACTAGATCCAGCATATATTCAAGTGGGGAAGGAAGTTAAGTTCCAACTCCTAGGAGGGGATGTAGCTACAATTATTATTTGGAATTCTTTGATAAGGAAGATTTGGCACCCCACCATTTTATTTATTCATTTGTACTGATATGAACTGTATATATTTATTTTTTACTTTGGGTTAAATATAATGCTACTTTATTTTTCTGCTCCATTCATTCCAGTATTGGCTTTTGGGAACTCTTTCCTGTGTCCTTATCCTTTTTAAGTACTTCTTTACCTTCTGACAATATAAGATACTCTAGGCTCATCCTTATTTTCCCTGTCCCAGGCCTAGAACCAGCCATTTCTTCAAGGATCCCTGACTACAGTTAAGTAATTTAATTTGCCCAAGGTCACACACTTAAATAAATGGTGAAACCAGGATTCTGACTGAGGGAATCTGATTCCTCAACCCATGCTTTTTTTTAAAAAAATTTTTTTTTTTTCATTTTTTATTTATTTTTGGGACAGAGAGAGACAGAGCATGAACGGGGGAGGGGCAGAGAGAGAGGGAGACACAGAATCGGAAACAGGCTCCAGGCTCTGAGCCATCAGCCCAGAGCCTGACGCGGGGCTCGAACTCACGGACCGCGAGATCGTGACCCGGCCGAAGTCGGACGCTTAACCGACTGCGCCACCCAGGCGCCCCAACCCATGCTGTTAATCATAACTTTGGACAGCATGCAGCTGAAGGTGCACTGGCAGTTTCTAGTTAGTCATGGTCCATCTGTGAACCAGTCTTTTTTTTTTTTTTTAAGGTTTTTTTTTAGTTGTTTTTTTTTTTTTAATTTTACTCATTTTTGAGAGAGCATAAGCAAGGGTGGGACAGAGAGAGAGGGAGACACAGAATCTAAAGCAGGCTCCAGGCTAAGCAGGCTCCAGGCTCTGAGCTGTCAGCACAGAGCCCGATGCCGGGCTCAAACTCATGAATCATGACCTGATGAGATCATGACCTGAGCTGAAGTCGGACACTTACTTAATCGACTGAACCACCCAGGCCCCCCAAGTCTGTGAGCCAGTCTTAAGGATACAGTTGATAGTCATCTCACCCTAAATAATTATTAAGCCCTGTTTTATATTGATTTTTTTTTTAACCACAGCTGTGATGGTTGTAATCAAGCTAAAAATTACTTGTTAGGCACAATTAACTACTGTTAATATTTTGGTACATTTCTTTCTTTAAATGCATGCAAATGTATTTTGAGATTTTGTTATATTATCCTAATTTTTAAATATGCACAAATATGAAGCATTTGCAGTGTAACCAGAATCTGAATGTGCCATGTCTGTTTTAAGTGGTGATTAAGATGAAAGTGAGCTGCTATAGAGTCATTCTGTTATGCCTTGATGTTATGGTCACATAAGAGATAAACATCTGTCTTGATTTATCAGGTTCTCAAGTAATCCTCCAAGTGTTGTTCCTAAGCCTTATCTTTCTTCCATTTCTAGCAACAGATAAGTCCTCTCTTGTGATGCACACCTGACAGTCCATGCTTAACAGCCAGTTGCATCTCACTCCAAAGCAGAACAAACCCCACATGTTGTGATCACTTGGTTTGGAAGAATCATCTGACTAGGTCATCTGCGTGACATTCTTAGATTCCACCCCCATTTCTTCTTTTGACCACCAATATTAATTTCAATTCAGGAAGTCTTTCTCACACACACAGATCTTTTTTTACTCTATTCTCCCTGCCATTCTCTAGCTAGTTATCCCCAGAAAAGTTTATTTTCCCCCTTTACAGTCTCTCCTTCTTCCTCTTTTGTAGGCTGAAAAGTAATTGTCATTATGGAAGACAAAATACACAGTGGTTTTGGGGATGCCTGGGTGTCTCAGTCGGTTAAGCGTCCAGACTCTTGATTTCCACTCAGGTCATGATCTCACAGTGTCTTGAGTTTGAACCCTACATTGCGTTCTGTGCTGACTCTGCAAAGCCTGCTTGGGATTCCCTCTCTCTCCCTCTCCCTCCCTCCCTCTCTCTCTCTCTCTCTCTCTCTCTCTCTCTCTCGCCCCCCCTCCCCTGCTCACGCTCTCTCTCTCAAAATAAATACACTTAAAAAAATTATTTATTCTCTCTCTCTCTCTCTCTCTCTCTCTCTCTGCCTGCCCCTCTACTCCACTTGTGTGTGTGCTCTCTCTCTCAAATAAAAGAAATTTTTTATTCATTTTTAATTTTATCTAACTATAGTTGGTATTCTTTACATTGTATATATACAAAATTTTATTCACTTAAATGCAATAAGTAGCTATAATAAAATCAGGATCTAATTACCAATTGAAATCTTGTTTAGTGAGGAGATGTGTTGTTTCCTAATATATACTTTTGTATCAGACCTCATCTGGAAGTTAGGCATACCCTCCCCTTTACTGCTGACTTTAAATGTGTATAATCTACTTTTTGTAAAAGGACTAAAATATATAAATATATATGTAAATATGTATGTAAATAAGGTTTATGTGATATTAATGTTTATATATATAAACAAGGTTGACGTTTTCTACTGAATTAGTCATGTGGATTAAGAGGGGTTACTTGACTGCCTGGACAGGGCATCACATGACAGAAACTTGAGATTTGGCCATACTCTGGTTTTGAACCAAAATCTAGATTTACTTTTGAACTAGATCAAGTTCTATGGAACTGTCTGCAAAGCTTGCAAGAGACTAACACATGTAGTTAGAACGTCACATTTTCAAAGAAACCATATATTACATCAGTGGCACATTCTCATCCTTTAGGAGAGTTTATATGAAGGCTAAGTTGTAATCACAAGGCTGGGGAAGCATGGACTCAGATTCTTTGTAAGGAGTGGTGTTGGTTGATATATTTAATAGCAAGCATTCTATCTTTGCTACAGAAATGGACCTGTCAGGCACCTATCCTTTGGCTGGTTAGAACATAATCTTCCTCTTTGGAATTCTCTTTTTTTAAGACTCCATGTTGTCTGTCTTTTCATTGGAATATTTACTCTTAGAATCAACTGATTAGGTGAATATCTTTTGATACGTTATTATCATCATGCTTTCCCAAAACTTACCCTAGTCCTCTTAACTGGACATGGCTTTTCAAACATTCTCTCAGCTAACCATTTACCACCTTTGTTACGGGAGATTACCTATATTATAATAACCAGTTTCGTCTCTTATTCATTGAATTTTATAAATTTTGCAAACTTCTCTCTAAATGGATAACATTTTCTAATTCACAGTTGAAAAGAGGACAATTATTACTGTTTCTGCTTGTCTGTACTATTTTTTACTTTGTTATTGACTGTATGATTTTTGCCTATCTATTTCAGGCCACATCATAATTCCGAATCATGTCTGATAACGGAGAACTGGAAGACAAGCCTCCAGCACCTCCTGTGCGAATGAGCAGTACCATTTTTAGCAGTGGAGGCAAAGACCCTTTGTCAGCCAATCACAGTTTGAAACCTTTGCCCTCTGTTCCAGAGGAAAAAAAGCCCAGGAATAAAATCATCTCTATATTCTCAGGCACAGAGAAAGGTAAATAGCTATTGTGGCTTCAAGAGTCTCGGTTATTGTTATTATTTTTTTTTAATGTTTATTTTTGAGAGAGAGAGAGAGAGAGAGAAAGAGTGTTGGGGGATTAGGCAGAGAGAGAGAGGGAAACAGAGAATCCAAAGCAGGCTCTGAGCCCAACATGGTGCTTAAACCCATGAACTGTGAGATCCTGACCTGAGCTGACATCAGATGCTCAACCAACTAAGCCACCCAGGTGCCCCATGAGTCTCAGTTGTATTTTATGTTACCAATTTTGATATTTTTTCTCAATTATGATCTCTTTTTAATTAAATTATAATAATAAGTTGATATTTTATGGTGAGAACAATAACAGATCTAAGAAAACAATTGATGGTGGTATATAGGCACTATTAGAAAGGCTAGTTTCTCTTAACCTCTGATAATAAAGAATAAAACTAAGTTTTTACTCATATACTTGGTATATCAAATGAATTTCTCTAATCCTCTCCTTCATTTTCTAAGACATGAGCTTCCCAACGTGAATGAGATTTGGAGATTTGAGAAAGAACTCATTGAGAGAGTTTGTGATTTTTCAGTAGTAGTAATACTTAGTACTATTTTTTAATCTTGTATTCTGTTAATGCCCTCCAAGGCAGCACTCCGTGATTAGTAGATTAAAGTGTCTTCTGCAAACATGAGTCTGGTCCAAGGTTTGTCAATCTCAGTAAGATTGACATTTGGGGGCCAAATAACTTTGATGCAGGGATTGATCTTGTGCATTATAGAACATCCTATAAGCCATTCCTAGCTTTTACCACCTAGATGTCAGTAGCACCTCCCACCCAGCTATGACAACTAAAAATGTCTCCAGACATTGCTACATATCCTCTGTGGAGCAAAATCACCTCCAGTTAACAACCACTGGCCTAGTCACACAAGCTGGGATAAAAACTATAAATAGTCATCTCCTATAAATTGAAGTCACTAAATTTGTTTTGGTGCCAAGCCTCAGGAAAGAACTTGTGGTTTTCAGAGCTTTTTGGATTTTAGAATTAGATAGGCATTATGGACTGGTAATGGGTTTTAGAGTAAGAATTAGGGATTAGTTTATTTAATTACATTAAGCATGGCTATATGGCTCTGATAGCTAATAATAGATATAAGTGTAGATAAGGATATATTTCCACTCATAGATAGCCAAGTTAACATGGTGAAGGAAACCCAAATGGAAGAGGAGTAGTGCTTTATATATAATAATAAATATATAATAAATATACAGGGCCTGTTGGCGTGGCCATGGCAGGTTTGCTGAAGAAGACCACTGGCCTTGTGGTTTTGGCTTTGTGTAAGTCCACACAAGAGGCTAAGAATATTGTACACAACGATTCTTGATGTTCTTGAGCAAATTCCTAAAAATGCAGCAATAGAAAGTATACAGAACAGATTACAAATGAGAAGTTGAGTATGGTTAAAGTGTAACCAGATGTTAAGAAATTAGAAGACCAACTTCAGGGTGGCCAACCAGAAGAGGTGATTCTTCAGGCTGAAAATGAACTAAGTCTGGCAAGAAAAATGATACAGTGGAAACTATGGGAGCTTTTAGTGGAAGAGCCTCCTGCCAACCAATGGAAATGGCCAATATAATCACCATTAAATGACTGTTGTGTTGATGGGGAGCTAATACAATTAAATTTTCTGTTATATTAATGTTTCCATATTATTGACATCTTAAAATCAAGAAAACATACAGGACATATTTAGGAGACTTGTTAAAATTGATGACTATGGTAATAGGGATTTGTGACTCCATTTTTTATGTAAAGGATTCACTTGAGTTATTTCAAAGATGTTTTTGGAGGGGGGTTGTTATTTATTTTTTTAACAGGTTAACAGATTTGAAAGTTAATTGGAAAAATTCCTATAGATTTTCAATGCAGAGGTCATAATCAAAATGTGAAGTCATTTTAGTGTTTTTATATCATTTAATGTTTTTTATCCTGAAAAAAACAGGAAAGGAATTTAATTATTATTTTTTAGACAGATTTATAGGTCACTGAAGTGAAGTAGTAAGAGTAAAAACCATCAAATGATAAGGTGAAGAAATTGATTTGGTATTTCAAAGAAAAATTTTCTTATTTGCAGTGGTAATTGGAAAAACTTTTCCTTTTGTCTCATTTAAAGAAGTTAGCTTTCTGTTCCTTAGCCTTTAGCTTTCTTGATCAACCAAAGTACATCAGGATAGAGATTGAATTTATGTAAAAGAAGAGACAGCAAAAGTTTAAAATTTATCTGATATGGTGGATAGGCTTATATTCAGAACATCTTTGTCATAGGGTTGTAACTTCAAAGTAGAATGACTGGTAGTTTTCACTAAGTTTCGAGTATGAGTGCAGTTGGGTATAAAACCGAAGATAAATACTATTCAAGGAAAGAAACAGTTGGCGTAAATTACTTTTCATGTGTCCTCACCCTTCCTTCCTAGACCCTGTCATTTCTAAATACTTAAACTTGATATTTTTTAACTTCAAAGATAGTACTTTTGTGTGTGTTTGTATGCATGTGTGTGTGTGTTGCTATCCCTTATTGCAAAGCAAAATCCAGAATTTTCAGAATGAGAGAACTGTGTTTTTTTTCAATATATTTCTCCCCTTACAGAGCTGTAAATTGAATGGTAACTGAATATTAAATGAAAAAATAATATACATTTTACTTGAGAGTTAAGAATACATAATCAATGAAAATTTACATAGATTGAAATGTACAGAAATTAACTGTACAGTTTGACCAGTGGGTACACCTGTGAAAGCCATAATTGTTACATCACCATATCACATTATACACCATTTTTATCTCCCCAGCCTAGAACTTTACATAACCCAGCCTAGAATTTTATCAGTACCTCTGAAGCCCCCATCTGCCACACCCAATCTCTCTTTTCTCCACCTCCCACCAATATCTACCATCTTGAATTATGCAGTTTTTTTCCCTTGCTTTTTATTATAGTTTTACAACATAATATCTCCAAACAACGTATGGTTTAAGCTTGCCTATTTGGGAATATTTTATAAATGGAATCATAATGTATGCATTTTTCCAGGACTTACATTTTACATTTTTCACTCAACTTTATGCTTTTGAGATGCATTTTGGTATACATAGCTATAGTTCATTTTCACTGCTGATGTTGTTATATGCAGCTGTGTTTTGTTCATTTTCACAGATGTATACTAGTACACTGTATAAATATATGGCAATTTAGTTAGCTGGTCTCCTATCAAAAGACATCTGGGTTGTTTTCATGAACAGTGCTGCTCTATGGGTAATCTTGAGGGCATGTGCAAGTATTTCTCTATGGCAGTGGTTATTAAACATCAGGTGACCCATTAGTTTAGTTCTTGATTCTCATTGCTTATTAGAATCTCTTTTTTGGGGGGGAGGGACTTAAAAAAATAAATCTATGTCCAAGCTCCATCTCAGACCAATTGAATCAGTCTTCAGGGGCTTACCTGGGCATCAGTTTTGTTCTTGTTTTTAATTTTTTAAATACCTCTGGTGAATCTAATGTGTATCCAATGTCAAGAACCACTGCATTAGTGTCTTGTGAAATCTATATAGTAGGAATAATGTTAAATGAAATAGAAATAATCAGAGTATGTCACTGTGCAAGAGTTGTGTCATGGGGGCATCTGGGTGGCTCAGTCAGTTGAGTGTCTCTCTCTCTCTTTTTTTTTTTTTTTTTTTTTTTTAGTATTTATTTTCGAGAGAGAGAGTGACAGAGCATGAGCAGGGCTGGATCAGAGAAAGAGGGAGACACAGAATCTGAAGCAGGCTCCAGGCTCTGAGCTGTTAGCACAGAGCCCAACCTGGGGCTTGAACTCATGAACCATGAGGTCGTGACCTGATGAAGTCAGAGGCTTAACCAACTGAGCTGCTCAGCTGCCCCTAGCATCTTACTCTTGATTTAGGCTCAAGACATGACCCTAGGGTCATGGGATGAAGTCCCAAATTGGGCTCCGTGCTGGATGTGGAAACTGCCTGGGATATTCTCTTTTTCTCCCTCTCTCAAAAAGAAAAAAGAAAAAAAAAATGTTTCTTTCATGAATTCATGGAACTTTTGTTTCAGTTATGTGTGTATTAGGTCAGAATGTAAACGTATTGATGTGGGTCTTGGCCAAAGATTTAAAAGTTGCTCTGAGATGTATACTTGGGAGTAAAATTGTAGGGTTACAGGGTATTCCCATGTTTGTCTTGAGTAGGTTTGTCAGATTGTTTTCTGAAGTCTTTTTAGTGTTCATTCTTACCCACAGAACATGTACGTTTGCTGAACATCCTTGCAAATTCCTGTTTTACAGGACTTGAATTTTTGCCACCTTGGGAAGTATGAGATAATATCTCATTGTGGGTTTAATTTCCATTTCCCTGAAGACTTGGGAAATTATTTTTTCATATGTTAATTTACCAGTTATTTGTGTTTTCTGTTCCATCTATTCCTCATTCCATTTTTCTGTGGAGTTGCTTTTTCCTTCTTTATTAATAAACATTTCTTATTGTCTATATACTAATCCTTTGTCAGCTAAATGTTATTAAATATAGTTTTCCAAGTGGTGATTTGCCTTTTCACCCTCTCAGTGATATCTTTTGTTGAATAGAAGTTACTAATTTTGGTGTAGTTAAATCGATCAATCCCTTTATCAAATATGAGCTTTTTGTGTTTTAAGATTTAAATCTTTGCCAAACTATGGGTCAAAGATGTTTTCTTATATTTTTCTAAAGGTTTAACAGTATGCCTTTTATAATTTAAACCTTTGAACTGTCTGGATTTGGTTTTTGTGTATGTATAAAGAGAGATCCATTTTCACTTTTTTTGAACCAGTGTTCCCAACCTTTCATTGAAACTTTTGTCATTTCCCCACTGACCTGCCATACTAGCCCTTATCTGTCAGGTTTCCCAGTAAGCCAGGGTCTGTTTCTCTATTGTCTACTTTATTGCATTGGCTTATTTGTACCTGAGCTAATAATGTACTGTCTTAATCATTATAGCTTATAATTCTTAATACCTGAGAGAGCAAACCTGCTACCAGGTTCTTCTTTATGATCTTTTGTCCTTTTGCTCTTCTCTTTAAATTTTAGAATTTGTTTATCACATACTTTTAAAAAAAAAAGAACAAAACAACCAGGGGCGCCTGGGTGGCTCCATCGGTTGAGCGTCTGACTTTGGCTCAGGTCATGATCTCACTGCTTATGGGTTCGAGCCCTGCGTCAGGTTCTGTGCTGACAGCTCAGAGCCTGGAGCCTGCTTCGGATTCTGTGTCCCAGTCTCTCTCTCTGTGCCCCTCCCTCGCTCATGCTCTGTCTCTCTCTCACGAATAAATAAAACATTAAAAAAATTTTTTTTTAAAAACAACCTGCTGATGTTTTCATTAGATTTGCATTGAATTTGTAGAGTGAGATGGGAAGAATTGCATTCAGCTTTATTGTTAAGTAAGAGTAGAGCTCCTGCAGTCTCTGTGTAGCCTAGTTGTAGAGAGAGAAGGAGAAAGAAAGATGGAATGTTTGGAGGGTAGGGTGCTCCTTAATTCTTCTCATTCTCTGGGGTTCTTCCCTCCCTTTCCAACCCAGCCTCCCTGCACTTTTGTTTCTTCCTAGAAGTTGTCACCTCCCACATTAGTGTGACCTGAAACTTTGAGGGTTAGGAAGAAGGGAGAACCCTGTGTGTGTGTGTGTGTGTGTGTGTGTGTGTGTGTGTGTGTGTGCGTGTGCGCGTGCACGCACATGCGCACGCATAATCATGCTTCTATGAACACAGAGATCTTACCTGCTTAACTAATCCCGACATTTCTGAACTGGCATTCTCCTGCCTACATCCTGAGTGGCTGTTTCTCTCCCATAGTTTTATCTGAATTGCTTTTCATCTTTAGGCATTCCTCACTGATTTTGTTCCATGATAAATAAAGAGATTTGACCAGGAAGGGGAGGGCTACAGTATGTGGTTAGTCTTGAAAACAGAGTCTAGAAGGGAAAAATTGTATTTTTATTTTAAAAAATCATAATTACTGTAAGATTTTTGCCATCTCTAATGTCCTAATCTAGAAGTACTCATTTTATTCATTTACATCCCTCATTGGTGTCCTTACTAACAGGCAGCTAATGTTTTCATTAAAAAAAAACAAAACAAAACCCTGGCCTGTTCTCAGTGATTCATTATTGGTTAATCAGTGTCACTGGAAGAGTTAAGAAAATTAGAAATTCTACTTTTTGCTACTTTTTTTTTTTCTAAAATGTTTACTCCTTTTTGAGAGGGGGAGAGCCCATGTAAGTGGAGGAGGGTGGGGAACAGAGGATCTGAAGCGACAGCAGCAAGCCCAGTGTGGGACTCGAACTCACGAACTGTGAGATCATGACCTGATCTGAAGTCAGATGCTCAACTGACTGAGCCACCCGGCACCCTTAGAAATTATACTTTTTATGACAACCTGATTGAACAGATCTCTTCACATTTTGATACATACATATCATATGTACCCTGTGAGTCATCAGAGATAGTGATAAGCAAAGCAGATGGTATCCCTGCTCATGACATAGCAAAAACTATAACATGAAGTTACAAACTATGAAAGTGGTAATAGGATTAGTATAAGACATCTGTCCTCTCCGGGAAGGCTTCCTAAAGAAGTGACAATAGACCTGAAGAAGACTAAAGAATGAATAAGTGAAAATAATTAGGAAGATGTTGATAGTTAAATGTGTGTTCTGTGCCTAGAAAAGAGTTTCAGACGGATCATAGCATATTCATGGAGCTGAGTACAATGCAGTGTGACTCTAAAGCAAAGAGAAGGAAAGAATTCTAGTATGATGTATGGAAGAAACTACAGACAGCAGAAGCAGCTGAAGAGGTGGGCAGGGAACAGGTCATAAAGGGCCTTATATTCCATGCTATAGAGCTCAGATTTTATCCTGTTTCCTAGGGAACCATTACAGAATTTTAAACATGGGAAAGACATGGACACATTTCTGTCTTAAATAGGAGAGACTAGTAGCTGTATAGAAAATAAGTTTTGTTGGAGGCCTAAGACTGAAGTTGGAAGCTAGTTAGGATTTTGCAGTAGTCCAGGTGAACAATGGCTTAACAAGTCTGGTAGTTTTGTTAATAAAAATGGCAATGAGCCACTGTCTTGGCTTATTTTTAAAAGCTCTATTCAGTTAGTTAGTGTTGAATGGTATGGTATTTATTAACCAAGGCAATTTTCTACTTATTCAGTCTGTATGCACCTTTACTTCTGGACAGTGAGGAAGATGATAGAACTGTGAATATCCCTTCTGGTTCAAAAATTGAATTCTAACTTTAACAAGAGTCGCCCATACCCGTCTTCCTATTTGCTAGAGAATACTCTTCTTTGTCATGAAATAAAGTTGGTTTCACTAATTTGAAGTTGTTCTGGGTCAAAGGAACAAAAGGGTAATCACTGATTCAGTTAGAGTAGAAATAGAAGAGTCTCCCTTTTAAGGAGATGGGGGGTGGGGCGGTGTCCAGCCTTATATTCTAGCTCAAATGTAGCCTAAAAGGTGGTGGCCTTAAAGAATGTGGCAGTGACATACTTATGACTCTTTTTAAGTACATTCTGTGTAACACATGACTCAGGGGCCCCACCTTTTGGCCAAAAGTTGCTGCTGGCCTGCTTGTTTTGTTCTATAATGACGAAGTTGTGGGTTTTATTTCTGAGAGAAAAGAGTTTCTTTCCCTGATCCATTACTTCCAATCTAGTGATTCAGTTGCTTGGTGGATATCTGTAGATAGAAGATGGTGGGGGGTTTTGGTGGTGGTGGTGGTCCTTGTAGTTCTTGGTTTCCAGAGTTATAAAGGAATGATTCTGTTTATGTAACAATATCCTTCTAGCACATTGTTTGATTTGAAACATGCTTCGCTATCTTTTTTTTTCTTAGATATTTTTTTAAGTCTCTCCTTTCCTGAGACAACTAAAATACAGGAAATACATGTATGTATGTATGTGTGTTATATAAAAACAAATGGAATTAAGCAGATTTTTAGGGTATTGAGTCATTTCTTTTATAGTGGATTAATGTATGTAAATGTCTTAAGTTCTGCTTGTTTTTATTTCTTTAACTTTTTATTCTGTACTCCTAATACATATGAAACTTTCTTTAATATGTGTCTCTAAACTCAACATTCTCGGGGCGCCTGGGTGGCTCAGTCGGTTGAGCGTCCGACTTCAGCTCAGGTCACGATCTCACGGTCTGTGAGTTCGAGCCCCGCGTCGGGCTCTGGGCTGATGGCTCAGAGCCTGGAGCCTGCTTCCGATTCTGTGTCTCCCTCTCTCTCTGACCCTCCCCCATTCATGCTCTGTCTCTCTCTGTCTCAAAAATAAATAAACGTTAAAAAAATAATAATAATAAACTCAACATTCTCAAATTAAAAAATATGGCTGGGTCTTAGGCACAAATGGAACCAGCAGTCCTCTTCCTACATGTCTTTCTTTATTTTGTTTTAGAGAGAGAGTCCAAGCTAGGGAGAGGGGCAGAGGGAGAGAGGGTTTTAAGCAGGCTCCACACATAGCACGGAACCCAATATGAGGCTCAATCCCACAACCCTAGGATCGTGACCTGAGCCAAAATCAAGAGTCAGGCGCTTCACTGACTGAGCTACTCAGGCACCAGATTTTTTTTTCTTAAATTTTTTTTTAGTTTATTTATTTATTTTTTGAGAGAGAGAGAGAGAGAGAGAAAGAAAGAAAGAGGGGAGGAGGAACGAGCAGGAGAGGGGCAGAGAGAGGGGGGGAGAGTGAGAATCCAGGCAGGCTCCTTACTGTCAGCGCAAAACTTGACATGGGACTCAATCTCAACAATTCTGAGATCATGACCTGGACGCCTAACCGACTTGGATGCCTGACCAACTGAGCCACCCACTTGACCCTCTAAGCAGATTTTTTTAAAAGAAGAGGAGGGGCACTTGACTGGCTCATTCAGAAGAGCGTGCAACTCTTGATCTTGGGATTATGAGATAAAGCCCCATATTGATTGTAGAGATTACTTAAAATCTTTTTTTAAAAAGGAAGTTTTAAAAGGAGAAGAAACAAGTACTTTGTAGTACGTGAAATTATGTATTTTGCTGTCATCAATTCAGAGTCATATAAAAAGTAAACTTGGTTTATAGTTGGTGAATAAATATTTCTTCTGTATTCAGGAGACTTAGTTAGAAATCTAGGGACTTCTGAAGAGTCTTCTAAAGAGAAATAGAGGGCATAACCTCAGAATACTCATAGTGTAGTGGAAGATGAGAGGTTTTTGGTTTTGGGGGTTTTGGGGTTTTTTCTTTTTTTTTTTTTAACGTTTATTTTTTTTGAAGGAGAGACAGAACGTGAGCGGTGGCGGGGCAGAGAGAGAGGGAGACACGGAATCCAAATCAGGCTACAAGCTCTGAGCCATCAGCACAGAGGCCAATGCAAGCCTCGAACCCACGAACTGTGAGATCATGACCTGGGCCAAAGTCAGACGCTTAACCGACTGAGCCACCTGGGCGCTCCAGGGTTTTTCTTTTTAAGTTTATTTATTTTGAAAGAGACAGAGCATGGTGGGGAGGGACAGAGAGAGGGAGAGAGAGAATCCCAAGCAGGCTCCATGTTGTCATTACAGCCCAATGCGGGGCTCCATCTCACAAGTTGCAAGATCATGACCTGAGCCAAAATCAGGATTTGAACACTTAACCAAATGCTTAACTGACTGAGCCAGCCGGAACAACCAAGAGGTTGTTTATGATAGATGGGGTTGTGCATTTCAGTAAGGAGAGCAAAATTTATACTCGGCTTTAACAGTTCCATTTCCCTCTGCTCCTTGCCACATCTAATGTGCCCTGCCCTCTTAATATAGTAAGATCTCAGGCACCTGGGTGGCTCAGTCAGTTAAATATAGTCAGATCTCTTGTAAATAAGTATTCTATATGTCAAGGAGACCTAGAAAGGAGATGGACATTTGAACACAAATCTGTCATCACTAGTCAAAAAAATATATGTATTTCCTTCTGATGCTAGGTCAGTAGCGTCTTGTAAACAAAGAATAGTATATAGTAACATTCCAATTGTAGATATGCAGACCTATCAGACAACACAACTTTTAACTCTTTTATACTAGAATTTTCTGGTTAACAAAGCAAATTGACCACATCTTGCTGTCCCTCCCCAGACCCAAGTAAAGTGATAGTTAAAAAAATTTTTTTAATATCATAAGGGCAAAATGAATAGGAGACAGTAGTGTACAAAAGATTTCAATACATATTTGGAAGATGAAAGGGTGGAAAAATGGCAGCTGAGTAAACTGAACAGATGAAGACCTATCCTAAGCATTTGCAGAGGGAACGTCTATGAGAAGTGAACCAGTTTTCGTGTAAAAATCTCAGAGGCTTAGAATTTAGAGGCACACATCATGTGTGTGGTGGGGTGGGAGAGCTATAATATACAAGTTGAAAATGGGTGGGGGGGAATTAGTGGAAAATCTATGTAGGAGGTATCAGGCCCCTTAGGACTCCTTCTTTATCCCATTCAGCCAATGAAATGCTGTAAGTCCCATCTTCTGGTAGAACAAAAGAACAAACTGATGCTGATATGTATTCAAGGAGAAATTAAACCTCAGAGGCCCCTCATTCTTGTTGGAGGAGTCAGTGAAAGATGTAGCACTAAAATAAGAAAAGCAGATTCAGTGTAACTTAATATAATAAACTTCTTTTCTCTACCCTGCCTTCAGAATACTTAGAGCTTGACTCAAAGCCCTCAGACTAGAGATTAGAAGATTTTTCAAAGTGTAGGTACCCCCCGTCCCCATCTTTAATGAAAAGGCTGACTTATTTCCCAGTTAACTTTTTAATACTTTGCTATATGAAGAAAACCAGCCTATACACACAAATGAACTATATATAATCTTCAAGAAGAAGATAAGTGGCATCCATGAAACAAGGAAAGTATTCTCAGAGAAAGATCAGATCAGAGAACAATGAGAAACAATTCTTGGAAAATCAACATTTAAGATTACCAAAACAAACAAAAGATATCAGTAGGTGGAAGATTGGAAGATAGTCAAGAAAATTTTCCCAGATTATTAAAAATGCAGAGATGAGAAAAATATAACAGTTACAAGATCAGACCAAGATGTACTGATGTAACTAATAATGAACAAAGAAAATAAAGTGAAATAATCCAAGAAATAATAGAAAAGTTTTCCCAGATCTGAAGAATATAATTTCCAGATAGAAAGGATGCACCGAGTACCCAGCCCAAGGAAAGAATAAAGACCACCTCAAATCATATCATCCTGAAATTTCATAATAACATAGCTAAGACAGCAAAACCTGTTGTATACACAGTCCAGATGGAGTAACAGTGACCAGATTTACCCCTCCACCTGAAAGAACTGAAATAGAACTGGGGGGGAAATATGCAAAACAGCGGTTTTCATGATATTGTCCATCAAATAATGAAGAAAAGCAATCCCTAAGAGATAGGAAATGATTGAGGTGAGCCCTACAATTGATCCAGCTTACTTCCTGGCAAGAGTTCCCAGGCTGCAGCACAGGGAGGGACAATTAGGTGGTCTCCTAGAGCTAAGAAACAGAGCTGGGAGCTGGGAGATGTCAAGGCAGCTAGTTTGTATACACACACCAGAGAGGGCGAAAGATCTGTAGAGATCCCCCTTGAGTCTTCAGTAGCACATGCATGTGAGATAAGTACCCGGAGGTGGAAAAAGCAGCCACTGGAAATGATGAGAGGAAGCTGTTCTCAGTGCTCACACAGGGCCCAGAATATTTCCTAGTCCCACCATTCAGAATAAGAAACATAGAGAGGTCTTGCCTCAGTAATGGGACAGAATTAACTCTAGATTTAATGTTGCTCCAATTTTGCCTAACAAAACTTTAATTCCTAAAAGGATCAACTCTTTCTAAATTTGTTTCTTTCCTATGTAAGTAAACAGCTTAGAATCACCTATGTGTGTCTCAAAACAAAGCTCACCAATATTGATAGGAATACAAAAATATCAGGCACCTACCACGGAAAATTTTTGATGTCTGCCATCCAGTCAATATTTTCCAGGCATGCAAAGACCCATAATGAGTAAAATCAATCCAGAAATGACACAGATGATAGAATTAGTAGGCAAGGACATGGAAATAATTATATTCTATATGTTCAAGAACCCAAAAGAAAGATTCAGCATATTTAGAAGTAGCGATGGAAGATAAAAAAATTTTAGAGATGGAAAATAGAAGGGATAAGAATCATAGATTAGGCTTGCAGAAGAAAAGATTAGTGAATTTGAAGACCATGGCAATAGAAACCATCTACAACGATATTTTAGAGAGGGGCACCTGGGTGGCCCAGTATGTTAATAAGCATCTGACTCTTGATTTCAGCTCAGGTCATGATCTCACAGTTCGTGGGTTCAGGCCCCATATCGGGCTCTCTGCTGAGGTTCTCTCTGTCTCCTCTCTATCTGCCCCTCCCCTGTTCATGTGCACGACTGTGCATGCATGCTATCTCCCAAAATAAATATTTTTTTTAATAAAATAAAATGAAAGAGGAGAAATCTGAAACAAAAGTGAATAGCTGTGGGATAACTTCATGCAGACCTGATAAAAGTGTAATTGAAGTCTCCAAAGAATGGGAGGGGGAAACAAAAAAAAAAAGTACTTTTTAAAAAGTGGCTGAAAACTTTACAAATTTAATGAAAATTATAAACCCATAGATTCAAGAAGATAGTGAATTCCAGGCACAAAAAATATGATGAAAACTACACCCTGGCACATAATCAAATTGTTTAAAACCAATAATAAAGAGAAAATCTTAAAAGCTTTCTGACCTTGGCTCAATTTTCTATGAACCTAAAACTTCTCTAAAAAATTAAGTCTGTTAAAAAACAAAAAAGCTTACTGTTGTAAGCCGAAAAAATAGCTGCCAGAAAGAAAAGACACACATGTATAGGAACAAAAAATGACAGCGGACTTTATGGAAGTAATGGTGCATCCCAGAAGACATGGGGCAGTGTCTTTAAAGTACTGAAAGAAAAAAGTCTGTTAACTTGGAATTCTCTGTCTTGTCAACGTATCTTTCAAAAGTGAAGGGGAAACAGGCTTTTTTAAATGTGTAAAGGCTGAAAGAATTGATCACCAGCAGGCCTGCACTGTAAGAAATGTTAAACCAAATCATTCAGGCAGAAGGAAGATGTTGTCAGATGGAAATGTGGATCTGCATAAAGGAATGAAAATCACTGAAAATGTTTTTTCTTGTCTAAATCTCTGAAAAAATAATCAAGTGTTTAAGAAACGAAGTACTGATACATTCTATCACAGATCAGCCTCAGAAACTAAGTAAAAGCCATTTACACACATGTTGTGTGGTCCTTTTTCTTTTTTTAAGTTTGTTTCTTTTGAGAGTGACAGAGACAGCACAAGTAGGGGAAGGGCAGAGAGGGAGACAGAATCCTAGGCAGGCTCCATACTATCAGTGCAGAGCCCATCACAGGGCTCGAACTCAGGAAACTGCTAGTTCATGACCTAAGCTGAGCCAAGAGTCAGACGCTTAACCAACTGAGCCACCCAGGTGCCCCCATGTGGTCCTATTTATATGAAATGGCCAGAATAGGCAAATGTTTGGTGACCAAGATTAGTGGTTGTGTAGAGCTTGGTAGGGGGAGAGGGATTAATGGGTAGTGATTGCTGATGAGTACAAGGTTTCTTTTAGGGATGATGAAAATGTTCCACGGTTGGATTGCAGTGATGGTTGCACAACTCTATATATAAATAAAACCCAGATTAACTTTATGGCATATAAAGAGTTACCACTTAAAAAACCAACAAAGGAGGGGCTCTGGGTGGCTCAGTCGGTTAAAGTGCCCGGCTCTTGATCTCAGCTCAGGTCTTGACCTCAGCGTTGTGCGTTCAAGCCCCATGATGGGCTCTGCACTGGGTATGAAGCCTATTTAAACAACACAACAACAACAAAGGAGATAAAAGGGAATTATAAAAAATACTTAGTTAATCCAAAAGAAGAAAAAGAGGAAAATGTAAACAAAGAATAGAGACCATTAGAAAACAAATAATAGAATAGTGGGTTTAAACTCAGCTGTATAAATAATCACATTAATTGTAACTGGTCTAGACACCCCAATTTAAAAGCAGAGTTTGTTAGGGGCACCTGGGTAGCAGTTAAGCATCCAGCTTCAGCTTAGGTCATGATCTCACGGTTCACAAGTTCAAGCCCTGCATCGGGCTCTGTGCTTACAGACAGCTCAGAGCCTGGAGCCTGCTTTGGATTTTTAAAGTATGCTAACGGTGAAAAGAAAACCTGTACTGACTGATGTTAGATAAGGTAGACTATAGAGCAAAAAATACTGCTCTAAATATTTAAGGGATAAGGATAAGAAATAGGTTATTTTATAATGGTATAATGTCAGTTCGTCAAGAGGATATAATAGATGTAAACATTTATGCACTTAATAATAGGACTTTGAAATATATGAGGCAAAAACAGATAGAATTTTAAGGAGAAATAGATAAGTACACTTACAGTTGGAGATTCCAGGATACTTTTATCAATAATTGATAGAGCAAATAGATAGAAAAGTGCTAAAACTATCAATCACCTTGACCAGCTGACATTTATAGAACACTCCACCCAGCAGAATACATATTCTTTTCTAAGTGAACACAGAACACATCCTGAGATCATATTCTAGGGAGATTTTTAAAACCTAACAATTCAGAAGAATTTAAATCACATGAAGTATATTCTGTGCCCACAATATAATTAAATTAAAAATCAGTAACAGAGAAATTTCTGGAAATATTTCAAAAGTAAAATAAGAACAAAAAAACCCACTTCTAAATAAAGAACTCAAAAGATATTTAGGAAGTATATTAAACAGAATGAAAATTCAAAGCATCAGTATCTGTATGATACTGCTAAGATAATACTTACAGGAAAATTTATGCCAGTAAACACCCATATGAGAAAAGAAAAAGATTTCAAATCAACGACTTAAGCAAAGCTGTCTTAATAAACTAGAAGGGAAGAGTGAGTGAGATCCAAAGTAGTAGAAGAAAAGAAGTAACAAAAATTAAAGTGGAGATCAATAAAATAGAAAAATCAGTGAAACCACAAGCTGACTTATTGAGAATATCAATTAAATGAATAAACCTCTAGGCAGACATAGTGGTGAGTAGGGTGGGGAGAGAAGACACAAATTACCAACACTGAGAAAGAAACAGGTGGCATTTAAAAACAATTTTTTTAATGTTTATTTACTCAGAGAGCAAGTAGGGGGGAAGGGCAGAGAGAGAGAATCCCAAGTAGGTTCTGCACTGTCGGTGCAGAGCTGGATGCAGGGTTCGATCCCATGAACCATGAGATCATGACCTGGGTTGAGACCAAGAGTCAGATGCTCAACCGACTGAGTTACCCAGGAGCCCTAAGAGGTGGCATTTTTACAGATACTAAAAATGATAGGTAACAAATTCAACATGTTAGATAAAGTGGGTAAATTTCTTGAAAAACACAAATTTTCAAAATTCATTCAAGAAGAAATGGGTAACCTAAAAACACTATCTCTTAGGAAAATTTAGTTTGTAGTTATTAACTGTCCACAAAGAAAATGTCAGACCCAGATGGCTCCATTGTTGAATTCTACCAAACAGTAGGAGGAAATGTCAACATTTCTACATAATCTTCCAGAAAATTGAATGAGAAGGAATACTTCCCAACTTATTTTATGAGACCAGCGTTACTCCGATGCCCCAACCAAAGATATCACAAAAAAGAAAGCGACATACCAATGTTTCTCATTAACATAGATGGAAAATCTTAGCAAGATTTTAGCAATTAGAATCTCACAGTATATGAAAAGCGTAATAGTACATACTGTCCAGGTGGATATCATTTCAGTAATGCAGGGTTGGTGCAACATTTGGGAATCAGTCCATGTAATTTATTATATTAACAAAATAAGAAAGATAAAACATGCTCATCTCAGTAGTTACAGAAGAAGCATTTGACAGAATATAATATTTGTTTCTGATAAAAACATTCAGCAAACTTGGAATAGAAGGAAATGCCCTTAACCTGATAAAAAGAGCATCTTTGAAAAACTTACACTAGTGTCAAACTTAATTGTGAAAAAAAAAAAGAATGTTTTCCCTTTAAGACCAACAGTGTACTAGAGGTTGTAGCCAGTGGGGTAAGATAAGAAAAAGAGATGAAAGGATGTCAGAATGAGAAAGAAGTAAACCTTTATTCACCAAAAACATGATTGAATTTTAATATGAAATCCTGTAATAGCTACAAAGCTGTCACTGGAACTAAAAAGTAGACATTTTAAAGTTCCAGGTATAAGCTCTATATCAGGGTTTCTCTGTGCTGTCAATGAACAGTTGAAAACCAAATTTAAAAAGCTGTACCATTTGTGGGGTACCTGGCTGGCTCAGTCACTAGAACATGTGACTCTTGATCTTGGGGTCACAAGTTTGAGCCCCATGTTGGGGATAGAGTTTACTTTTTAAAAAAATGTGACCTCTGACTAAGTGCTTTTACATAAAGGTGCCTTGGCAGGAGAGAAAGAGTATTTTTCACTGGTAAAACATACTATCACAGTTAACCAGAAAACCTTTTCAAAGTTCAGTAAGTGCTAGTATCTTGCATTGTAAGAACACTCCTTCACTAACTGGCTTTGCCATTAAAGCCACCAATGCCTGGAGTTATATAATAAATAAATAAAAAGTTGTACTATTGCAATTGCAACAGAAATTTTTAAATACTGAGGCAGAAATCTGACAGAAGCAGTGACATCTATACACTGGTAACTGAAATATTGCTGAGAGAAGTTAAAGAAGTCCTAAATGGATGGAGAGATTTGCTGTTTTTCATCAATTAAAAGATTCAATATTGTTAAGAAATCAGTTCTCCCTGAATTGATCTGTAGATTCAGTGCAATTCCAATCAAAATCTGAGGAGGATTTTCTGTAGAAATTATCAGGCTCGTCCTAAAATTTGCATGCAGGAATGCCTAGGTGGCTCAGATGGTTAAGCCTCTGGCTCTTGATTTTGTCTCCGGTCATGATGCCATGGTTTTGAGATCAGGCTCTGTGTCAGGCTCTGGCTGATAGCTGGGAACCTGCTTGGGATTCTCTCTCTCCCTTTCTGTCTGCCCCTACCCCACTCACACGCATGTGCACTGTGCTCTCTCTCAAAAATAAAAAATAAATAGGGGCGCCTGGGTGGCTCAGTTGGTTGAGTGTCCCACTTGACTTAGGGCGTGATCTCACGGTTGGTGAGTTTGAGCCCCACATTGGGCTCTATGCTGTCAGCACGGAGCCCACTCCAGATCCTCTGTCTCCCTCTATCTCTGCATCTCCCCTGCTTGCTCTCTCTCTCTCAAAAATAAAATAAAACATTTTTTAAAAATGATTATTCTATTATTTTTGAGAGAGAGACAGAGTGCGAGCATGGGGGAGGGGTAGAGGGAGAGGAAGACAGAATTTAGAGCAGGCTCCAGTCTCCAAGCTGTCAACACAGAACCTGACGCAGGGCTCAAACTCACAGACTATGAGTTCATGACCTGAGCCGAAGTTGGACGCTCAACCGACTGAGCCACCCAGGCGCCCCTAAAATAAAACATTTTTAAAAATTTTTAAATAGACATTTAAAAACTTAAGTAAAATTTGCATGGAATTGCAAAGGACCTAGAATAGCCAAACAACTTTGAAAAAGGAAAAAGTGGCAAGGCTTATACTATGTAGTTTCAAGTGTTTATTTTTAAACTACAGTAGTCAAGACAGGCTGGTATTGGCATAAAGGTAAAGAGATCATTGCAACAGAGTTGCACATCTAGAAATAGACTCAGGCATATTTGGATAGTTGATTTTCCACAGTGGTTCAGAATGGCATTGGCCTTCTAAATAGCAACGCTGGAAATTAGAAGAAATTCCAAGGGGGGGGGGAACATTTTCAACCTAAATATATATAGTCAAAAATTATCAAGGGGTAAACTAAGAAGAAGGAAACAGAATAATCCAGAAAATAGATTCTAGCACAGGGTAGAAGTTTAGGAATGTCCTAGGACAATAGCTAGTCCAGAAGCCTAGGCATAAACTGCAGATTAAAGCAGGATATGAGAGCAAGGCAGGTGGGAGGTGGGGGGGCAGGGGTAGGGAGGAACAGATGTGTTTAAATTATAGAGAATATTATTTTTTTTAACGTTTATTCATTTTTGAGAGAGCATGAGTGGGGGAGGGGCAGAGAGAGAGGGAGACACAGAATCCAACGCAGGTTCCAGGCTCTGAGCTGTCAGCACAGAGCCTGACACGAGGCTTGAACCACGAACCATGAAATCATGACATGAGCCAAAGTCTGACACTTAACCACCTGAGCCACCAAGCGCCCTAAATTACAGAGAATATTACTGATGTGTGTCAGAAATGTAGCAAAAATAATTGGTACAACCACAGAAACACTGGAAAGTGTTAAGATGTAACAGTTATTAACCTTATAAAAAGGAAGGGTTAGTGTTGCACAAGAGGCATGCGCATAGACTCTTTGTCTATACCATCATAATAATGTTAAGTTCTTTTGGGATGAAGATAGCCTGATGGAAATAGACATTGTTTTCTAGTTTGCTCAGTGAACTGAAGTGTAGGCTTTTATGAGAACCAGTGTTCTAAAGGGCTGTGTCTTCTGCCCTGTGCTCTTTTATTCAGGCCCAGTGCTGGGTCAGTCTTTGTACGTCTTTAATCAGGCCATTGTCTGGTTGTCCCCACCTCTGCTTGATGACAGAATAGGTTACTTTACTTCTTTTATCAGTTTTCTATCAGCCAGTGTCTTTAGGGGAAGTCTCTTCTAGAATAACTTTGTTCCTAATCTGGTTTGGGGGAAAACCTGATTATGAGTACCTTTATTAATCTTGTTTAAATAGACTGATTCTTTTTTTAATGCCCTCTAGGAAGTAAGAAGAAAGAAAAGGAACGGCCAGAAATTTCTCCTCCATCTGATTTTGAGCACACCATTCATGTTGGCTTTGATGCAGTTACTGGAGAATTCACTGTAAGTTTACCAGATTGGGACTCGTTTATGTACCTGCTCTTAAACCTTTCCTTGCATCATTTATGTTTCAAGTTAACTTTTCTGTCCACATGTTAACTGTGAACTTTTAGTGCTTTTCTCTTATGAAAGTGTTTATGGTTGGATGTGTCTTTCTTCTAGGGAGCTGAGCTCATTAGTTAAAATTATGCAAAATAGATTTAGAAAAATTGACCTTTAGAAAAATAAGACCTACAATTTAGTCAGGCCTGCAGTTATGTAGATTGACTTGTTTTTTATGTATCTTGTCATTTTCCTCTGGAAGTTGATTTTATTAGAGCAACTCAAAACCACTAATTTCTTAATATCTTTTTTGTTAGGGCATGCCAGAACAGTGGGCTCGATTATTACAGACCTCCAATATCACCAAACTAGAGCAAAAGAAGAATCCTCAGGCCGTGCTGGATGTCTTAAAGTTCTATGACTCCAACACGGTGAAGCAGAAATATCTGAGCTTTACTCCTCCTGGTAAGATGTCCAGCAATGGTAAAAGGCTGATTCAAATGGGATTGCAGAATTTTGAAGCACACCTAGATAAAAAGATTGCTTCTGGAAAAATAAAAACCTAAGCTATGGTTCTTGTCTCTACTTTTTCCCCTGCTCTAGATCTGCCTTTTGTAAACTGATTGGAGCAGCTCTCATGCATAATTTGGAGTCTGGGGAGTATGCTATTCTCTTAGTTTTGCCAAAAGTGGATGTTTTGGCCTATTGTTTGTTTTTTCTTGTCACTGCTTTTGAATGACTCCCAGCAATAGAAGAGAAAGATGCTGATTTATAGGCATGTTCATACTAGAAATATATTTATTGTCAGTGGGACAGGAGGAGGGTTGTTTTCCTATATTAAACACACAGACTGTGAAGTAAAAAAATGTTTAAGTCATTCAAAAATTTGAAATTGGTTCAAAAATATATGAATATAAAATAAGCATTAGAACTTAAAGATTTTATACCTTGGAATTAAAATCATTTGGTAAGAATTGGAGTATAGTGGATTTTTAAAAATAGTTTATTTGTTCAAATCAGGATCAGAATAAAGTCCATACATCACTGTATCTTTTGAATCTCTTTCGATATTTAGGCTTCTTCACACTTATTCTTAGATTCTCTTTTCCTTGCATTTTATTTGTTGAAGAAACAGGATCATGGGTCCTATTTCCTCCAATGGATTTTGCTAATTACATCCCCAGGGAGTCATTTAATAGGTTTCTCTGACCCCTAAAGTCATACATGTACTTTTTAAAATTTTTTTAATTTAAAAAAAATTTTTTTAATGTTTTATTTATTTTTGAGAGAGACAGACAGAATGCAAATGGGGGAGGGGCCGAGAGAGAGGGAGACACAGAATCTGAAGCGCAGAGTCCAGGCTCTGAGCTGTCGTCTCAGCACAGAGCCCGACGCAGGGCTTAAACTCACAAACCGAGAGATTATGACCTGAGACAAAGTCAGACGCTTAGCTGACTGAGCCACCCAGGCACCTCCATACATGTACTTTTTAAAAACATGATTGAGCTAAAATTCACCCATGTAGTTTTAATTAATTGTACTTAATTTGATTGCATTTTCACAGAAATAAGGGCTATGTTCAAGGAAGAAATAGAGACCACTTGGCCAAATGATATTGACTTTTTTACCTAGATCTCGACCTTTTTATCCTTAGCAAAAGGTCAGACTTGTCCCTGGAACTTTTGTGTCAGCTACTAAGTCTCTGTAAATTAGTATTTTTTTAAATCAGTGTTTGACCAGAAAATGGTATATTCTTTTCACCCTATATATATCTTTAATATATATGTTAAAGTCACGTTAAATATATACCTTTAATATAATCACATTTATAAGTTACACTTATTTATATAATATATAAGTATGTTTTGTATATTATGTTAATTTATAATGGTAATATATTAATATATGTTAAATAACATGTTAATATATGCATAATGTGTTCACATATTATTATATATTATTAAATATGCATATGTATAAAAAATGTAAATTTCCCTGGGCCTTTTGAAAAGTAAAACAAAACAAAACTTGCTTTTCTAAACTCCAGAATGAATATTTTGACATTTAATGTTAATGAACTGTGTTTTGCCTTCAGGAATATGCTTTCTCATTTTTGTTTAAATTTTTTTTTAATGTTTATTTATATTTGAGAGAGAGAGAGAGAGAGAGAGAGAAACCATGCATGAGCGGGGGAGAGGCAGAGAGAGATGGAGACAGAATCAGAAGCAGTTTCCAGGCTCTGAGCTGTTAGCACAGATCAACACATGAGCCGTGAGATCATGACCTGAGCTGAAGTCAGAGGTTTAACCAACTAAGCCACCCAGGCGCCCCAAAGGAAAATTCTTGACATAAATTTTGATCAAAAAGAAAGCATATTCCTGGGGCACCTGGGTGGCTCAGTCGGTTAAGCGTCTAACTTCGGCTCAGGTCATGATCTTGGAGTTGGTGAGTTCAAGCCCCCGAGTGGGGCTCTGTGCTGACAGCTCAGAGCCTGAAGCCTGCTTTGAATCTTTGTCTCCCTGTCTTTCTGCCCCTCCCCTGCTCATTCTGTCTCTCTCCCTCTGTCTCAAAAATAAATAAACATTAAAAAAAGAATTTTCCTTGGGGTGCCTGGGTGGCTCAGTTGGTTGAGCCTCCAACTTCGGCTCAGGTCTTGATCTCGTGGTTTGTGGGTTCGAGCCCCGCGTTGGCTCTGTGCTTGCAGCTCAGAGCCTGGAGCAGTTTCAGATTCTGTGTCTCTGTCCCACTCTGCCCCTCCCCCACTCGTGCTCTGTCTCTGTCTCTCTCTCTCTCTCTCTCTCTCTCTCTCTCTCTCTCTCTCAAGAATAGTAAAAAAACATTAAAAAAAAAATTTCCCTTTGTACAACTGCCATTGTTGGAATAGTAGCTTTAAGTTTCTCGATAGTTTACTGAGGAAAGTATTGCTATGAATAAATTTGTTTTATTTTAATTACACTTTGACAAGTTTAGTTTCAGATATGTTTTTAATAACTTTATTAAAATCATAGTTCACATGCTATAAAATTCACCCATTTGAAGTATATACATCAGTGATTTTTAGTAAATTTACAGTTCCATTAAGATTTGAGATTTTTTTAGCACAATCTTGTGTAAATTCTTATTTGAATATTGATACTGTCATTTTTCTGAAGACTTAATTCAACTTGAAATCAGTCTAAGAACATTTTACTTGCTCTGCTTTGTATTTTCTTCCTTTATTATATAGAAGTTGTTTTATTTTTTGAGTTTGTTGACTTAGCATTATTTTCTGTTCCACATTCAGAGAAAGATGGCTTCCCTTCTGGAACACCAGGAGTAAGTTAATACGTTACTTCTTGTAACTCTTTTTCTAACTTAAGTTACCAAAAACAAATCTCAGTTTTTATTTTGCTTTCTAAAATAAATTACAGCTACCAGAAAAAAAAGAACTACTTAACATGTCTTATTTATTTATTTATTTATTTATTTATTTATTTATTTATTTATTTATTTTAAATATGTTTTAAGCTAGATGCTTGATTAAGCAAATAAGGAAGCCATATTAAGTAAATAGAATTTCCTCAATTGGGAAGAAACAGTCTCCTAGAGTTATGAAGACTAAATGAGGTAATATGTAAAGTACCTACTTAGCACATATCTGGCATATAATAATAAACTCTGTATAAAGGTTATCGTCTTCCTTTATTTGATTAGCCACCATTTTTTATGGTGATAATCTGGCTGTTTAAAATGACCAAAAATGACTCTGACTTATGTAAAGCCTAGAGGAGCTTTGTTTTTGGTCTTAACAAATAAAGTGATTATTTCCTTTTAGGACTTGTTTAAAGGGTGTAAAATTCTTCATATAAAAGGTATAAATTTTCTTTTAAGAAAACTTGATATTTACTGTAAACATTTATTTCATAAACTCAATTTCTGTAAGTTATAGAATTGCCTTTACTCTTTAAGTGATTATATTAGAACCAGTGAGGTTTTATCATTTTGAAATGAGGTATTAAAGAAATACATTTTTTCAAGTATGTTAAAAAGAGAGTCCTATTTTAACATATTGTTGTATTTGATGTATCTTCCTTACTTTGCTCATGTGATGAATACAGCTGAATACCAAGGGGTCAGAAACATCAGCAGTAGTAACAGAGGAAGATGATGATGATGAAGAGGCTGCCCCTCCTGTTATTGCCCCACGACCGGATCATACAAAATCAGTGCGTGTCTGATTATTAATTGGACTGTGGGTGTCTGGGCATGTGTGTTTAAAAAAAAAAAAAAAAAAAAAGGCAGTCTGTATTTGATTTCCAGTGATGAATTTTCAAAAGCCGTCAGTATGGGGAAATTTGACTAGGAGATCTTTACCTAAAATCCACTCATCAAAAAACTAATTTTTTATTGAAAACTTAAATTGAATGACTTCCTTAAAATTAGTTAAAATACTCATTGTTTTTTCTTTCTATATTACACCTTCTCTTCCAGAGAATTCATCTATTTCCCTTTCTCTGTTTATTTCAATGCAGATAACTACTGTATCTAAAACCTAACTCTTAACTTCTTACCCAGATTGTGTACATTATCTCCCATTTTACATTTCTCTCAAGGTCTTGATGTCATTCAGGAGGCTGCTGTGAGTGAAATTCCCTACCGGATATGGGAGAATTTAATGACCTCAGATAGAGGCAGAAAGAGTCCTTTGCCTCCCCCTGTACTAGCACAAGGGAAAGTGTGGGGAAGGTGCCGTGTTGTGGAACGCTGGCACACTTGGCAGGAAGGACTCTGAGGACTGCCACTGGATCCTGATCTAATGAGAGAGGCCTCTGATTTCTTTGTTGACCTCCTAGAATTGGCTGCTTAAAATGAAATAGTAGAAATCATCTTTGGGTAAAAGTTTTTGTGAGAATTAGTAGCTACTAAGACAAATCTGAAAATATTCTCATTGTTTAGAACAACTGGAGAAAATTAGTTTTGGTTAGAAATCAAAGAATTGAGGGGCACCTGGGTGGCTCAGTCGGCTGAGCAACCGACTGGATTTTGGCTCAGGTTACGATCTTGCATTGGGCTCCATGCTGGAGCCTGCTTAAGGTTGTCTCTCCCCCTGCCCCTCTCCCTTGCTTGCTTGTGAATGCTTTCTCACTCTCTCTAAAATGAAAATAAAATAAAAACAAACAAAAAATGTATCTTAAGTCAAAGAAGTGAATAGCGTGCCAGTAAGAATACCTAAAAGTATTTTCCTCAGATCTCCGTTATTGATTCTCTCTGCAGATTTATACACGGTCTGTAATTGACCCTATTCCTGCACCAGTTGGTGATTCTAATGTTGATAGTGGTGCCAAGTCTTCTGACAAACAGAAAAAGAAGACCAAAATGACAGATGAAGAGATTATGGAGAAATTAAGTATGTTACCTACATTTTACATTATTCTTAAATTGCTAATAGTTCTTGAAACATTTGGCTCAGATGGGTTTTAATTTATACCTTATATTTTGGCTTAAGACATAAAAAATAGTTTTCTTCTAGGAACAGTAGCTTTAATTAAAATCTCCTGAAGCCAATCATACTCTAATTTGCTTGTTTATTATGTGTTGACTACTGAGTAATGTCTTTGCAATGGTCAGTACCTTTGGGAGCAGTACTTTTTCCCAAAGGGCCAAATCTAAGGCTCATGATTAGAGACCTTATTGAAAGAAATTTGTCTATGTTTATGCATACTTCTAGCTTCTCAGTATGAAAATACAAAATGTTCCCAAATAACTAAACAATATGGCATTCCTGTATAGATATATGTGTAAACATTAAATATATTTTTTTCTCTTCTCCCTTTAAATCCATCAGCTGCCATTGGCCTGAATCAACCATTGGAAATAATGTACACAGTGCCAGGGAGAGGGTAGCAGTAATGTCTGGTCGGAAGTCTACAACAGCTGTAGTTATAAAGAGCACTTTATATAGAGAGGGATCAAGGAAAAATACTACAGCTATAGTAGCTCTAGACCTAAGATTGGGTCCCTATATAAAATTGGATTATTTGTGTGAGTTTCCTTGATATGATCCTATCTCCTTTTACCTTAAGCAAGTGAAGACTTTGTGTGGTTTTCTCATGTTTTGACTTAATGATAGTAAGAATATAAATTATAGTTTTATATCCAAATCCTGATTTTAAAACTGTTCATTAGTTGTGACTTTGTGAACCTTCCTAAAACAGATATATGATTAGTTCATACTAAAGTAATCTTTATAGTAATAAGTGGCTTTCTAAATATATTGGAAGGTAGAAGATATATGGGAAGAGTCAGAAAAGCCATTTAGGTTTATTCACTTGGATATCACTTATGTATTATTTCTGATAGTAAGTAGTTTCATAACTTATCATTAGTTTAATACATTTCAGTGTATTAAAGGATACTCATCCTTACCTAAGAATTTTCCAATTAAGACTGAATCTCCCACATCCTGAAAACCTCTTACATTCTTAGGCAGACTAACACAGTTGGTCATTTTAAAGTGTGTTTATTTTTGAGAAAGTGATAGGATAATTAAGACATTGGTTAGGAGGTCCAACCTAATGTAAATAATATGTTCTTGCTTCTGATAAGTTTCATTAGTGTTTTGCTTTTGAAACATACATTATTTTTAAAATTTAGTGTTATGTTTGAAAGCTAATGTTCTAAAATCAGTAGAGTTTATTAGGAATAATGATGGAATTAGTTTACAAATTTAAAATACTTGACTGAGTTTCCAGTGTTTTGTTTGTTTTTTGTCTAAAATAGGAACTATTGTGAGCATAGGTGACCCTAAGAAAAAATACACAAGATATGAAAAAATTGGGCAAGGGTAAGTATTCATGAATATATTATACAATATTTAATAATTCTTGGGTATACAGTATGATACCTCTTTCTTTTTGCCTGCTGACATTGAACACTTACAGTATTCTGTGAGTGGTATTCTTGTAAGTAATGCATTTATTTCTACATGCTACTAAAAACTTGTGCCGTTTAGCAATAATCTTACATTGCTTTTTCTTGAATGTTATTTCCCATTGGTTGTTAAGAGATTAGATGGGGAAATTGCCCTGCCCATCAAATACATTTAAAAGATAATAAGAACATTTACTACAAGATTATAAGCAATAAAAGCATGTATTTAATCACATCACTGAATGTTGGTTTTTGAGTCTGATACCCTGATTTTGTCCAGTAATTTGTCATTTTTACATTTTTTTTAATGTTTATTTTTGAAAGAGAGCATAAGCGGGGGAGAGGCAGAGGGAGAGGAAGACAGAATCCGAAGCAGGCTCCAGGCTCTGAGCTGTCAGCACAGAGCCCAATGCCAGGCTCAAACCCACAAACTGTGAGATCATGACCTGAGCTGAAGGCTGGCGCTTAACTGGCTGAGCCACCCAGCCGCCCCCAGTAATTTGTATTTTTAAACTATACTTGGGACTCCTCAGTCGGTTGAGCACCGACTTTGGCTCGGTTCATCATGATCTTGCGGTCCGTGGGTTCCAGCCCTGCATCGGGCTGTGTGCTGACAGCTCAGAGCCTTGGAGCTGTTTTGGATTCTGTATCTCCCTCTCTCTCCCTGCCCCTCCCCCACTTGCTCACAGTCTCTCTCAAAAATAAATGCCAAAAAAAATTTTGTTTAAACCACACTTTTTTTCTGTTGCTTGGGAGCAAATGACCATCTTAAATTTTTAATTTTTTTTAATGTTTATTTTTTGAGAGAGAGAGTGCATGTGCATGAGTGGGGGAAGGGCAGAGAGAGAGGGAGACACAAAATCTGAAGCAGGCTCCAGGCTCTGAGCTGTCAGCACAGAGCCCAATATGGGGCTCAAACTCACGAACTATGAGGTCATGACCTGAGTGGAAGTCAGATGCTTAACCAACTGAGCTACCCAGGTGCCCCAACCATCTTCAATTTTTAATGTTATTAATCACTGGAAAAGTATTCTGTGAATTTAGAAAGAGAACTTAAGTCTTTTTTGAAAACTTACTTATGAATCTGTTTGTATATATGAATTTCTTTTTAAAAGTTAAATTTAAGTGGTGCCTGGGTGGTTCAGTTGGTTGAGTGAGTGACTTGATGTTAGCTCGGGTCATGATCTCAGGGTTTGTGGGTTCCAGCCCTTCATGGGGCTCTGCACCGATAGCTGGAAGCCTGCTTGGGATTCTCTCTCTCCTTCTTTCTCTTCCCCTTCCCCTCCCCCACTTGTGTGCACACATTCTCTCTCTCTCTCTCTCTCTCTCTCTCTCTCTCTCTCTCTGTCTCTCTCTCAGAATAAATAAACTTTAAAAAAAAAAAAAAGCTAAATTTAGGGGCATGATCCCAGAGTAGTGGGATCAAGCCCCATGTCGGGCTCTTCACTAAACGTGGAGCCTACTTAAGATTCGCTCTCTCCTTCTGCCCTTCTCCCCTGCTTATACTCTCTGTCTAAATTATTTTAACAAACACAACTGAATTTAGTTGCATCACTGGTTTAATAACAAAAATTGAAAATCATCTTAATATTCTTGAGCATGATAATGGATAAATTATATTGAATAATATAAATAATTATTATGAATGAATAACACCTATCCCAAATCCAATGTTGAATTAACGTTAAATCACATGGGGCACCATGGGGGCTCAGTTGGTTAAGCGTCCAATTTCAGCTTACATTATGATCTCACAGTTTGTGAGTTTGAGCTCCCCATCAGGCAACTCTGCTATTAGCTAGTGCAGAGCCTGCTCTGGATCCTCTCCCTCCCTCTCTCTCTGTCCCTCCCCTGCTCATGCTCTTACTCTCCCTCAAAAATAAACATTTAAAAATTTTTTTAAAAATTGCAGAAAAATCTATAAAATGAAACCCTTAATAAGAAATTTAAAAACTATGTTAAATGTATTTTATAGTGATACACACCTATGTCCTTTATAATTAAAGTGTAGGAATGTGCTTGGAAATGGTGCACATCAAATACAGACTACTTTTGGGAGAAAGGAGGATGCCTTTGTAAAGTGCACACAAGGACATTACAAATTTATTTGTAGTTTTTTTGTTTCGTAAGCAGGGAAATGGATCCATGAGTATCTATCACTTTTATCTTTCTTTTTATGACAAATTTCTAACATAAGTTTTGGCCACAGGGATTACCTTTTTCTTATTTTTCCCCCTTTTGTTTTGCTTTTACTCCTGTTTAAACATGTTAAGTCTAGGGGCGCCTGGGTGGCTCAGTGGGTTAAGCGTCCGACTTTGGCTCAGGTCACGATCTCGCGGTCTGTGAATTCGAGCCCCGCGTCGGGCTCTGTGCGGACTGCTCAGAGCTTGGAGCCTGTTTCAGATTCTGTGTCTCCCTCTCTCTCTGACCCTCCCCCGTTCATGCTCTGTCTCTCTCTGTCTCAAAAATAAACGTTAAAAAAAATTTTTTTTAAATAAATAAATAAATAATAAACATGTTAAATCTTGGGGTGCATGGGTGGCTCAGTTGGTTAAACATCCTACTCTTGATTTCAGCTCAGGTCATGATCTTATGGTCATGGGGTTGAGCCTGGTCGGGCTCTTCACTGACAGCACGGAGCCTGCTTGGGATCCTCTCTCTCTCCCCCTCTGCCCCTCCCCTGCTCGTGCTCACTTATGTTGGTGTGTGTGCGCTCTCTCCCTCTCTCAAAATAAACAGATAAATAAAAGATGTTTAAGTCTTAAGTGTACTTTAATCCTTTTGTAATTGTTCTGAGTATAAAGTTTTTAGATATATAAATGACAGTGATTTAGAAACCTTAAATCTGGTTGTGTCTTTTTTCCCCCTAGGGCTTCTGGTACAGTTTTCACTGCTACTGATGTGGCATTGGGACAGGAGGTAGTTTCTTTTTCATACTTTGGGTGTTACCATTAGCTTTTAGTGTAGGAAGAAACTAGACACATCTGTGAATAATCAGTAGGAATCTTTTTTTCAGTTGAATATATTGGAAGAATTACTTATGTAATTTTGTAGCACTTTTCTTAATAGGGAAAAAAAGAAGGAATTATGCATTGAGTTTCATAAAGGAGCAAATATTTTAAAAATTATTTTCCCAGCTTGGAAAGAAAAGAGGATTCATTCCTGGCATTGGTATGACCTTGGGCTGATTAATCAGGTTTAGAGAAAATACAAAAGTAGTTAGGTTCTGTGTATTACAGAGCATTGTGCATTGCCAGTGTGGAAGTAAAAGTACTACCTGTTGAGTAAGCTCACTGATAATATCATAGATACACAGTAAATTAAATTATTACCTGATTGGTGTTTGTAATTTTCTAAGAGAATTAGAAAACTTGTTCTGATTTTTCTTGTTTCTCTTTCCATCATAGGTTGCTATTAAACAGATTAATTTACAGAAACAGCCAAAGAAGGAATTAATCATTAATGAAATTCTAGTGATGAAAGAATTGAAGAATCCCAACATAGTTAATTTCTTAGACAGGTAAATATGAGTATTTCAAGTCTCCTGGTGTTGGGGGCTAGCCCCTTGAGTTAAGACTGAGTAGAATGTCAGTGTTGAAAAGTAAGCTTGAAGGAGGAGGAGAGGTAAAAAATAACACATTGTAGTTTAGCAGGCCTTTTTCTACATATATCTCACTTGGCAAGTTAGAGAAAGCAGTTAAATGAAGGACATTGCTGCTGGTGCTTGTATTAATTATAAATGATCACAAGCAGCAACATTAATGGAATGAGTTGTGATTAATGTGTTGACTAACAGGGGTGCCTGACTACATGGTTTCTAAACTTACATCAGTTTTTATTTTAAATGCTGTCTTTCATGGGCAGATAGTGTGTCAAAACCTCATTTGATTTTGGAGTTGATGTTACATAGCAGAACAGAAAGCAGAATAGAAAATTATATATTGTACCATTATGCAATTACATATATGTGAATGAAAGAAGAATAATAGAAAAATAAACAAAAATTAAAATAGTGATTATATTGGAGATAGAGGATTATAGATGACTTTCTTAGTGCCATATTGAAGTTTGTTTAGACTGGGGAAAAGATAACACATTTTTAGATTTCAGCCCTAGTAATAGGGGACATGTTCATAAAAATCCACTTCTCAGGTATATTTCCCTGCTTTTGGAAATACTGTTTCAAGTCAGTCTAGCATGGCAGGTAAGATAAGCCATAAGGTTTGGAATTAGTTACACTTGGCTTCAGATTCTAGTTCTGTCACCTACCAGCTATGTGAACTTAGATAAGTAGCTTCTCCAAGCCTCCATCTCTTCATCTGTAAAACAGGACTAATAATTACTGCCAAACAGTGTCATTTTAATTGGAATGATCTATGTATACACTCAGGTCACAATTGGGGGCAAACTTTCAAGTCACTCAGGAAAATCATAATGACCCTCAGTTAATTTTCTGTGCTGTTTTCTCAGCTTGCCAGTTTTCTCCCTGGCTCTCAAAACTTCCAACTTTCTAGTTTTGTTATTAGGGTGCCTGGCATTTGAATTCTTCAGCACAGAGTGGTGGTGAAATAAAAATGTGAGTGTATTTTGTGTGTTCATAATAATTTTAGCTACCTGATGGGAGATGAATTGTTTGTGGTAATGGAGTACCTTGCTGGGGGTTCACTTACTGATGTCGTGACGGAAACCTGCATGGATGAAGCACAGATTGCGGCTGTATGCAGAGAGGTGAGTGTGTCCCCTTTTGGATAAGTTACAGCAATGTGTGGTTAAGCAGGAGGTAAAAAAAAGGGGGGGGGGCAGGAGCTTTTTGCACAGGTAATTTTTACTATGTGAAATACTCACTCCATGTACATTATTCTTTGCAAGCGGCAAGCGTCTCCATACCATTTTATCCTACATGAGAGTTTAAACCCTTTCTTATGTATAAGATAATTCTGAAATGGAGCATGGTTTTTTGAAGAGCCCAGCTCACAGGTAAATTTCAGCAGGGTGATCATTAAAATTTAGCATCCAAACAGGGTACTTTTAAGAGTGCAAGGGAGGGCCAGTCAACAGTAGAAACATGGACTGTCTCAGGCAAAGCAAGACACATGTTTACCTTAAGTGTTAAGTTTGCTTCTGGCTTTATAAATTTCATCGAAGGTGAAAAACTGGTTGTTTCTTGATATTCATTAATGAATTTTTAGACATACTGTTGCTTCAGCCAATAGAATTCTGCCAAATTGCCCAATAAGTCCAAGCCTTTGGTTGTTTCAGGAGGAAAGGAAATAACTCTTTAATAAGAACTCTATAATATAAATATTATATTTCAATAATATGATATCTCTAACAAAGAATGTTTGATCACTTAAAAGCTAATAAAAAGAATTTATCTATTTATGGGGCACCTGGATGGCTCGGTTGAACATCTGACTTTTGATTTCAGCTCGGGTCATGATCCTAGGGTAGATTCAAGCCCTGAGTTGGGATTCTATTTATTCCTCTCTCTCTGACCTTACCCCACTCATACTCTCTCTCTCAAAATAAATAAATAAACTTAAAAAAAAAAGAATTTGCCTATTTATATATAATGTGTTTCTCTAATTTCTTTTCATAATTGTTTTAAAAATTATTTTAGGGGTCCCTCTAATTGGCAACTTAGAGAAAGCAGTTAAATGAAGGACAAATTTGTTTCTATTCATTTGTACCAGTGTTATGGGGAGGATTTATTCTTTTCAAGAATCTGCTTAAATGCTTGGTAAATGTAATACAGTATTACACAATTTATCTGTTTTTCCTTGAATGAATAGTAGAATATTTTGAATGAGATTTTTAGTTGTTATTCATAATGTACATCCTGTATTTGTTGTTTTCCTCTTTTGGGGTAAGAAATAAAAACAGCTTTTTCCATGTTTATAATTTATACTCAGTTTATATTCAAAAACATAGGGGCAAGCAGATTTTAAAACTCTAATGTTCCTGTATTTAAGGAAGGAGTAAGTTTTTCCTCACTTCTGACTCCATGCTTTCTGAAACATAGCATAAGAGGAAAGTTATTCTTTTATCATTGGTGTCTAGGTTGTGGATATAGCTTTATGTAAAATCCACTGTAAAAGAAATGGGAGAAAACATCTTACATCACATCAGTGAGCAGCTGGATGGAACTAGACCTCCCAGGATCTTACCTACTTTTCAGTGGCTAGATTAGACTTCTGAAGTCATGCTCAGGCCATAAGTACTGTGTGTGAACTTCCTTTGGACTTTTCAGGGACTGTTTCATTGATACGTGTTTTTCTTGTTTAGTGTTTACAGGCATTGGAGTTTTTACATGCTAATCAAGTGATCCACAGAGACATCAAAAGTGACAATGTGCTTTTGGGGATGGAAGGATCAGTTAAACTTAGTGAGTAACAAATGAAGAAATAACATTTATTTGTTATACTTCTGCCTTTTGTTTAAGTAAAAAAACCAAAAAACCTAGTGGGGCACCTGGGTAGCTCAGGTGGCTGAGTGTCCAACTCTTGATTTTGGCTCCTTCACAATCTCACAGTTCGTGGGTTCAAGCCCCACATTGGGCTCCGTGCTGTTAGTGAGGAGCCTGCTTGGGATTCTCTCTCTCCCTTTCTCTGCCCCTCCCCCACTCACTCACTCACACTCTCAAAGTAAACTTTAAAAAATTAACCTATTAATATTTTTATGACTTAATATATGGAGGAGGACAAGGGAAAGAATGGTAAAGAATATGAGCTCTCAACTGGACAGCTTGGGTTTAAATAGCAGATAAGCTACTAGTTGCTGACTAATTTGGGGTGAGTTACTTAATCTCTTTGTGTTTATTTTCTCAATTATATGATAAGGAAAATAAGATTAAGTATCTGAGAATTTTTCTGAGGATTAAAAATGTAAAGCACTGAAGAAAAGTGCCTGGGACTGTTGTAATGTTGGTGCTGCCTTCCAAAGATAAACTAAAATTTTCTCTGTTGTCTGTTAGGGTAGATCTTTCTCATTAATGCTGTTCAGCTTTCTTTGGATTTGGTAAAGCATGGCCTAATTGAGGGAGGGCTGGCTATATGACCCTGACCTGAGAGATGACAAGGGAAAAAAAACTCTTATAAACCTCTTTTCCTAATTATCTTCTGTATCAGACATGATAGAGTCATGGAGGAAAAAAATCCTAGACTTCCTTTTCCTCTGTTGGCTATAATCTGTCAGTTTCATCCAGGCCCTCTGGAGGATTCAGGAACAACTTCTATTGAGTTTCCTGCAACTATGCAAAATTCAAGGCATTTCTTGGATCAAGAAATCAAAGTTTTCCTTCTGTTCTGCTAGAATGTTTGGCTCCTTTTTCAACATCTCTTTTTTTTTTTTCTTTTTAATTTTTTTTTCAACGTTTATTTATTTTTGGGACAGAGAGAGACAGAGCATGAACGGGGGAGGGGCAGAGAGAGAGGGAGACACAGAATCAGAAACAGGCTCCAGGCTCTGAGCCATCAGCCCAGAGCCTGACGCGGGGCTCGAACTCCCAGACCGCGAGGTCGTGACCTGGCTGAAGTCGGACGCTTAACCGACTGCGCCACCCAGGCGCCCCTTCAACATCTCTTTTTAAAGATACTTCCTCCAGGGGCGCCTGGGTGCCTCGGTCGGTTGAGCGGCCGACTTCAGCTCAGGTCGTGATCTCGCGGTCAGTGAGTTTGAGCCCCGCGTCGGGCTCTGTGTTGACAGCTCAGAGCCTGGAGCCTGTTTCAGATTCTGTGTCTCCCTCTCTCTGACCCTCCCCCATTCATGCTCTGTCTCTCCCTATCTCAAAAATAAATAAAACGTTAAAAAAAAAAAAAATTTTTTTTTAAATAAATAAATAAAAAATAAAGATACTTCCTCCAGAGAGTATTCAACCACAAGAAAGAGGGTTCTGTTAGATGGTCAAAAATATAAGATTACTAATCTTAATCAGCAGGCAAATTACAAATGGACATTCTCCTACTGTTTTGGTGGATACACATGTAAACTGAATTAGACTTTTTTGGATAATATTTTATCCTGGCTCTTCCACATACTAGATGAATGATCTTGAGCAAGTTACCTAAAAATATGTATGCCTTACCCAATTTGTAAAATGAGAATAATATTAATAAATATGCCTATCTCATAGAGTTATCATAAGGATTAGGTATGTTAATTCTTATAAGATACTTGGAACAGTCCCTGGTTGTTAGAAGTACTCATTTTAGCTATAAATATTACGATTTGATGGAACAATTGCTTTTAGGATTCTTTTCTATAGGTTTACTGAACATAAGCACAACAATAAACACAAAGTTGTTCTCTGCAACACTGTAAAAAAAAAAAAACCTTAAATGTCAAGGAGCATAGGAATGATAAAATAAATTATAAGCCTTTTTATTTTGTAATATTGCATATTTACAGTAATGAGGTAGATCAGTGTACAACTATGGAAAAATCTCTCAAAATAAATTTTAAGAAACAATATACTGGAGCACCTGGCTGGTTCAGTTGGTGGGGCCTGTGACTCTTGATCTCAGGTTTGTGAGTTAGAGCCCCACATTGGGGGTAGAGATTACTTTAAAAAAATAATAAAAAGCACTTTACAAAGTATCCTAACTTAGATAAAATAAACCAGGCAGTTCATGGTAATTTTTGTACCTATGTAAATTCATAGCAAAAAGTCTAAAGCTTAAGAACTTAAATGTTAATAGTTACTTTTTAAATAGAATGGGTCTGTAGAAGGGAGGAGAAAATTCTAGATTCTCATCTTGATATTCCCACTAAATAAACACTGAGTGCTAACCTAGGCTTTCTGCTCCTGTTATAAAATAAGGTGGTTGGAGTGGAGTGATGCTGGCAAGGACTTTGTTAGGTATGGCTGTAGTTAAAGCTGTTCCTTTTCTAGAAGTCTGCTAAGTCCGATATGTAGTAATTCTACCTTCTGTTTATTTTCTTCAAAATTAGTTCCCACCTCCTGACCTTTACCTGTTTTATAGAATTTAGTTTTGTTCACCTTTGATACCTTTTCCTTTTAGACCTTTTTCAACTTCTTTAAAATTTTTAGGATAAAAGACCTGATAATTTGTCCTTTGCTTGTGGGAAGTAAAAGTAAACAAGTGAAGAGTATGTAACATCATCAAAATATTTGTAAACCCATTCTGGTTTAGTTGTTGTTTTTTGTTTGTTTGTTTGTTTGTTTGTTTGTTTGTTTTAATGTGAGCTCTGTGCCCAATGCGAGGCTTGAACTCACAACCCCAAGATCAAGAGTCATATGCACTACTGACTGAGCCAGCCAGGTGCCCCTGGTTTACTTTTTTTAATACAGTCTTTAAAAAAAAGAACAACAAAAACTGGGGTGCCTGGGTGGCCCAGTCAGTTAAGCAGCCAACTTCAACTCAAGTCATGATCTCACAGTTCGTGGGTTCAAGTCCCATCTGTGCTGACAGCTCAGAGCCTGGAGCCTGGAGGGAGATTCTATGTCTCCCTCGTTCTCTGCCCCTCCCCCACTCGCACTCTGTCTCAAAAATAAATAAACATTAAAAAAAAAAAAAGAGGCTGAACAGTCCATTGTAATTGTCATCTATCATGACCTCTTAGGTGGAACTATCCATGACACCATTAACTCTAGATACGGTTTTTTGTGTTTTTTTTTTTTTTTATAGCTGACTTCGGTTTCTGTGCCCAGATCACCCCTGAGCAGAGCAAGCGAAGTACCATGGTTGGAACGCCATACTGGATGGCACCAGAGGTGGTTACACGGAAAGCTTATGGCCCTAAAGTGGACATATGGTCTCTGGGTATCATGGCTATTGAGATGGTAGAAGGAGAGCCTCCATACCTCAATGAAAATCCCTTGAGGGTAAGACCAATTAAACACCAGCCTTATTTTTAGGAAAATACATTTCTTTAGAACATTTATTTAGAATCTGATTGTGCCAGGCACTCGCCAAAAATTTAAGATACAAAGTTGATATAACCTGGTCTCTGCCCTCTGTATCTAAAAATTATTTGCTTCTGGGTTATTGAGTTGAATGTGTGAGGTAAAGAGTTTGTAGAGTTTTAGTAAGCTGTATGGTTTTAAAGTTTGCACATAAGAATTTGCTCACTTTTGTACAAGTGTCCCTAGATGTACCCTTCAGATTGTCAACTTTGAACCTTGGCTTCTGTACCAAGTGCACAGGAGAGGAAAGCAAGATTGCGTCTGTGAGAAAACTGTGTAGATGGTGATGTTAAAGGTCACATTCAAACAAAAGAGTTAGGGTCCTGAGTTAGAGATGGGGTCAGTAGACTTTAAACAATTAGATATTCCAGTAGCTGAGGTGAAGAGTTTTGGAGTTTGTTTTTTCCTTCTTTCCCCCTCTCTGTCTGTCTCTCTCAGGTGAAGAGTTTAGGAGTTTGTTCTTTCTTTCTTTCTTTCTTTCTTTCTTTCTTTCTTTCTTTCTTTCTTTGTTTCTTTCTTTCTTCTACTTGTAAATTACCATATATGGCTCAATATCATTAGTTATTAAAGAAATGCATATCAAAACCCAAACAAGATACCACTTCACACCTTCAAGAATGACTATAATCAGGGCTCCTGGGTAGCTCAGTCAGTCAGGCACCCAACTTGTTTTTATCCACATAAAATCTTGTACACAAATGTTCATAGCAGCATTATTCATAATAGTCAAAAGTAGGAAAAACCCATATGCCTATCACCTGATGAATGAATGAACAAAAGTGGTATCCCACTACAATGGAATATTATTTAGTCATAATAAAAGTAGTGAAGTACAGGTATACGCAACATTAAACATGAAAGCATTTTGCTAAATGAAAGTCATACACAAAAGGTCATATATTGTAGGGTTCCATTTGCCATCGATTTTTGTTATTCAGGTTTTGCAAAGCCGCAAACACTGAATTAACAAATTCTGAACTGTTGTTTTTAGGGGAGATACAGGGTTGGGTTCTTGCAAGCCTTTGGTCACATTTCTGTCAACAGATCAATACATAACCTTGCTTTTTGTGTGTTTCTGTTTAAAGCCATTTAAAAAAAAATTTTTTTTTGAGAGGGAGTGAGTGAGAGCCACAAGCGCATGCACACAGAGATGGGGCAGAGGGAGGAGAGAGAGAATCTTACGCAGGCTCCATAGCCAGCACAGAGCCCGACTCAAGGCTTGATCCCATCCATGACCCTGGAATCGTAACATAACCAAAAATCCAGAATCCTTAACTGACTGAGCCACCCAGGTGCCCCATGAATTGTACACTTTAAAAGAGTGATTTTTGAGGCACCTGGGTGGTTCAGTCGGTTAAGGATCTGACTTTGGCTCAGGTCGATCTCATAGTCCCTGGGTTCGAGCCCTATGTAGGACTCTGTGCTGACCCCTCAGAGCCTGGAGTCTGCTTTAGATTCAGTGTCTCCCTCTCTGTCTACCCGCCCCCCCCCCCCCCCCCCCCGCTTGCACTCTGTCTGTCTCTCTCTCTCAAAACTAAACATTAAAAAGAAAATAAAGATGATTTTTATAGTATGTGGATTGTATCTCAATGAAGCAATTTTTAAAGTTTTTAAGTTACCATATGAGTATAGGCTTATTGCCAGAAATTGTTCTTTTCTAATTTTTTTCCAAATAAGTTGGACTTGTTATAAAATGGACTCGAGAGGCCAAGGTAATGGGTATTTGTAGGAGGGGCCCTGTCTGGGTGGCTTTGGATTTTGACGTTCTTTTTTCCTGAATGCTTTTGCAACGATTCCAGTTCAAGCAAGCAATTACAGTACTTTAATAGAAGTGATTAATTTTAGAACACTTTGGAACAATTTTTAAAATCCTCTAATTTCATTCATTTGTTTAACAAATATTGATTCGAGTACCTGCTCTGCAGTAGGCACTATACAAGGTGCTGTCTACCGACAAAAATTCCTGCCTTCATAGAAGGTAGAGAGAAACAATAAAATAAGTAAGAATAGTATGTAATATATTAAATGATAGAGTCTAAGTGCCCTGACTGGTAGGAGGGATTCAGGATTGTTTGATTTCACAAGAGTGCTTGAGAGGGCTTCACTGAGGTGACATTTGAACACAGGAGATAAGAAACATAGGAGGTACCTAAGGGAAGAACATTCTAGTCAGAAAGAACAGTACATGCAAAGGCTGTGAAGCCGAAGTATTCGTGGTATATTCAAAGACCATTTAAGATTCCTCCATAGCTAGTGTGCAGGGAGCACACAGTAGGAGAAAAAAGATAGGTGAAGAAATGGGACCAGACTGTATAGTGCTTTATTAGGCTTTTATAAGAATTTTGGTGGCACTTGGGTGGATCAGTCAATTGAGTATCCAACTCTTGATTTTGGCTCAAGTCATAACCTCATGGTTCATAAGTCTGAGCCTCGTGTTGGACTCTGCACTGACAACCTGCTTGGAATTCTCTCTCCCTCTCTCTCTGTCCCTCCCTGACTTGTGCATGTATGCATGCACTCCCTCAAATAAACGTTAAAAAAAAAAAGAATCCTGGCTTCTTCATAAGTGAGACAGGCAAACCATTGTAGAGTTTTGAGCAGAGATGTGAAATGGTCTTACTGACATCTTAACAAGATCACTCTGGTTACTTTATTGAGAAAAGATTTTCAAGTGAGGTAAAGATAGACACAAGAAGACCAGTTAGAAGGCTATTGCAATAATCCAGGCAAGACATGATGGTATACTAGACCAGAATGGTATCAGTAGAGGTGGGGGAAAGTAATTGGATTCTGGATGTATTTGGAAAGGAGAGCCTATGGCGGGGGGGATATGACCCAAGAATTTGGCCTAAACAACTGGAATGGTGAAATTCAAGTTCACCTTAACTGAAATGGGGAAGACTACAGGTAGAGTGGCATGTGGGGTGGCAGGTGGGAGATCAGGAGGTAACATTTTAACATATTTTAGATATGTTCTATTAAGACATCCAAGTGGATATGTTGAATAGGCTGTTGGGTATGCCAGTCTAGGATTAGGCCAGAGGTGTAAAATTGAGACTTAGCTATAGAAATTATTTAAAGCTATGCAGCTAGATAAGATCACCAGGTCAAGTGGGCATAGACAGACAATAGAAAATTTTCAGCTTGCATCCTGAGGCATTTGTTCCATAGTTAACAGTTGATGTGGCAGACCAGCAAGGAATGGCTGGAGAGGTACATAAAACCAAAATAAACACATGCCCTTGAATCTTCACGCAAAAAGTGGGGGAGGCATCAGCTTATCAGAAACTACAGTTACGTCAAGTAAGATGAAGACTAAGACTTGATCATTCAAGTTGGCAATGTGAATGTAATTGATGGAAACTTGGCAAGCAGGAACTTCTCCTGTCAACATGGAATAGCAGGTACCAGATTAACCACCCTTGCCAAAAGGAACGACAACAAAAAAATGAGAATATATGAAACGATGGTTTGCAAGACCCTGGACATCAAATAATGAAGAACAGTGATCTCCAAAAGTGGGAAAGGCTTGAGGTGAGCCCTGTGACTGCCTCCAGCTTAATGTCTTAAGAGAATTTCTAGGCCATGTACAGGGAGGAAGGGCCCAGGTGGAGCCCAGTGGTCTGGGGAGAATAAGGCAGCTGGAGTTTACAAGACAGAGAATGGGAGAAGAGAAAGCTTCATAGAAGATTCTGGAGATCCGTGAAGTCCCCTTTGAGCATTCAGTAGAGATTGGTGCATCTGTGTGAAGAGTCTACCCAAGGTCAGGGGACCCATCTGGTAAGATTGGAGTAAACAGTTGCTTGGTGCTCACACAGAGGCTGGGAATAGTTCCTGCTTTTGTCAGCCACAGTGGAAAACCTTGTAATTCACAGGATATGGAATGGAAGACTCAAAAGAGTCCTGCATCAGTGATGGGAAATAATTACCCCTAGACTAAATGCTGCTATGGTCCCACCTAACAAATCTTGAAAACAAGACCCAAAGAGATCTTGTTCCCAAGTAACTGCGTTGCAGAGCAAAACTCGAATATTTATAGGAATACAGAAATATCCAGCACCCAACAAATGCTTAAATATCCAGTCAGAGTTCATCAGAGAGGCAGAAGAGCAGGAAGGTACAACCCATAATGAGAAAAATCAATCCATTGCAACAGACCAGAACTGACACAGATAAAAGAGTACATAAAAGCATTAAAGCAGTTTTTAAGAGCAGAGGCATTTTAAAAGAATATTTTTTCAAAACCCAAATTGAAGTTATAGATAGAAACTACAGTGTAGTTCGAAGGTTTATAGTTTGAGATTGAATTAATAGCAAGTGATACATTGCAGAAAAAAATGATTAATGATAATCATAGACCAAGTAATAAAAAGCTATCCAAAATAGAAATAAATTTTTTTAAGAAATGAAATAGCAATAGTGAGCTGTGAGATAACTTTAAGTGTTCTAATATATGTGAAATAAGTTTTGGGGAAAAATCAGACAATCAGGAATTCAGCCAATGAATATCTTTTTAAAATTAAGGCAAAATAAGGATTTTTCTCAAACATAGACACTGAAAGAATTTATCACCAGCAGATCTACACTACAAGAAATAGTAGAAGAAATCTTTCAAGCAGAAAGAAAATGGTAATATGACTCCACACAAAGAAATGAGTATTAGAAATAGTAACTGTGAGTAAATAAATCCAATTTTTTTTTTCTTATGTAAATATCTTTAAAAGATAAAACTGTTGGGACACCTGGGTGGCTAGTTGGTTAAGCATCTGACTTCAGCTCAGGTCATGATCTTGAGGTTCGTTTGTGAGTTCGAGCCCTGCATCAGGCTCTGTGCTGACAGCTCAAAGCCTGGAGCTTCAGATTCTGTCTCCATCTTTCTCTGCTCCTCCCTCACTCACACACTGTCTCTCAAATATAAAACATTTAAGTAAGTAAATAAATGTTAAAACTGTTTACATCAAAATAATAATGGGAAGGGGAAGAAAAAAAACGTATGTACAGGTAAAATGACAACAAAAGAATAAGGCTGAGGAGGAGAACCATAAGATTGTCGTAGTCTGGTGTAATATTGTGATGATTGTGAAATTGAAAGTTGTATGCCCCTTACCTCTTAAGCAAACCCTAAAATACTGAAAGAATTACACCTAATAAAATTCAGCTAAGGAGATAAAACAGAATTATAAATAATTCTGAGTTAAAGAGAAGACTCCACATGGATCGGTTTGTCAAAGGGGTAAGGTGCCAATGAAAAGAGCTCCAGTGGCCAAAGATGCAACAATTTGAACAAAATAAAGTTGTAGGGGATAATAATCCAAAGTATAAGATAATATTTATGTGTCCTTGCTGGTATAAGTAAGTAATTGAATAAATAAATCGGCAGGAGAGACAACTCTTATGCAGAAAATTTTCAAATAATTTGTGTGGATGTTCCACCCTAAGGGCAATGGAGCATAACTCCGTACTCCTTAAGTATAGACTGCACATAATGATAAGAGCACAGTAAGAAAAGAGAGGAAAACAGTAACTTTGCAGTAGAAAAACCTGACAGGCACTGCCTTAGCCAGCTGAAAAGGTCAACATCAACAGGCATAAATTATGTTGATAGTATGTGGCACTCTAGATAGAAAGTGGCACTCTAACTGTGATGTTGCTTCCCAAAGCACATATTCTCATTCTAATCATGAAGAAAACATAAAATTCCAGTAGAAGGCATTCTGTGAAATTAAACCTGACCAATACTCCAAACTGTCAAAGTCATCAAAAGCAAAGGAAAGTCTGAGAAATTTTCACTGCCAAGAGGAGCCCACAGAGACATGACAACACGATGTAATGTATAATGAGTGTCCTGAGACAGAAACTAGGGTGGGAGGAGGGGTGAAATAGGGAAATCTATAGTACGAATGCTGGAAGCACTAAGGGCCTCTATGAGGTTAATGATGCCAGTCCACAGGGATCTATTTCTTCTGCTGTCCTTAGCTGTGGAGGTACAAGCAAAGAGCAGGCAAAGTTTGATATGTAGCAAAGTGATTGCTATGAAGTGCAAGAGGGTCGAAGTGATTATATGGAAGGAATGATGAACAACTGGAAGAACAATGGGATTTATTTAAGTTTAGTGGAGTCAAAGGATCGCCGTGTTGGGGGTGTTCACAATGCAGAAGGTAGGAGGTGGACAGCAATAGTGATTTCAGAGTTGCAGTCATGGGTACTGATGAGGCACAGGCTGTGACCATGAGCTTGTGTGACCAAGGGAGGCCAAAGCACAAAAGCATGGGAGAAGAGGAGGTCAAGGAACTGTTACTGGCATCTCTGTAGCTACTGAAATCGCTCTGAATTATGAGCAGTGTTAGAGATGATAACAGTGTTTGGTAGATACTTGAAACAAAGTAAAGTAGATGTGAGTTTGAAAGCCTGGGACTTCCAGAAGAGGGAGGTAGATATCTCCGGCAATGAGGAACCACCAGGACACTCCTTCTCTAGGTACAGTGGTACAAAGGGCTAAGAGGGACTGGCCTACTCCTAGAGAGCACTGTGGATGAGGCAGTTCATCAGGGGAGAACGGTTCATAAACGGAGGGGCAGTGGTGGATGAAGAAGTAAAGGTGGAAAGGGGAGCATGCAGAGCCAAATGGGCATGAGAGTACAGAAGCTGCAGGAACAAGCAGTCCCGGTCTCCTTGTAATCACTAGCATAAATGCAGATACAGAGGGTAATAAGAGTTATTTCAAGGTAGAAAAATGGCTGTTAAGCGTTTGGAGAGAAGGCATACTTGACAGGAGTGCTTGTTTTTATGGGCTTCCCTCTTAACCCCTTCTGATGGAGTATGGGGCTTAGCAGTCTGAGGATCTTCACTTGAATTGCTATCTCAAGTAATTTCTTAGCATGGCATTTGTAAATGAAAATTTTATCACATAAAGAGAAGTGAGCTCAGGTGGCAAAGAAATGGGCACACTCATGTCCTGATTTTTTGAGTGTCAGTATCCTTTTTTATGGCATTTTGGTGATACAGCAGAAACGTGAAATAATTCAGGAAAAAATTTAGGTGACCTTGGGTTTGGCAGTGTTTTTAGATAAAACATCAAAAAGCATGATCCATAAAAGAATAAATTGGACTTTATTAAAGTTAAATCATCCTTTCTGACAAAAACACTATTAAGAGAATGAAAAGATAAGTCACTCGCTGGGAGAAATAATTTCCAGACCACCCATTAGATGATCAAATGTTGTCCAAAATATATAAAGAACTCTTCAAACTTCAACAATGAGAAAATAAACAACCTAATGCAAAAATGGACAAAACATCTCCACAGACAGCTAAAGAAGATACACAGTTGGCAAATAAGCATTTAATAAGATGTTCAACATCGTGTTTATTAGGGAACTGCAAAATTAAAACAACACAAATATATATACCTATTAGAATGGCCTTAAATTTTTTTTTTTAATGATGATACCAAATGCTGATGAGAATGTGGAGCAGTAACTTTCTTTTGTTGCTGGTGGGAATTGAAAATGATACAACCACTTTAGAAGACATGATTTCATCTATAGAGTTAAAAAGATCAGTGGTTGCCAGGTGTTTGCAGAGATGGGATGGGGAAGAAGAATGGGTGGAGCACAAGAGATTTTTAGGACAGTGAAATTTTTCTGTAGGATACTATAATGTCAGAAACATGACCATGTGCATTTGTCAAAATCCATACAACTATACACTGCAAAGAGTGGCCCCAGTGTAAGTCATAGACTTTCATTTAGTGAAAATATATCAGTAGTGGTTCTTCACTTGTAACAAGTGTATTAATGTAATTAATTAATTACTTTGTTGAGTGATTGATGTAATTAATTGATTGTATTAATGTAAGGAACCATCCCCATTATCAACATCCCTCACCAGAGGGTACATTCCACAATCCATGAACCTACATTAGCACCTCATTATCACCCAGAGTCCATAACATTAGGGTGCACACTTGGTGTGCAATTTTATGGGCTTGGACAGATGTATAATGAAATAGTAACATATGTCCATCACCAACATAGTATTTTCACTGCCCTAAAAATCGTCTATATTCTGCCTGTTTCAATAGCTTTATAGATACAGCTGGTTTAAAAAAAAAGTTTTCAGACTTCAACCTATATTACAAAGGTGTAATCATCAAGACAGTATGGTACTGGAACAAAAACAGACACTCAGATCAATGGAATAGAATAGAGAACCCAGAAATGGACCCACAAACGTGTGGCCAACTAATCTTTGACAAAGGAAAGAATATCCAATGGAATAAAGACAGTCTCTTCAGCAAGTGGTGCTGGGAAAACTGGACAGCGACATGCTGAAAAATGAACCTGGACCACTTTCTTACACCAGACACAAAAATAAATTCAAAATGGATGAAAGACTTAAATGTAAGACAGGAAGCCATCAAAATCCTCGAGGAGAAAGCAGACAAAAGCCTCTTTGACCTTGGCCTCAGCAACTTCTTACTCAACATGTCTCCGGAGGCAAGGGGAACAAAAGCGAAAATGAACTATTGCAACCTCATCAAAATAAGCTTCTGCACAGTGAAGGAAACAATCAGCAAAACTGAAAGACAACCTACCAAATGGGAGAAGATATTTTCAAATGACATATCAGATAAAGGGTTAGTATCCAAAATCTATCAAACTCAACCTGCAAACAACAAATAATCCAGTGAAGAAATGGGCAAAAGACACGAACAGACACTTCTCCAAAGAAGACATCCAGATGGCCAACTGACACATGAAAAGATGCTCAACATCACTCATCATCAGGGAAATACAAATCAAAACCACAATGAGATTATCACCTCACCCCTGTCAGAATGGCTAACATTAACAACTCAGGCAAAAACAGATGTTGGCAAGGATGTAGAGAAAGAGGATCTCTTTTGCACTGTTCGTGGGAATGCAATTGGTGCAGCCACTCTGGAACAGTATGGAGGTTCCTCAGAAAATTCAAAATAGAACTACCCTATGACCCAGCAATTGCACTACTAGGTATTTATCCAAGGGATACAGGTAGACTGTTTCAAAGGGGCACATGCACCCCCATGTTTATAGCAGCACTATCAACAATAGCCAAAGTATGGAAAGAGCCCAAATGTCCATCGATGGATGAATGGATAAAGAAGATGGGGGGGGGGGGTGTACAATGGAGTATTACTCAGCAATCAAAAAGAATAAAATCTTGCCATTTGCAACTGTGTGGATGGAACTAGAGGGTATTATGCTAAGAGAAATTAGAGAAAGACAGTATCATATGACTTCATATGAGGACTTTAAGATACAAAACAGGTGAACATAAGGGAAGTAAAAATAATATAAAAACAGGGAGGGGGACAAAATATAAGAGACTCTTAAATATGGAGAACAAACAGGATTACTGGAGGGGTTTGGGAGAGGGGATGGGCTAAACGGGTAAGGGGTATTAAGGAATCTACTCCTGAAATCATTGTTGCACTATATGCTAACTAACTTGGATGTAAATTTTAAAAAATAAGTAAAAATAATAAATAAATAAATAATAAACTGAAACAAAGTTTCAAGAAATCCTGTTTTGAAATCTGATGTGACTTGAGGAAAAAAAGCTTGAGAAAGGTAAATGGATGCTATATGTTGATATTGGAATTGTGCTCATTTTTCTTTCTACCCTTATGTATTATAGTTCTTTTATCAATATGTATTACATTTAGTATAACTCCTCTCCAAAAAGATGAAGCTAATTTTTGAAAAAGAAATTAGGAGGGACACTGGAGTGGCTCAGTCACTTAAGCATCCAACTTCGGCTCAGGTCATGATCTCACAGTTCGTGAGTTCAAGCCCCACATTGGGCTCTGTGCCAGCCCAGAGTCTGGAGCCTGCTTTGGATTCTGTGTCTCATTCTCTCTCTTCCCCTCCCCCACTTGTGCTCTGTCTCTCAAAAATAAATAAACTTTTTTTAAAAATGTGAAAAAGAAATGAGAATACAACATCTAAAAATAAAGGGAAGGGGCGCCTGCATGGCTCAATTGGTTTAGCGTCTCATATGAGATCAAGCACCTTGTCAGACTCTGCACAGGGTGTGGAGCCTGCATGGGATTCTCTCTCTTTCTCGGCTGCTCCCCGTGTGTGCTCTGTCAAAATAAATAAATAGGCATTTAAAAATAATAAAAGCTAAGGGAGAATATATGAAACAAATAGGCAGAAATAATACTAAACCTTAATTTAGTGTTTCTGGTCATTGTCTTCCCCCCACCCCCGCCCCAAGAGACCACACAGGGGAGGGTCAGAGAGAGAGAGAGAGAAAACAGAATTCCTAGCAGGGTCCCAGCTGTCAACACAGAGCCAGCCCTACATGGGGCTTGAATTCACGAGCCCTGAAATTATGACCTGAGCCAAAATCAAGAGTCAGACGCTCAACTGCCTGAGCCACCCAGGCACCCCAATAAATAAATCTTTAAAAAAAAAAAATTAAGCAAAAGATCCATAAACTTTTATAAAGTGGCGTCTCACTTTGTTGCGCTACCTTAAGTATGTCAAAAATGTTCTTCTGTTTTTAGGCCTTGTACCTGATAGCAACTAATGGAACCCCAGAACTTCAGAATCCAGAGAAACTTTCCCCAATATTTCGGGATTTCTTAAACCGTTGTTTGGAAATGGATGTGGAGAAAAGGGGTTCGGCCAAAGAATTGTTACAGGTGAATTTGGAAATAATACTATTTTTGGATAAAGTTGACTTTTTTGAGTAAGCAACAGAAAGTTTACATAGGGTTAATAATTACCATTTTGCTCTTCATTTATCACCAGCAACATTGTAGCTGCTGCAGTTTAGGATTGTATCTGCTAGGAATAAAATAGCTATAACACTAAAATTAGGTATATGAGTTTTTGCATGCTGTCAGTTGTCAGACAAGTCCATTGCTGGTGTGGGTATCTGGGTCATTTAGGTGAGCTTTTATAATATTAAATAGACTAAAAAGACTGATTTCAACTATAAAAGTGATATATTGATTATGTTGACTTTATACACATACTGAAATATGTGTTTGTTAAATAAATTTTAATCCATAAAATAGTCTTTGGGGTTTAATTGAAAGGAAATTTTTAGCTTCTAAACTAGTGACATTCATGCATCTTTCCCCCTCTTTCTGGCAGCATCCCTTCCTGAAACTGGCCAAACCATTGTCCAGCTTGACGCCACTGATCATGGCAGCTAAAGAAGCAATGAAGAGTAACCGTTAGCATCATTGCCGTGGCCTCATATTCTTTCTTCCATTTTCTAAAAGAAATCTTTTAATATATGAAAATTATTACTCTTTGGGGCTTAAAGAAATGGTCTGTATAACATGGAGGAAAAAGCAAACTACTGCTTCCTGAAGACAACCAAGAGAAAATTACAAAACGGAATGAAAACTTTCCATTGAATCCCTTCTTTATAGGGTCCAAAAGGAATTATGGACTGAATCACTAGCCATCTTTCAGCAGACAGCCCATCAGGGCCATTTATCATGCTTGAGATTTGCATTTAATTTTGCTGATTTCACTGTAATGGATCCCATTCATTGTCCCTTTTGGGGGGGGAGGGTATTTTCAATACTTGAATGGCAGATTCGAGTTTTTCAAGAGTATTTGTTTCATCTGCTAGTCTTTTCTCTCCATAGCCTTTTTTCCCCCTTGACATGCTCTTTTTGAGTTGCTTTGAGAAATTTTTCTCAAGCCTAAATTTGAGGCAAATGTAATAAAATTATGTAGTTCCTTATATTGGCAAAGGGGCTCAAAATCGTTTAGCTTTGTATAGAAGTTAGGGCCAGCTATTATTACACGTAGTGTTTCAGTTCATAATTTGAACTGAAGGAAGGGAAGAAAAATATGTGATTTTTACCTTTTTTAATAATGTGAAAGTCAATTTTAGAAATTTCATGGTAGTGAGTTGTTTGGCATTTGTTACATGTATAATAGAGAGACTAATAATCTATATTTATAACTAAATCATTGAGACAGAAAAAGAATCCCATTGACTATACAACCTTACAATTTAATTTCCTTTCTAAGTGTATCCTCTTCAGATTGGGCTTTAGGAACCAAAGTTATTTGCTCTTTCTTGTTCCAACTTGGGCTTTGTGACTGGTTGGTATTGCTACTTTGCCCTTCCCCCTTTTTTCCCTTCATTTTGGAAATAAGTTTCTGTATATGTTGTAATTTTAGTTAGTTTGTTTTTTAATTAACCCTCGCACCCTACTCCACCCCTGTCCCTTTGGTAAATAATATAATAACCATTGAATTTTCAGAATTTAAAAGTTAATTTTTTTCCCATTTAAAGAAGAAAAATACTCGGAGCTAGCAGAAACAAAGCGAGAGACTAGAACTCTAAAATAATTAGGTAAGATTATATTCATGTAAGAGAAATGACGGTTACATAGAGATGCGGCTTCTGACCAGTAAACTGTGGAGATCTGTTATAAACATTGTTCCCAACCAACATTTCACTAGCAATGAGAACTTAACATGACAAAGTTCTTGATAAATTCATTGATTATTTGAGATGTTGAGTTACTCTAGATTTTTTTCAAAAAAAATAATGTGTAAAAAAAAAAAAACTAGAGAAAGGAAGAAAAATGAAATATCCTTGTTGATAGCAATACTTTTTTTATTTTAAAAATTTTAAGAAGGTCTGTGACCTGTAGCATTAATTATGAGAGTGCCCTCTCTTCTCCCCTCCCCGTTCTCTCCTTGTTTTTTATTTTCTTATGGAAGCAGTGTCGTCCTTCAAGCCACATTAAAGAAAACAATCTGGTTTGGTTCAGGCATTTTGTTCCCACCACCACTCTTAATTAACTTCACACCTACTTGCCGTCAGTAGTACAAATCATGAATAAAAATAATTTTGAGTACATTAAGGGAACTAATAGAATTTTATGTCCTATAATTTTCATCACATCTATGTTAAGATATGAGGATAGAATGGCTGTTTTTTATTGATAACGCAAGGTTTTCACAAAATGTGTAAAATAATTAGTGGAACTTTTACGTAGAGCACTTAATGATTTCTGTTTTAATGATTTCTGTTTTCAGTTTGATTTTTTTTAATTAAGTTTTTTTTTAATGTTTATTTTTGAGAGAGAGACAGACAGAGTGAGCAGGGGAGGGGCAGACAGAGAGAGGGAGACACAGAATCTGAAGCAGGCTCCAGGGTCTGAGCTGTCAGCACAGGGCCTGATGTGGGGCTTGAACTCAAAAATGTGAGATCATGACCTGAGCCGAAGTCGGGCACTTAGACCGACTGAGCCACCCGGGCGCCCCCCAGTTTGATTCCTGATTTCATTTTTCTTTGGATTATATTGACCACCTACAGCTATTACTAAATTACCTTACAGAAACAAGCTGGTTTATTTCTGATGAAAATCTACAGTGTCTCTTCAGTTTCAGATTCGAACATTCTGTGTAAATAGTTGTTTGGATGGATTACGATAAAGAAGATGCTACCAATGAAATAGAAAACCAACTAGATGTTAAGACTGTGATCCTCATGACCACTCTAGAAGGCCCTTCCATACATATGTCATAAAGACCATATTCCTTCAATTTAGTGCCAATGCCCCATTTTTATGCCTGTGACTCAACAAAGGTCTTTTCAATTTATAGAAGCAGTCTGGGATTTGTATTTACAACTTCTTTGAGGGTTACCTGCATGTCCATTGCTGGCAACGGACTTTGTCATTAAAACCTGACTCCTAGGTTAAGGGAGCTACACTGTGGTTTATTCTTTACTTACTTGGATAAACTAACTTGTAATAGAAATATACTTTGGTTAATTCTGAAATGTGTCATTTTTAAACAACGTAATCCTAAAAGCAATATGGAATTGTGATTTATTAGTTAATTTTAAATTAAAATGTTCAGATCTTGTTGAAAGAAAAATTATATCTGAATCAGTTCATGTTTTTTTAATAACTACCTTTTATAGTCACCCTTTTTGTCCTCACTTTAGAATGAAGATTCCCATTTAAATCTAAAAGTTACCTTAGTTGTCCTCTTGTGTTATTAAAACAATATTACTATAGTACTTATTTATTATATTTCAGATTTTCTGGTGGTCTTAAAGTTTCCTTCTCCTCTTGTTCCTTTTGCTGCTTTAAAGGGACAGTTAAAACCGGGAAACCATGAAAATATTGAATTTTTTAAACAGTGGTTGTGATAGCGTAAGAAACCAAAGCTAACACAACTGTCTTCGTGTGTTGAGTGCCTGGCACATAGAATAAATTCTCTTCCCTTCCACACATAAACATTAAGCTGCTTAATAATATGTATCTAGTTACCACCAGTCCTAAATGAAACTGTGCCTTTCATAAGCAATTTAAAACTACCTATATGAGTATTTCTTTATAGGGCTCACATAAATACATGTTTGTTTCTATATGCTGTATTCTAGCCAGAACAATTTTAGGTCTGATTGGGCTGTAGGTATAGTTAGAAAAAAATGAGAATTTGCATCAGTTTTCTTAATTTAAAAACTTTAAATATAATGAGATCCATATCCAGTGAAATGTCAAAAAATCATTATAGAATTATAGCTAAAATCCAGATTCATATTCCTTTTGGGTTTTTTATAGTAGAATTTCATAGTTAAGTAAAGTGAAGATTGTCTTCGGTGTTTCCATTGCTTCCACAATAGATAAGCTAAACAATTAAAATTTGTTTTCCTGCAGTGTATGTATATGTGTGTGTGTGTGTGTAAGAAAGGAAAACACACACACACACACATACTTTTTTTTTTTTTTTTTAATCACTCAACACATTTACTGACCACTTTGGCAAAGACACTGTGGTATATATTGTGGGAATTACAAAGGAGAATCAAGCACTGGACTGGCCTGGAGAGAGTTGAAGTCCTTTTACTCACCATTCTGGAATGTTGCCAAATGAAAGGGAGAAAGAAATGTATAATTCTGTCAAATTTTCGTTCTGTATTAAGAAAAGCAAAGGATTATATTTGGAATTGGATGTCTTTGATAGGAATGTGTTGCCTTTCCCCCCACCCCTTATTTTGATAGATAGAAATGGAATTAAGTGAAAGTAGCTTGTCTTTTCTGTTTTGTCTTCAAATTTTATATTGACTTTTATTTTTAATTTAATCCCGTTCAATTATTTAATTGTTACATTGACATTAACTGCTGTATTTGATGACTTTGTTCAATAATTTTGTTCTTTCAGGGCTAGAAATAAACATTTTTTTTATGTTCATTTTCCCCTTTCCTAAACTTCAGTTCTTTCTTTAGATCAGAATAGTTTAAAAGAATAATAGATTTTCAAAAAGCATTCTAATATTTTTAAGGATAAGTGTTTTTTAAACATGGCACCATTCAGAATGTATTACAGAGCTCCCAATTAGAAAAGTTTCCGGAAATGTATGGATAGTAAGCATGAACCTTCTCTCTTTTAAGTCAGGTTTAGGATACGTTTCTTTGAGAGAGAGCAGAAGAAGGACAGGGAGAGAACAAGCAGGCTCTGCTCTGTGAGCACAGAGCCCAACATGGGGCTCGAACTCATAAACCGTGAGATCATGACCTGAGTTAAAACCAAGAGTTGGATGCTCAACTGACTGAGCCACCCAGGAGCCACTAGAATACATTTCTTGTAAGTGTTCAGGCTCTCAAACCCAGGGAAACATTTCTTACCCATCTTATTCTGTAACTTGGCCTGAAATTCAAATGCTTACCTCACTGAAGTAATAATATTACCAGCATTTCTGTGTTAAATACACCAAGAGATCTTTTTTTATATATAAGTTTATTTATTTTGAGAGAGCACATGTGCTCACGTGGGCGGGGAGGAAGGAGCAGAGAGAGAGGGAGAAAGAGAATCCCAAGGAGGCTCTGTGCTGTCAGTGCAGAACCCAACTGGGGGCATGATCTCACGAAGTGCAAGATCATGACCTGCGGCCAAAATTAAGAGTCAGATGCTTAACCAACTGAGCCACTCAGGTGCCCCATTTTTTAGCATAGGGTGGGATATAGGTAATGACTGCTTAAAATATATTTGTTATGGGGCATCTGGTGGCTCAGCTGGTTAAACATCTGGCCCTTGATCTCAGCTCAGGTCTTGATCTCAGGGTCATGAGTTCAAGCCCCACATTGGGCTCTGCACTGGGTGTAAAGCCTATTTAAAAAAAAAAATTATATATATATATATATATATATATATATATATATACACACACACATACATATACATACACACACATACATATATGTATATATACACATATATATTACACTATAAAGCTGTTTAGTGCTATTCTAACATTTGTATATCTTTTAGCAAATGTTTAAAACATTTGCCTAAGAAAGGTTCAGAAATGCCTGGATGACTTAAAAAACACTATTCTTAGGAGGGGCATGTGGGTAACTCAGTCGGTTTAGCGTCACAATCTCACGGTTTGTGAGTTCGAGCCCCGTATTGGACTCTGGGCTCGGAGCCTGGAGCCTGCTTTAGATTTTGTGTCTCCCTCTCTCTTTCTCTCTGCTCCAATCCCGCTCGTGTTCTGTCTCTCTCTCTAAAAAGTAAACATTAAAAAAATTTTTTTTTAATGAAAAAAAAGCACTATTTGTAAAAGCTTCATGCTTTACTACTACCTTGATACTTTTGATATTTGGCTTTTTTAATTAGAGAGTTATTTTTTTATGCTAAATTAATAAGTTTCATCTTTCAAAAGGAGAACATGAAATGTCTTTTTAGGCCTAATTATTCTAGGTTTTTAACAAAGCAATGTACATAGATTAAAAATCCAGATAAGGGAGTTGTAATAAATAGTACCAGTCCCCAGCTTTAAACTCCCCACGGCCAAATCCAGCTCCATGAGAATTCCACTTTTAACTCTGAGCTGTTTGTAGCAGGCATTAATCTTCACATTTTTAAATTATATACTTCTGCAAGTATTTCTTGACATTTCTATATTTTACTTTAGCAACTTATTAACGCAGTTGAGAATTTGGGTACTGTCATACCAACTTACTGTCCCATTTCACTGCATCTAGTCTCCCATTTAAGAGAGGTAGCAATTTTCTCTTAAGTTTATTTATTTCTGAGAGAGAGAGAAAGCATGAGCAGGGAAGGGACAAAGAAAGAAGGGAGAGACAAAATCCCAAGCAGGCTCCCCACTGTCAGCACAGAGCCCGACTCAGGGCTCTGTCTCTCAACCCTTGAAATCATGACCTGAGTTGAAATCAAGAGTCATGCTTGACCAACTGAACCACTCAGGCACCCCAAGAGGTAGCAATTTTTGTTTAATAGAGTAGCAGTCAGTTTTTACCTTATGACTATGTGGGAATGTTGTTCACTTAAGTAATTTATTATCGTCACATACCATTTATTGTACAACTCTTTGCTTTTCCTGTTGTTCATTTTCTTGTCTTACTGTGTCCTTTGAAACTTTCCTGTGTTCCTATTAACTAAGTTATCCCAAACTCGCCACAAAATTGCAACAGCCCTCTGAAGACTATTTTCTGGGCAATTAGGCATCTCAGGTAATGACAGTTCCTTTTTCTTTCCTGGAACTTGAACTTGCATGTCTGAAAATGTTTCACATTTAATTGATATACAGAATTTTAGGTTAGAAATCCTCTTCCTTGAGAATTTTGAAGTCACTACTTCATTGTCTTATAACCTGACATTTCTGATGTTTATATGTAATCATTTTTCTGCTTCTTGTTCTAAAATTTTACCATTAAGTGCCTTGGTGAGGGTGTATATATTTTCATTGGCTTTGTGTATATGCCAAGCCATCTTGATAACAGACTCCTTTCCTTCAGTTCTGGGAAATTCTTGTATTATTTATTTAAAAATTGCTACTTTTCCCCCTGTGGTTTCTAGAATTCCTGCATTATTTATCTTTTTCTTACCTTTTGCTTCTTTTTTTCATAAGTTATTACTTTTTTAATGTTTTATTTATTTTTGAGAGTATGAGTGGGGGACGGGCAGAGAAAGGGGGACAGAGAGGATCCGAAGCAGGTTCTGCAATGACAGCAGTGAACCCAATGTGGGGCTCAGACTCACAGACCTTGAGATGGTGACCTGAGCTGAAGTTGGCCGCCTCCCAACTGACTGAGCCACCCAGGCGCCCCTAACTTTTTTTTAATGTTTATTTTTGAGAGAGAACGAGACACAATGCAAGTGGGGGAGGGGCAGAAAGAGAGGGAGACACAGAATCCAAAACACCTCCAGGCTCTGGGCTGTCAACACAAAGCCTAACTGGGCTTAAACTCACGAAACCGTAAGATCATGACCTGAGCCAAAGTCAGATGCTTAACCGACTGAGCCACCCAAGCACCCCAACTATCAGATTTTTAATTTCCAAAAGCTCATTCTTTCTGATCTTTGTTTTCATAGCCTTCTGCTCTTGTTTCATAAATTTAATATCTTTCCTAAAGTAGTGTGAGTTTTTAGTTCAGGCTATCGTAAAATATGATAGCCTGAATGATTTAAACAACAGAAATTTATTTCTCACAGTTCTGGAGGCTCAGAAGTGCGAGACTGAGATGTTGGACAAGGTAGGTTTCATTCTGAGGCCTTGGCTTCTAGGCTGCCACCGTCTTGCTGTGTTTTCACAGGACCCCTTCTTTGTATATGCACGTGGGGAAGGAGAAATCTTTCTGGAGTCTCTTTTTAGAAGAACACTAATCTCCTCATAAGGCCCCATTCTCATGACCTTATCTGACTATAATTCCCTCCCAAGGTCTCCATCTCCAAAATACCAATACAGTGGGTGTTAGGACTTCCAACATTTGAATTGGGGTATTACAAACATTCATGCTGTACTATCTCTGGATTGTGTGTTTTTGCTGGGTTCTTTTTTGCTTTTAATTCTTTCACATAGACTTTTTACAGATGTCTGGTACATATTTGCAGATTAATACTATTTGTGTAGCAACCCTAGGATTGTGCTGTCTGGCACTGCACTAAATACTCATTTACACATTAACTTTTCTCAGTTCTCAGCTGGGCTCTCCTTGATGTTCGATCATTCATTTTAGTCCTAGATCCTTTTTTTTTTTTTTCTTTTTCTCCAACCTAGCTCATGATTCTCAACCCCTTTATCCCACCACCTCAACACTTTCTTCCACCTTACTGCTGGAATGTTCTTGGTTTCTATCTTTGACTTACTTTTGGTCTCAGTGCAGGATGTTCTTCCATCTCCGCAACTAACCTCACTAAGGACCTGTTTCCGTATTTCACCACCTGCCAGGTCCTCAGTCCCTCTGACTTATCTTGGCTCTCCTCTACCTGCAACCTGTAACCCTCAAGCATACTTGCGTATCCTCCTTTTAAAACAAATTTCTTTTGATTTCTCTCAGCTAAACTTCTAGAAAGAGGAAACTAAACTTACTGTTTTTCTCTTCATTCTCATATTACAAATGCTCTAAACATGTTGAAACTAAATATCACCAGTAACCACTGAATGTCCAGGCAATTCTCACAATATCAAAAAAAAAAAAAAAAAAAAACACCTCTTCAACTGGTAGATAGTGTGCCTGCTGGGATTTTTTGAGAATTCCTAAAATTCTACTTTTTTCAGACTTCCTCGTAGGATAGAGGACTTTTATTCCTAGCTTTTAAATCCTATGACCAGACATTATTTTGGGCTAAGGTCTAGAATGTAATGTAGCTATGGATTTGGTAAACTTCTAGTCAGTAGGAGTCTATTTTTGCCAGTGAATATATAATATGCAAGAAGCTCTTGAAATTATCTTTAAAATCTACCACTTATAATAGACCAAATGTATGAAGTATCTAGAAATAAGTAATACCAAAAAATTTTTATAAAGACAAAACAAAGATTTTATTGATAGATTTTAAATTTGGGTTGGGAACTGCTTTATGGATAGGATAGTTTCAAATGTGCACATTGAAAAGAAAACTTAAAAAGTGTGAAACAATTTGATCCAGTTTAACCCAGATTGATGAAACATTGGCTGAAAGTCAGAAATGCATATTCCCCTGAATTTTGGTATAAGGTGACACTTCTTAGAAGCCATCACGTGGCTTGTGTACTAATCTAGCCCTTTTGTGTAGTAGTTTTGGTTTGTGTATGCTTCCAGCCTAAGGAATGTACCCACCCATTTTGTGTTCCTGTTCTTGGGGGAAACTGGTTTCTGCAGAGCTACATTTTGTTGACTGTTAACCATCCTTCCAGTCAAGAAACTTGATTAAATTCTGGAAGCCTCTTTTCACTAAGGCCCTGAGATGACCTTTGGCTAAATAAGGAGAGTTGAAGGAATGATTAATGAAAAACAATTGCAGATATTTTCCTCCAGTGTGGGAGTGTTAAAATTATGTCCCAGTACATTTAATGAAGAAGATATTTGTTTAGATTATGAGCTTCTCTTTGTTGCAAATATCCCCTGAAGGATTTAGATCCTTTTGGTGTAAATTTCACTAATCCATTAATCTAAATTCTAGTTGAACCTTCGTTAATCTCTCAGAGGATGGATGAAAAGAATTGTGGAGTATGAAAGGTCATCAAGATAAGGAGGATCTTGACAGTACTGGGTGTAAGTCAGAGGATGAACACAGGACAATATTTTTGAAAAATATGACGGGATTGACCAATTTTGCTTGCTTCTTAAATTTGCTTAGGTAGGATCTTGGCTTGGTGTCAACAGTTTTTAAAATGGGAATACTTTGAGAGGTTGTAAATTTCAGTCTCTCCTAATTCAGACTGCCATGCTATTCAGGTACTGCCATGCTATTGCTGAGAGGGAGAGTAAAAGAGGAGTCAAGTCGGGATGAAAGGATGTATATCACTCCTCCCTGCCCTCCTTTCAGGATGATATAGTGCAAACTTTTAATATTTCTAGTTCAAAAGATCTGTGGTAATATAACTCCTAAATGTGCTAAGGGCCTGTTGCAATACTTTAGTCAGCATTGGATTAGGGTGGATTACTGGATAGCGAAGGATAGAACAAAAGGCAGATTTTAAAAACTGACCCTGTTCAGGATTGCAGAGTACCATGGACTTCCATAATGAAGATCTTCTATGATTAAGTAGACTCAACTTTTGGAGAGAGATGAACTAGAAAGGGATAAAGAAAAGCATGGCTTGCATATTGTTGCAAATTGACCTAAGCCAATTTGTTTGTGTACTACTCTTAGGTTCTTTGGATAAAGCTAGCCACCCAAAAAATGTGAAGTGGTAAGGGGTAACTAACCTCACCACCAGTCTGGTGGCCAAATTGTAAGCAAGTCTCAAACCAAGCTGTGCCATGCATCTAGAAGCTAATTAAGCAAACATTTATTAGCAAAAGCATTCATTTAGCCTGTTCTACAGTTCATTGTAAGCCTTGCTGTCTGTCCTGTTAAGTGCTCTGTCCACACCTTGCATGAAAGGTTTCACTTCAGGCAGAGAAGGAAACATTCGAGAGAGCAGGACTCTGTTACCCTTAAAGATGCCATCATGGAACCAGACATCCTCCTAAAGAGTGTTCATTTAGAGGTAGAGCTTTGAGGGCCACCCTTTATTTTTTATGTTTATTCATTTTTGAGAGAGACAGACACAGAGTGCAAGTGAGGGAGGGACAGAGAGAGAGAGACCCAATTTGAAGCAGGCTCCAGGCTCCGAGCTGTCAGCACAGAGCCTGACGCAGGGCTCAAACTCAAAAGTTGTGAGATCATGACCTAAGCCGAAGTTGGACGCTCAACCGACTAAGCCACTCAGGTGCCCCAGTCCTCATTAGATTCTTAAACCCTGTTCATGCAAAGCTACAGTTCCTCTTAAATTACTTTAGCCAATCCAAATAGCTTGATCAACCTTAATTTCACTGATAAGAGCCCATTGCTAACTACCAAGCAATGAATTTCACAGAGAAACACCCATCTCTCATCTCCATTTGACTTGTTAGAAGAGCTTTAGGCGATGATTGAGATATGGATACAGAAGTGCTTGTAGGGGGCACCTGGGTGACTCAGTCGGTTGTGTTGGACCCTTGGTTTCGGCTCAGGTCATGATCTCACAGTTGGTGAGTTTGAGCCCTGTGTGGGACTCTGCACTGACAGTGTGGACCCTGCTTGGGATTCTCTCTCTCTTCCTCTCTCTCTGCCCCTCCCTTGCTCACTATCTCTCTCTCTCAAAATAAATAAACATTAAAAAAAAAAAAAAGAATAGGTGGAACTAGAGGGTATTATGCTAAGTGAAATTAGAGAAAGACTAACCATATATCATATGACTTCACTCATGTGGAATTTAAGATACAAATGAACATAAGGGAAGAGAATCAAAAATAATATAAAAACAGGGAGGGGGACAAAACATAAGAGACTCTTAAATACAGAGAAACTGAGGGTTGCTGGAAGGGTTGTGGGTGGGGGCATGGGCTAAATGGGTAAGGGGCATTAAGGAAGACACCTTGTTGGGATGAGCACTGGGTGTTATACACAGGGGATGAATCACTGGAATCTACTGAAATCATAATTGCACTATATGCTAACTAACGTGAATGTAAATTAAAAAAAACAAAAACAACAACAAAAAAACGTGTCTGTAGTAGCTGTCCATAGAGTATGACCTTTCCGACTAGGAACTGACCCCATCTTATGTGTGAATGTCCTATTAGAACAACACACACTGTCCTTGCTAAAACATTTTAAATTACAGATGTTGTGATCCAGATAAAGTTCTTGACATATACAGTTTAATATTTGTGAATTTAAGTGCTAATTAGCAGTCATCTATGGTTGCTCATCATTTCACTAAAGTAAAATGACTAGAAGGCACAGGAAAGAGGGGCATTTGGCTGGTCAAATGATTTTAGCCGGTCACTCTTTATCCACATTTTCTAACTGGCATGGAAGCACTACCTTATATGGCTAAAAGGGGCCACTTAAATTTTCAGTTCTACTTTAGTGCTTTTTTTATTTTTTGAGGGACATTATGCTATTTAGTTTGGGAATTTATGATGATATCAGGATGTCAGAGATTTACTGCACTATGTAATGTTGCCTATGGCAGATTGTGCCTCCAGTCTTAGTCCCAGAAGTCCAGTCAGGTGTCATTTCCACTGAATGCAATTCCGGTACAGTGTGACTGAATCTACATAATCATGTCTCAGGATCCTTAGATGTTGACAGATAGTTATTGGAGGCATGGAATGCAACCCAATTAAATGTTCCACAAGGCAATGAGAGCTTTCCCAAAGACAGAATATTCTAATGACTGGATTCTTTAGAGATTTTTAGTTCTGCCATAGTTATGTCCTAGTTATCTTTCAAGTTCATACTTGGGATGCCCAATATAGGACCTATCCACTTTTGCCTACATACCAATCTTAAATCTCATAGGATATAGGGAAGAGGAAAGAGCTTCTACACCTTCTCTTTCCTTTTGTTAATAACCAGCTAAATTCTACTTTCTGCAGGGCATGGGGAAAGGACTTGGCAAGAAACTATCTCCCATGCTCACTCTTTTCCTGTTTAATGGAGTATTCTGATGCATTGTTAGAATGGCCTAAATCTTCTTCCTACACCTGTAAAATGGGGTCAGTAATGCTGACTTCGTGGATTGTTGTGAGGATTATTTGAAATAATTCACTTAAGGTGCTTAGCACAGTGCCTAGCACGTAAAAATCCCTCAATACATGTCATTATTTTTTTTAACGTTAAGATAACTTTAGGTTTGCAGAACAGATAGTACAGAGATCTTATTTACCATTCATTCAGCTTCCCCTAATACCGTTTTACTAACCGTCGCACATTTGTCAAAACCAAACAATTTGGTAAGATAATGTTAAACTACAAGCTTTATTTGGTTTCACCAGTTTTTCCATTAATGTCTTTTTTCTGTTTCAGGATCCAATCCAGAGTACCACGTTGCATTTAATATTATGTGTTCTTTCGTTTTTTGTTTTTGTTTTGTTTTGTTTTTTTAGAGATAGAAAGCACGTGAGCAGGGGAGAGGGGCAGAGGGAGAGAGAGAGAATTTTAAGCAGACTCCACACCCAGCACAGAGCCCAACCTCACAACCATGAGATCACGACCTGAGCCAAAATCAAGAGTCAGATGCCTAACCAACTGCGCCAACCAGGCACCCCGATAGTATGTTTTTAAGTAAGAAAATTTTATTTTCTCAGCTCATCCTGATTCTCAGGTGTTCAGCATTGTAACACCATCAGGCCCCTGGGAGGCATTCAAGATATTCACCTTAGGGGTGCCTGGATGGCTGAGTTTGTTGTGTCTGACTTCAGGTCATGATCTTGGGGTTCATGAGTTTGAGCCCCACGTCGAGGTCTGTGCTGACAGCTCCAAGTCTGGAGTCTGCTTCAGATTCTGCCCCTCCCCTGCTCGCACACTGTCTCTCTCTCTCTCTCAAAAATAAATGAACATTAAAAAAAGAAAAAAGATATTCACCTTAATTTTCTGGGACTTCCTTTGGGCCTTCATCCACATAGTGTAACTCTTCCACCCAAACAAGGTAGGTAGATGTGAGGAATTGTTTTATTCACTGTGATTCTCGAGGGCCTTTGAGGAGATGGTCTCAGATGCTGAAAGAGCTCAGGGCTGGGCAGGGGCATAATTCCAGGATATGGCCTGGGGGTTGGGGTGAGGAACTATTTGTTTATGGAGCTGTGGTAGCTACAACCAAGGGAGCAGCATGGGCAGGAGTGTCTCACAGAAGTGTCATATTAGGGCCGATTAGCTAATGCAAAACTGGGTCACTAGCCCCCAGTGGTTAAGAGGGGATGTCCAAGTACAAAGAAGAAAAACATAGTTCAAAAGAACTTTTGAGGGGTGCCTAGGTGGCTCAGTCAGTTAAGCATCCGACTCTTGATCTTGGCTCAGGTCATGATCCCAGGGTTCGTGAGATCAAGCCCCATGTCAGGCTCTGAGCTGAAAGTGAGAAGGCTGTTTGGGATTCTATCTCTCCCTCCCTCTCTGCCCTTCACCCACTTACATGTGCTAATAAATAAATAAATTAATAATAATAATAATAAATAAAACTTAAAAAAAGAAAGTATTTTTGAGATAAATGAAAGCAAAATCAGAATATATCAAAACTTACAGGACATGACTAATTCCATGTTTAAAAGGAAATATATAACTGTAATGACCATATGTGCATGTGTGTGTGTGTACACGCACATACATATATATGTATACACACACGTATACATATATATATATATATATACACACACACATGTATAAGTTTACTTATTTATTTTTAGTAATTTCTACCCACAACGTGGGGCTCGAACTCATGACTCCAAGACCAAGAGTCACATGCTTTTCTGACAGCCAGCCAGATGCCCCAATGGTTATATATATATTTTTTCCTCTCTAACACTTTTTTTTAAAATTTACATCCAAATTAGCATATAGTGCAACAATGATTTCAGGAGTAGATTCCTTAATGCCCCTTACCCATTTAGCCCATCCCCACTCCCGCACCCCTTCCAGTAACCCTCTGTTTGTTCTCCATATTTATGAGTCTCTTATGTTTTGTCCCCCTCCCTGGTTTTTTTTTTTTAAGTTTTATTTATTTATTTATTTATTTTGAGAGAGACAGGGAGCATGAGAGAGTAGAGGAGGGGAAGAGAGAGAGACTGAGAGAGAGAGAGGATCCCAAGCAGGCTCCACACTGTCAGTGCAGAGCCTGATGTGGGGCTTGATCTCACGGACCAGGAAATCATGACCTGAGCTGGAATCCAGACTTGGATGCTTAACCAGCTGAGCCACCCAGGCGCCCCTCCCCCTCCCTGTTTTTATATTATTTTTGTTTCCCTTCCCTTATGTTCATCTGTTTTATCTCTTAAAGTCCTCATATGAATGAAGCCGTATGATCTTTGTCTTTCTCTGACTAATTTCACTTAGCATGATACCCTCTAATTCCATCCATGTAGTTACAAATGGCAAGATTTCATTCTTTTTGATTGCCGAATAATACTCCATTGTATATATATATATATCACATCTTCTTTATCCATTCATCCCTCGATGGACATTTGGGCTCTTTCCATACTTTGGCTATTGTTGATAGTGCTGCTATAAACATGGGGGTGCATGTGTCCCTTCGAAACAGCACACCTGTATCCAATAGATAAATGCCTAGTAGTGCAATTACTGGGTGGTAGGGTAGTTCTATTTTTAGTTTTTTGAGGAGCCTCCATACTGTTTTCCAGGGTGGATGCACCAGCTTGCATTCCCACCCAATGGCTATATTTAAAAAAAAACTCAAATCAATAACCAAACCTTCCATCTTAAGAAACTAGAAAAGTCATCTAAATCCTAAGCAAGCAGAAGGAAAGAAATAATAAAGATTAGAACAAAAATAAATGAACTAGATAATAGAGAAAATCAACAAAACTAAAGGTTGGTTCCTTGAAAAGATTGACAAAATTGACAAATCTCTGTGTAAAATGACCAAGAAAAAAAAAGATTCAAATTAGTAAAATCAGAAATTAAAGAAGGGACATTACTATTATCCTTACAGAAATAAGAATTATAAGGGAATACCATGAACAATTGTATGCCAACAAGCTAGATAACCTAGACAAAATGGTGAAATTCCTAGAAAGATGGGTTGGTCTAACAAAAAAATCATTCAAATTCATAGAATAAATATTAATAGAGCAAAGTAACAAAACCACATTGCAATAGATGCAGAGAAAGCCTTTGACAAAATTCAACATCCCTTCATGACGAAAACACTAAAAAAACTAGGAAAAGAAAAAGGAACTTCCTCAACCTGATAAAACCATTTATAAAACCCACAAATAATATCATACTTAATGGTGAAAGATCAGGAACAAGACATAGATGTCCATTCTTGTCATTTCTATTCAACATTGTACTAGATGTTCTAGCCAGGGTTAGAAAACTATGTCCATTCTCAGATGACATGACCTTAGAAAATCCTAAGGAATTCACACCAATACAAAAATTTTAGAATAAATGAGTTCAGCAAGGTTTCAGGATCCAAGAACAATATGCAAAAAGGAACGGTAATCAATAAAGTGCGGTAATGGCATAAAAACAGGCATAAGATTAATGGGATAAAATTTAGAGGCTACAAATCAATCTTCACATTTGTGGTCAATTGATTTTTGAGAAGGGTGCCAAGACAATTCAATAAGGGAAAGAATAGTCTTTTCAACATATGGCACTGGAACAACTGAATATCCATGTACAAAAGAATGAAGTTGGACCCCATCTGTACACTACACACAAATATTAATTCCAAGTGGATCACAGATGTATGTGTGAGAGATAAAACAAAAAACCTTTAAAAGAAATAATAGGAGGGGTGCCTGGGTGGCTCAGTCAGTTAAGCATCTGGCTTTTGATTTTGGCTCAGGTCATGATCTCATGGTTCATGAATTTGAGCCCCACGTTGGGCTCTGTGCAGACAGTGCAGAGCTTGCTTGGAATTCTCTCTCCCTCACTGCCCCCTCCTTGCTCGCTCCCTCTCTCTCTCAAAATAAATAAATAAACTTTGATAAAGAAATAGAAGAAATAATAGGAATAAATCTTTATGATCTTTCAGTGGAGCAATGGTTTCTTAGATAAGACTACAAAAGCATGTGGGGCAATATAAAATAAAAGGATAAATTTATTCAAAATTGAAAACTCTTATGCTGCAAATGATACCATCAAGCCCACATAATAGGGAAAATATTTGCAAATTGCATATTTGATAAGGTATTTGTATCCAAAATATGCGATTCAATAAAGCTATTGTAAAGAAATAAGGCTGGCTCCAGACTTCTTATAGCAACATTCACCACTAAAAGATTATATTAAGTCCTTGAAATCCTTAGTGTAAGAAAATGTTACCCAGGGAAATTGTGGTAGGGTCCCTCCCTAAGGAAAGAAAAACAAAAACCAAAAAAACCTCAAGGTAACCTGGTTATATGCTCACGGGACAACATCCCTCACAATCTTATAACATGAGACCACTTAATCAGGCTACATGTTTGCTACAATATATAAAAAACTATACCATGTGACGTTCGGGGACTCAGTTCTTCAGGTAGGAACCCAACTGAGTGGTGTTGGCCTCCGGAGTAAAGTTGCTTCCTGGAAAGAAAAGCCTTGGTGTCAGGACTCTGTGTGAGAATCCTGCTACATTACTTGGGGGCTCGTTTGGGGGCCCCCATTGGAGCCAGTACATTTCCATCTCCTTTGCCACTGGGGATAGGAACCTCAGGGCACTCGGAGAGGCAGCTCACTTGATGGGCCAGCAGACCACTTGATTTGCAGGAGACTAGCCGGGAGTGAGGCTCGGGTGAGGACCCCATGTGTTCCAATGGAACTGGTGAGGCCCAGGAACCAGCTCAGACAGCGCCGCCCATCAGATGGTAAGAATCCGGGTTTGTTTTGGCAAACCTGCCCTAAGATGCAGAAGGGGAGCCTGATCACTTCCCAGAGTTGCTGGAAAGAAGCTGCAACTCTAAGGAACTGGGTGCTGGGCGGTGGGTTGGAGTCGCAGTGTGACTGTGTGTGGGGACTTGCCTAACGTTCATTGCCTCGGTCAATGGACTATGGTAATTAGAGCCAACTGTCTCTGGTTATTCTACCTCAGAACGGGGACTTTAAGGAATATTCCCAAGCAGCTGCCGGAACTCCTTTTGTTTCAGGGAAATTCCCTGCCTTCTTCTGACTGACTTGGGACTGCCTAATGCCACTAGTGGAAAACAAAACAAAACAAAAGAAACCTGGAATCTACTCCTCTCTCTGAGCTGACGAGATTTAAAACTCAGACTTCTCTTTCTCTGCCTTCTACTGACACCTCTCCTTTTCTGCCTTCCCTCCCCGCCCCCTTCCTTTTCTGCACCACCTGGGGGTGGCCTGCACCACTGGCTCCTCAATGCCTCAGGCACCATCAGCTCCTCCTCCCGCCCTAGAGGTCAAGGACCACGAACTTCGGATTTCCCCACCAAAGTCCCAGGTGAAAGTTAACCATGGGGAACAAATTGTTTGACGTAGACCCAAGTAAAACGTATTCAGTGTTTAAGCTACTTTAAGTTTGATGGTTTGAGACAGACAATGTTTATCAACACTAAAACTTTTATTCTACCTAGATTTGCTGAAGGTCAAATAAACTCAGGTTACCTCTGTGCCAATTTGTTAACAAAAGGATGACTTAAACTAATGGTTTTTCTTTGTCTCATAGTTTTGGGGGGGGGGGTAATTGTTAAGATCGCTTTCAAAGTCTCTGTTAACCTAAAATGTTAAAGTTTTTACTTGCATAATAAGTTGGGATTAAATTCATTGGCTATCTAACAAGATAAGAGGCTAGAGCACTAATTATTAGATGTAGGTCTGTGCTTTTGACTTATTGCAAAAAACTAATGATATTTGGATCGGTTGAAAAACATGGTTTGTGCTTAATGGATTCATAAGTTTGCCATCTAAAATAATTCTGATGTAACACTGAGTTCACAAATGGTTACTACTTAGTTTTCACTGGAGACTCTAAGGTTTCTAAGAGTTACAATTCTGCTAAATGTAGTTAAAACTTAATAAAATAAAAACAACTCTGTATGCTGTATGCTCTGTATGTAGAAAAGTAGGAGATATGAAAGATATAAAAAAATAGAAATATATTTTTGTTAAAGGTAAAAGAAGGTAATTTTGTCCTAAATGAAACTTGTTATTTGGAGAGAAATGGCTTGGGACAAAATCTAAATGCAAAGAAAAGTTGTAGAAGGTTCGTGAAGGAAATATTTAAAAAGAAATTTTATGTGTGGTCAGGATGAACTAAGGTGCATAAATGGATTTTAAAGGTGCACTGGGTTAAGATTAAAATTCCTTCTACTTTGATCCAAAGACTGGGAAAATGATGGCAATACCCTTGCAGCCGGCCTCCAAATCCTCCACATTTGTGTTGTTCCTGTTTAGCAGAGGAACGGATGCCTCTGCCATATGAGGGATGGATGGTATATGAAGGGCTTTTACTAAGATACATGGGAGCCATTTGACTAAACTTAGCCCATTGTGTGCCACAAATGGATATCCACATGGCTAAAACATATTTATGTGGGCATTGTTGAAAAAGGCAGAATAGACCTAGACTTTGGCCTTTTAACTCCCTCCCTCAATGGCCAATGATCATTCTTTTTTTTTTTTTTTTAAATATGAAATTTATTGTCAAATTGGTTTCCATGCAACACCCAGTGCTCATCCCAACAGGTGCCCTCCTCAATACCCATCACCCACCCTCCCCTCCCTCCCACCCCCCATCAACCCTCAGTTTGTTCTCAGTTTTTAAGAGTCTCTTTTGTTTTGCTCAATGACCAATGATCAATATGTAAGTTACTGTTGGGCCAAAATAAAATTAGTGCATCCTACAACAACCAGGAAAGTCTTGCTTGGTCACAGTCCATACCCCCAAAGTCCTGCAGGTGACAAACGGAGGGGTAAGAAAAAATAGGAAAGACCAGGTCAGCTCTCGGAGGTAGGGTCAAGCCTGGGTAAGAATGACTACTCCCAGCACCTCGCAAGACTGACAGGGCTTTTGGCTTCAGTCCCATACCCAGCCAAAATGCACGGGGCCAGGAGATGAGGTTTCTCCTGGCCAGCTCTAGGAAATTGAAATAAGAGACAACTTTCTTCCTTTTTCCTATAGTTGGATAACTCCCCAACCAAAGCCATTACTCCTTTGGAATGCATTATGATTCATTTTCTTCTGCCCAAAGCCTTGGCCCCAATACAAATTGGAAGAGGGAACCTGGCAGCCAGAGGGAAATATCAGTGACAGTATTATCCTATAATTGGACTTGTTTTGCAAATGTGAAGGGAAATGGGGAGAATTCCCCTATGTTCATGGTTTTGGGGCCTTAATAAAAAAAAATCAAGATATATGTAAGCAATGTAAAGTGGATGCTAATTTAATGGCAACTCTTTCTAAAGTCCAGCAATCAGGAGGGAAAACAATTAAGGGCCCCTTACCTGTATCCAAAACAGACCTAGAGAAGGAGGAGAGGGATCTTCATCCTCCTCCTCCTTGGGTCCTCAATCTATATATATAAAAAATTACAATTTTGCTCCCTGCTACCCACCTTATCCAGGCCCTCCCCATAATGTAACAGGCATGTTTCCCTTATAAGAAGCTAGAATGCCAGAAGAAAAAACCTTATTAAGACAGGTAAAAGGGGATCTAGGTAAATTTTCTGATCAGATAAGTATATAAAGGCTTTTCAGAATATTACGTATGTTTTGAGTTGACCTGGAAAGATATAATGTTTTTGTTAAATTAGACCCTTGGTGAGGCAGCTGTTTTGAAAAAAAATTAAGGAAATCTAAGATTTAGCCCTCCAATTATGCTAAATTAGCCATTATTTTACAAACACAAAATGAGAGCCCAATGGCATTCCTGGAGAGGTTGAGAGAGGCTCTCATTAAATATATGGTTATCTCCCCTGAGACTCCTAAGGCTGAGATGATTTTAAAGGACAAATTTATCACTCAATCAGCCCTAGATATTCAGAGAATATACAAAAATTGGTTGTTGGCCTTGAAGGGACCCTGGAGGAGCTCTTAGGAGCTACCAAATGGGTATATTAATGAGAAGAAAAACTAGTAAAAACAAGATAAAAGGGGCCAGCCAGATGCCCGAGGCTTCATACTTTTGGCTTCTGTAATCTTGTTTGGCTCCTGTGTCCACCAACTGCCCAGATAGCACCACTGATAAAGGCCCCCTCCCCTTTTTCTTTTGTCTCTCAACCCCCAACCATCCCAGCCATAAAAGGAGGCCGATGCCAAGGTTTGGGACTCAGCCTTTGGAGGTGACTCCCCTGGCCTGGCACTGGTGTGCAATGAACAGTCTTTTCTGATTCCCTGAGTGCATATGGCTTGTCTCTTCCTGGGCGCCAAGTACTTGCTGTAACATTTGGTGCATGGGCCGGGAAACTCAACAGCCACGCTGGCCCCTCGAGCCACCGTTGTGGGAGGCCAGCAGAGAGTCCAATCTTCGAGGGCCCTACAATGGAAAGGAAGGCGTGCCATGTGATTTCACTGGACCCTGACCCTCGCTGGGCTTGGCAATAGTCAGTCCCTGCTGCACTCGGATGGACTCCAAGGGGAATCAGAAAATTCTGCCAGGATGGGACGTCGGATTGGGTAAGTGTCCCCAGGGACCCAAGACAGAGTTCAGGTCCGCCCTAGAGGCAGAAGAGGAGTCTGATCACCTCCTGGGCGACACAGTCACCACATAGGACAAGGAAGTCCTGGGTGAAAGCCTGCAATCTGTCTGAATGTATGTGTGAGTGCCCATGCTCCACCATCTCAACTACGGAGCTTGAGTGGGTCCTACCTTGCGATTCTGATTCCTTGATGCCCTCATACGGCTCAAGGCAGAATCAGGTCCTCAGAGGACTGATCCAGGTCAGGGGTTTATACTCACCTGCCAATGCTAAAGGGTGTCTGTGGCTAGGCAGAAAAAGTGCCCTCTTCCCTCATGTTTGTCCTACGACACTATACATTGGGAGGGATCTATCTAGGATACCACGATGGAGAGAGTTCCTCAAAACCAACTGTTTTGGAATGTACGATTAAGACTTTTAAAAAGGGATTTTCAGGTGACTATGGGGTCAAATTGACCCCGGGGAAGTTACACACCCTCTGTGAATTAGAATGACCCACGTTTGGTGCAGGCTGGCCCCCTGAGAGCACCCTAGATGTCCCCACAGTTCAAGCTATTTTTAAAGTAATTAGTGGAGACCCTGGCCACCCGGATCAATTCCCATACATTGATCAATGACTGGACATAGCCTAAGTCAAGCCTCCTTGGGTCCGGTTCTGCATTAGTAAGGAACAGTGTAGGGTCTCAGTGACACAGGCCAAGAAGAAGACTTCACAGCAGAAAAACTGCCCCCCATCTTCCAAGAAAATTCAGAAGAAGTCCTTCCATTTCTGCCACCCTATGCCCCCAGCAACCCATCAATCGAGGGAAGGGAACCTCGCCTGCCTGATAGTCCACCTCCATCAATTATGCCTCTGCCAGCAGCCAGCCTACCCCAACCAGGGACACCTGAACCAGTAGAAATATGTCTCAGGTCCGAAGCTCAAGGTCCAAGGCCCCCAGTGGCAATGCAGATGCCATTGCGGGAGACAAGTGGTCCCCAGAGAATAGGCCCCAACAGGACCCTACAAGAAGGGGCATCGGTTTTCTACTAACAACTGTTCTCCACACTGACTTCCTCAACTGGAAACAGCACACACTGCGCTACTCTGAGAAACCACAAGCGATGATAGATCTCCTTAGAATCTATAATTCAGACTCACCGTCCTGCCTGAGTCAACTGTACGCAGCTTCTTCTTACCCTTTTCAACACAGAAGAGCGCTGACAAATTGTCAGCGAAGCCAGCAAATGGCTCCAGACTCAGGCACCAGATGGGAATCTAGACGTTGAAGCTTGGGTATGGGAGGCTATGCCCGAAGAGGAGCCGTGCTGGAACCCCAACACAGAGGTGGGAAGGGCCAGATTAGAAATATACCGACTCGCCTTCCTCCAGGGGGTAAAAGCAGGGGCCAAAAAGCCCACTAACATGGCAAAGGTATCTGAGGTCCTACAAAAACCAGAAGAGAGTACGGCTGATTTCTGTGAAAGATTATGTGATACCTTCAGAGTTTACACTCCATTCTACCCAGAAGCCCCTGAAAATCAGCACATGGTCAATGCTGCCTTTGTGGGACAGGCCCAAAGTGACATTAGACAGAAGCTCCAAAAATTGGAAGGATTCACTGGAAAAAAAGTCACTGAATTATTGGAAATTGCCAACAAGGTTTTTGTAAACCAGGATCAAGCTGCCAGAAAGGAGGCAGACCAAAGAATGAAACAAAAGGCAGCTCTCCTGCCACTGCTTTGGGGCGACCACCCTCTCCAGAAGGACCCCCACAGAAACCATGACAGAGTCAAGAACAAAAAAGAGGGGTGCCACTGGGACGTGATCAATGTGCCTACTACAAGGAAGGTGGACACTAGAAAAATGAATGCTCCAACCACCAAAAAGGGAAAGCAAAAACCACTTCACCCAGCCATTACCAACCAGGACCACCTGAGGCTGACCTGATCAAACTGGTAGGAGTAGACTCTGATTAGGAAAGACCAGGCTCTATCCAACTAGGCCCCCATGAGCCCATGGTCTAAATGAAGGTGGTGTGGGAGGGGGGGTGGTGGTGAGGGGGCCAAACATTAGACTTCCTGGTCGACACTGGGGCCGAACACTCTGGTGACACACAAGGTAGCACCTCTGTCAGGTCGAGAAGTCACCATTGCAAGAGCCACAGAGGCACAAACCTGAAGGCCATTTTGCGGTCCCTGACAGTGCCGGCTCGGGGGGGTGGGGGGGTGGGGGGGCGTCACCAAGTAGTTCACGAATTCCTGTATCTACCTGACTGCCCGGTCTCACTGTTAGGTAGAGACCTCCTAGCCAAGTTGAGGGCAGAAATAGCCTTCTCCTCAGATGGACAGACACAATTGTGCCTAAACAAAAAGGCCCAACCCATGATTTTGTCCCTGACGATTCCATGGAAGAGGAATGGAGATTATATACTTCCCCTTTCGGTGAGCCAACTGTGGCCCCAAGGCTAGAGGCTGAATTCCCTTCAGTTTGGGTAGAAGGGAAACTCCCTTGGTCTGGCAAAAAACCACCCCCTGATATTAAATGACCTAAAGCCTGAATCTCAACCTGTCGAAATATGCCAATACATGGTCCCATGGGAGGCACACCTGGGGATCCAGACACACTTCAACAGGCTACACTCTACTAGGACTCATACCCTCGGAAGCAGGATGGTTCAGATGCCTAGATTTAAAAGAAGCCTTCTTCTGTCTCCAGCTAGCATCTAATAACCAACCCCTATTTGCTTTTGAATGGGAAAACCCTGCCACAGGGGCAAAGGAACAGTTCACTTGGACTAGGCTGCCCCAAGGATTCAAAATTCACCAGCCTTATTCAGTGGGGCGCTGGCATCTGATTTAGCCAGATTTCTGGGATGGGACCTAGGATGCGTCCTCCTCCAATATATGGACGATCTTCTGCTAGCCAGTCCCACAGGGACCCCAGTGCTAGGAGGGAACCAGGGCCCTACTCAGGCTACTAGCAGAGGCAGGATACCGGGTGTCAAAGAAAAAAGCACAGATTTGCCAACAGGAAGTTAAATATTTGGGCTTTAAAATTACCCAAGGCAAACGGATGCTGTGAGCTGAAAGGAATCAGGCAGTCTGTGCCATTCCGGTTCCCACTACCCACCAGCAGATCCGAGGGTTCCTGGGAGCAGCGGGATTCGGTCGAATATGGATCCCACGGTTCTCAGAGTTGGCCAGACCTCTATACGAGGTACTAAAGGGGCAAGAGAGAGCACCCCTTTTCTGGGGCCCTAATCAAGAAACTCCCAGATGTATCACGAGATTTCAACCTGTTCGTACATACAGAAGAATGGGGTGGCCCGGGGGTTTTCACCCAGGAATTTGGACCTTGCCAAAGACCAGTGGCATACCTTTCAAAGCAGATTGACTCCGTTGCGGCAGGATGGCCACCCTGTCTGAGGTCACTAGCTGCCACCACACTTTTAATCAAAGAAGCAGACAAACTCATGTTGGGGCAAAATCTAAATGTTAAGGTTCCCCATTCTGTTATTACCTTGATGGAGGCCAGAGGACAACACTGGCTAACGCATGCTTGGATGTTACAATATCAGGAACTGCTCTGTGAGAACCCACGGATAAGACTGGAAGCTGTAAAAACTCCAAAGCCTGCCACTTTCTTGCCTGCAGCGGCGGGGCTCCCAGAGCACAACTGTCTAGAAGTACTTGATGAAATCTATTCTAGCCAACCCGACCTATCAGATAGGCCCTCGCAAAATCGTGACTTCATCCTGTACACCGACAGCAGCAGCCTTCATGAACGAAGGCAAAATATATGCTGGTTATGCAGTAGTCTCTGATTTTGCGGTCACAGAGGCAAAAGCCCCTCCACAAGGATGGTCAGCCCAAAGAGCAGAACTGTGGGCCCTAATAAGAGCACTAGAACTCAGTAAAGACAAACGGGCCGACATACACACTGACTCGCACTATGCCTTTGCTACTCCACATGTACATGGGGCTCTACACAAGGAGAGAGGACTTTTGACCGCAGGAGGAAGAGAAATAAAAAATCAGGAAGAAATCCTAAAACTATTAAGGGCAGTCTGGGAACCGAGGAAGGAAGCAGTCATTCACTGCAAGGGACACCAAAGAGAAAGGACTCAGTGTCAGAAGGTAACTGATGAGCCGACGCCACAGCTAAATAAGCAGCAGGAAAACAAGCAACACCCTCAAAAATCATGCTGGCCCCACAACTGCCAACTTGCCCAAAGTGCACAATCCAAGAAACAAAATGGGGCACAATAGGAAAAAGGAGGCCAGACAAAAGAAGGATGGTGGGTACTTCCAGACCAAAGAGCTAGTCCAACAGGTGGCTCTCCAACAGATGAGTTCACCCACCTAGGAAAAACTGCCCTTAAAACCTTCTTAAGCCATTACTATGTAATTGCTCGACTCCCATCCCTCTGTGCCTCAGTCTCTCAATGATGCCTCCTCTGTGCTCAAAATAACACCAAGCAAGGCCCCACTGGGCCCATGGGAATCCAACGCTGTGCTCAGGCACCCTTCGAAGATTTAGAGGTAGACTTTACTGAAATAAGACCCAGTAAAGGATATAAATATCTTTTGGCATTCATCTGCATGTTTTCAGGCTGGGTTGAAGCCTATCCCACACACACTGAAAAGGCAAGAGAAGTAACTAAGGCCTTGCTAAGGGATACCATTCCCAGACATGGTATGCCGTTAACCATAGGCTCAGACAATGGCCCAGCTTTCGTGGCCGAGGTGGTGCAGCAAGTAGCCAAAGTCCTAGGCATCCGATGGAACTTACATGCAGCCTTCTGGCCCCAGAGTTCAGGGAAAGTGGGATGTTTGAAACGGACCCTTAAATCAGCCATGGCAAAACTATGTCAGGAAACTAACTTGCCCTGGCCAGATATACTACTCCTAGCTCTTCTCTGAATACACTGAACATCCTGGGCAAAAATAGGATTCTCCCCCTTCGAGATCCTATGTGGAAGACCCCCTCCACTAGTCAAATTCAAGGGGGACCTGACAGAGCTAGGGAATTTAGAAACACAAAAACAACTACAAGGACTGGGGAAAACTGTATTTGAGATACATAGATGGGTGACAGACAGGATACCTATTTCCCTAGGAATAACTGTACCCCCACAAACCTAAGGATCAGGTTTGGGTAAAAAATCGGAAAAAGGAACCACTTAAACCTACCTGGAAGGGACCTTATTTAGTTGTGCTAACCATGCCCACAGCTCCCAAGGTTGCAGGTCTAACTGCCTGGATCCACCATTCTTTTTTTTTTTTTTTAAATTTTTTTAAAAATTAAAAAAGACAGAGACAGAGAGAGACAGAGAGAGACAGAGCATGAACAGGGGAGGGGCAGAGAGAGAGGGAGACACAGAATGGGAAGCAGGCTCCAGGCTCTGAGATGTCAGCACAGAGCCTGACACAGGGCTCAAACTCACGAACTGCGAGATCATGACCTGAGCCAAAGGTGGACGCTTAACCGACTGAGCCACCCAGGCGCCCCTCCTTGCATTCTTAATATGCCAACCAAGTTTGTTTCCTCTCCTCTAGAAGCTATAAAACTCCAGATGGTGCTCCAGTTGGACCATTCTAGCTGTCGCTACTCTCCTTTGGATGACGAAGAACCCTAGCTGCCTCACCCCTCCCTTCAACATCCCTGTCCAGCACGAAGAAGCCAGAATGGTCTTCACCCCTCCTCCCATGGCGGCAAAGGGTTCCCTGGCCCCCACAGACTGATTCTCTTTACGTCTGCTACAGCAGCTTGAGAATCAAGAGGGGGGAATGAGAAGAAAAGCTGTAAAAACAAGATCAAAGAGGCCAGTCAGATGCCCAAGGCTGGATTCTCCCCTTGCATACTTTTGGCTTTTGTAATCTTGTTTGTCTCCTGTGTCTACCAACTGCCCAGATAGCATCACTGATAAGGGCCCCCTCCCCTTTTTCTTTTGTCTCTCAACCCCCTACCATCCCAGTCATGAAAGGAGGTGCCAAGGTTTGGGGCTCAGCCTTTGGAGGTGACTCTGCTGGGCCGACACCAATGCGCAATAAACAGTCTTTTCTGATTCCCAGGGTGTGCGTGGCTTGTTTCTTCCTGAGCGCTGAGTACTTGCTGTAACATTACAACCAAGATCAAGAGGCGAATAAAACAAACAAACAAACAAACAAACAAACAAACATATAAATGAAAAAGAGGCTTAAAGAAAAAATCTGAGGCCTTAGTTGTGGCCTTACTACTATGTCAGACCAGACTTCCTGAGGTCCTGGCACCAAGTGCCATTTACATGACCATTCAGAGCACTAAAATGAGAACGTCCTGAGAGAGGACAACCAAAATTAAAACCCCATAAACCTTGCCCTTATGTGGAGACAATCACTGGAAATCTGAATGCCCTTGGGGACCTCTATCTGTGAGGGCTCAGATAACCAATGTCCCTGGAAGGGACTAACGGGCCTGGGGCTCTTCATGGTGGCTCCCCTAAACCAACTGTCTATCAGAAACTCAGAGCGTTGGGTAACTCTAAATATAGAAAGAAAACTGGTTGATTTCCTTCTTAACATCAGAGCTACCTTTTCGTCCTCCTGTCTACCCCAGGCCAACTCTCCAAATGCAGCATGACAGTTAGAGGCATCTTCAGAAAACTAACTAAATTTTTCTCTCAGCCCCTGGGATGTATATGGGGAAACCTAATTTTTTCTCATTCTTTCCTGATAATGTCAGAGAGCCTTACTCCGTTTCTAGAAAGGGACATTATAACTAAATTAGAGACTATGGTGGTGCTAACGCCAGGACAGAAAACATTTATGTGAGTTTTTGGAAATTACTGGATATTGTAGGCTATAGTTACCAGGGTTCAGGAAAATAGTTTGCCTGCTATATCAATTATTAAAGGAGACTCAATCCCACCTACTGCCCCCCCCCCCCCCCCCCGCCCCAAAATAAACTGCAGTCTGACTCATAGACACTATTTGCAGCCCTTGGAATGGTTACAAACAGAACAGGCCAGTTACTATTACCAAGCTCACAGAGCTAAAAGATCATTAAAAGACAGCATCAGGCCTTTTATTTAGGGAGGGACAAAACGTATCAAACGGTCAAAAGGATGTTTACCGGAAAAGAATTTGTCAAGGACAGTTCAGCAAGTAGTATCAGCCTGTGAAGTATGTCTTAGAAACAATCCTCTCAACCACAAACTTGCTCTCCCAGGCAATCAAGAAACTGGAGGCTATCCAAGAAAGACTAACAATTAGGTTTCACTCATTCAAGGTCAAAGAGATTCCAACATCTGTTGGTATGGGTTAATACTTCTACTAATTGGGTAAAGGTCTTCCCCTACAAAACAGAAAAGGCACAAAAAGTAATAAAAATTCTGCTTTATAAAATAATACCCGGGGCGCCTGGGTGGCTCAGTCGGTCGAGCGTCCGACTTCGGCTCAGGTCATGATCTCACAGCTCATGGGTTCGAGCCCTGCGTCGGGCTCTGTGCTGACATCTCAGAGCCTGGAGCCTGCTTCCGATTCTGTGTCTCCCTCTCTCTCTGCCCCTTCCCCACTCGCATTCTGTCTCCGTCTCTCTCAAAAATAAATACACATTAAAATAATACCCAGGTTTGGCTTACCTAAAAATTTGCAAATTAATAATGGTAAATGGCTGCCTGACTCTTTCTCTAGTAGAACTCCAGGCTCTTGGAAAAGTTTTACACCTCAAAATAAAGCAAACTGTCTGCTTATACTCAGCAAACCTCTAAATAATAGCTAACAAGCATTAGATGCTTAAATTTTTCTTTTAATTAAGTTAGGGCCAAACTCTTGGAAATAGAGCCACCATTGATTACTTACTGCTTCTACTCCTCCAGCACCTGGGGTACGAGAGATTCCCTGACATATGTCACTGACAAAGTCAGGGTCTCTCCTAGATTGTTTGACAGGTTTAAAAACTGGAGACATTTTAAGGTGCCATCTTGTTGGTCAGTATAATCTCTACTTTGTGTTTTTCTCTTTGTGTCTGCTAATGTTTATGCCGCCTCATGCCTGCCAGCCTTCCTGTAGAACCACACCGTGGGCCACTCGACTGACCCTAGGGTAGACTCTAACTGCTGTATCCCCACACCATCCCTTATCAGCTTGAAGGAGCCAATACGGTCAGGTCATCGTCCCTGTTCCCTAATAGCAGTTACAGGCCCTATTCCAGGGGAGAAATACATAAGAAAAGGGTTAACATTAGGCAGGGAGAGATAGGGACCTTCAGGGAGGCAGACTGCAGGTGTAAGTGGGAGGCTAAAGAAGCAGATGGGATTCTCCCTTTATAAAATCCTTTATGGGTGCCCTCCCCCCATTATCAAGGGCATAAGCGGGGCATCTCAATGAGATAGGCAAATTAACCCTAAGGCAACAGATGCGGGCCTTGGCTCTACCCTAACCACCTTATACCACTGGGTCAGGGAGCAGTTACCTGTGAGTCTGACCACAGACGCTCACCTCTTTAAACCAGAAGATGCTGTATGGCTGAAGGAATGGAATGTCCAACCCCTAAAGGGGCCTGTTCACTGTCATTTTGTCCATCCCTACTCAGTAAAGGTAGCCAAAGTGGGTCCCTGGATTCACTACAGCAGAGTAAAGCCGGCATCTGGAAACTGGGAGTGCATTCCTGATCCATCAACGCCGTGCAAGCTGACCATATGGGAGAAGCAGTCTGCAACTCCAGAGGCTCCAGGAGACTGCAGCCTTGCTTTAGTCACTCCGGAAGCTGACTAATCTACACGTGGCAGGAGCTTGACAGTTTCGAGCTGTCCGATGAAACAAAAGACTGTCCTTATTTTCTATATGTTTCCTTACTGTGATGCACTGTCGCGCCTTGTTTCTCGTTATTATTATGATTCTTGCTCTACTCTTTGCCATAGGATTGGCCAAGGCCACCCTGGCTGGCTGAAAACGTAGTGAGAGGTTTCTGTTAACACTCACCTTCTTTTTGTGGATAGGATACTTCGTGGGTACCAACATGGGGAAACAACGGCCATAAGAGACTAGAAAATTAGATCCCCACAAACCTTATGGTAAAACAAAATACCCCAGTCCTACTACTGGGGTTTGGCTTCTCAAAAGCTCAATTATTGGGAAAAACTGTTTTCCCTAGCAGGGAAAAAGTTCACTGTTGTCTTTGTTAAAAACTTAACATGCCGAGGCCAAAGATTTTATAACTCAACTGCCAAAAAAAACCCGATGGTGGGGGACCCCAGATCACCTTCAGCCAGATCTCCACCCCTTGTCTAACTTCTCTCATCTCTAAGAGGCCTGGAACAATGTCAACGCAGCCATCAAATGGCAGGCCCCAGGTGGACCAAACTAATATGTGGAAGGACAGCCTATATAGTACTTCCCTCAGTCTGGTCAGGATCATGCACGTGTGCTGGAAACTATTCATCCATCTTCCTGCTCTCGCTTGCCTGAGGGAAACATTTGGGAGGCTTTTTTAAAAATTTTTTAAAAATGAAAAAAATTTTTTTAAGTATGCAAGAACTCTATTTTGTTCTTATAAATCTTCCTATTTTTTTTCTGTAAAAATCTAAGAGTAGAGCTTTCCAGTAAAACTTTCTGCAATGATGGAAATGATTTATATTTTTGTCTTCCATTATGGTAGCCTTTAACCACATATAGTTATTAAACATATGAAATGCACCTAGTGTAACTGGGGAACTGAATTTTAAATTTTACTAGTTTAAATTAAAATAGCTACATGTGGCTAGTGGCTATTTTTTTTATAGTACAGTTGTAGAGTATTTAACCCTAAAGGGAAAGCAAAATAGTATTTTTTTAGGGACTTTAAGATCGGATGGATCCCACTACATGGCTCTAGGTCTATGACTAACTCTAGTTTCTGTCTTTTCACTTATAAAAATAGAAAAATCCCCATATCAAGGGTTTGCTGTCAAAGTAAAATGTTATATCCATAAAATGTTGAGTACATGGTAAGAGCTCAATTATGGTTATTATTTTTTTTAATCTCCTAAAAAGTCTACTAAATCATGGATGGAAAAATTATGCAGAAGGGTTTTGTAGTGAGGAATGAACCTGTATAAATGTCTAAGTCTAAAGAAATGTGAGGATTTTGGTTATAAACTGAAGGTATCACTTACACTTTGGGCATTGTAGACATGCTATAACTGAGCTTTACAAGTGACTTTTCCTTCCAAATAGGACATAGTAGGTTGTAACAGGACAATTTTCCTGCTACAACAACCTTAGAAAATGCAGAATAAGTTAAAAATATCATAGTTTAAAATGTATCAGAGAGCTGTGAAGTAAGAAGGACTTGTTATCTAACTTGAGGTAAACAAAAACTCCAGAGAGGGGAGAGCCCTTGTAAGGTGAGTTGATAATCACTAGCTGTTTTATTTTCTGGAAACATTTGCTGATTTTAGGGACAGGCTGGGAATCAGTCTTAATCTAGGCAGAGGCAGCCTATGGGGGCAAAGAAAACCCAGAGGAACTTTTAGTGGGCTACTGGGACTGACTGAAAGCAGAAGCGCCCCCATGCATACCTAGTTTTCCATGTAGGGCATTTTCTGAGTTGAGACCTGCTTGGGAGGCTATGGGACTGAACCAAAACTCAAAAAAAAAGTCATGGTACTTAGGAAACCATACCCCATTAGAGGGACATGGCCTCCTCAAACACATGGCTAATTTCTCTCTCTCTCTCTCTCTTTTTTTTTTTCCCAGCTCAGCAAGACATTTCTCATATTTTGAAGCACAATTGGTTGGAGGCTAAAGAACTAAGCTCAAAGCCCCAGAGGAATGAACTGGAAGTACTATAGTCTTTTAGGGCTGAGGAAACAGATTTTCTATCAAAAACTTGAGCTACACCTGAGGGATGAACAAGAGGTAGAATGAGTATAGGAAGACAAACTTGCCAAGACCCATCTCAATCCCTGATTAGACCCCGAGGACTAGCCCCTCTCTACCAACCTAACAGAGGGAAGGGGGAATCCTCACCAGTAGATGATATCATGTGGTGGCTCTACAATCCTTTTGTGTACACAAGAAAATAATATCTACCGAGCATGTGAAGTGGCAGGAAAATATGACAGATAATTAAAAGAGAATAATGAAGCACTGAACTAGACCAAGGATGATCAAAACATTGAAGTTAGCAAACAAGGACGGAGGGAGGAAAAAACAAACAAACAAAACATGATAAAGAAAACAGAAGAAATGATGAACAAAATGAAAAGCTGGAGATTTTCATCAGATATAAAATCTACATAAAATGTATAAAACAATCAAAACCCTGAATATACATTATTAAAAATTAAGAACTCAGTGTATAGATTTGACAAATGACTGAAGATCACAGAAGAGAGAATTAGGAAACTCAAAACAATAGGACAATAGAAAACATTCAAATTGAAGCATCAAGTGAGAAGAAGGATGGTACAGAGTGTTAGAACACATGATGTACAAGGTCAAATAGTCTTACACATGTAATTGGAATCTCAGAGGAAAGGAGGGAATGAAGCAAAAACTCCAGTTGAAGAGACCATGCCTGAGAATTCCCCAAGCACCCCACCCTAAATACTCATTTGTATCCACCTCCATTCTATTCCAAATCGAATGTCCAAAATGGAATTCACTTTCCACTATACATCTGCTATATTTTCTGTCTAGACATTGTATTATCCATTTACGACTCCCCACAATTAGACTGAGGGCTTGCAAGATAAAGACGTTAAAAAAAATGTTGAGTGACTAGTGCCTCAATGTACCAGGCTGAAGCCACTTTTCTCTCTTCATAAGAAATAAAGTAACAGTTTTACTGAACACCTACTAAGCAAGCACTTGTAGGCCAGACTGTTCGGTGCTGGGGCTGTAACGTTAATAAGACCCCAGCTCTCCAGGGGAAGTGTTCCCTCAGAGGCGGAGCACAGATGAAGAGGCACATTACTATACCAAGGGGTAAGATCACGGAAAAACCAGAAAAGAAAAGCTTGGGCCACGCCTTAAAGTGCATCCAGAACAGGAATGTGGTCTTTCGCTTTGGGCCAAAGGGAAAAAGGGATTAGCGGAGGGAGCGGCCATTTAGTAGTTGTGGTCTGCCTTGACCCTTTTGGGGTTATAAAGGTGCGAGGGGGCTGAACAGAAAAGTCTCAAAGCAGCCTGCCGAGCCTCTACAATTTCCAGGTACTGTTTCTACCAAACCCCTCCCTTGCAGAGGCGCGGGTTAAGAGTCCCCGTGGCGCGGCAGGACGCGTCAAGCGGACGTCTCGGGGGGCGGGGAAACGCGCCGCCGGAAGCGGAGCGAAGGCGGAGCCACGCCCCCACCGCCAGCCTGCCACTCTCTCTTCCGCTGCCCGCACGGGGCACGGGCGGGGCTGAGGCGGAAGGGCACGGAAGGAGGTGACGATGTAAGTGAGCGCCGGCGTCGCGGCGGAGGCTGCAAAGGAAGCTCGGTGGCCGTGGCCGCTGTGAGCAGGCCGGACACCTCCTCACTGTCTGGGGTTCCCTAGAGCTGGCGAAGGCGGGGCCTTAGTCTGAGCTGCGGCAGTATCTGAACCCGCGGTGGGGCAGGTGCCGGCAGCGAGCGACGTAGGTAAGTAGGTGACCGGTGTCAAATCGGGATGACTTACGGACCGGGCTTGCTGGCCATTCCCGCGCCAGAGCGCGCCAGCTCAGCACCCCGGCCTGGAGGCCTCGAGCGCTGCCCTCCCCCACGCCCGAACCGGAGGCAGCAAATTTCTCCTTGAGCGCTGCTCTGCCTTTCTGGGGGCCGGAAGGGAGCTTGTCCCGAGGGACCTCTGTCCTCCCCTTTTTCTTTCCAGTTTGGACTGTACGACGTAGAAGCGGAGAAAGCTAGGGCCTCTCCTGAGGCCGGGGAAAGGTTTGAGAGGAAGAGCTGCTGTTAGAGGTCCTCCCGCTACTGCCGTTTTGAAAGCCGAGAGTTTATGTTTGTTCGGACAGTTCTGCTTCCTTCCTGCCTTTGGTTCCTTCCCCCCGCACACTCTTAAGACCCTGTTGTAGCGAATGTGTGTGGCACAATTAAACATTAAGATGGTGGGAAGTCTGTTTTCTATGAGGCTTTCTGTTTTTCTGTCTATGCTGGGCAGTATCAACCCCATTTCCACTGGGCCACTCTGTTGGGGGAGGAGAGACGCCGAGAGGATGTGGGAAATGAGGGTTTTGTATTTAAGTCGGAAGAGCGGAGTTAAAATCCTAGCCTGCCATTTGTTAGTGGTTTTAATCTCGTGTTAGACACTTAGACATTTTTAACCACATGTGAAGCGGAGCTTTCTTATACCTACATAAATACCTGGGAGAATGAAGAGAAGTGAAAAAAGCAGAACATCAGCCATTAAACGTTTTGGATTTAAGAATATCCTGGACATTTAATGGTAGGTTCTTAATTACATCTTTTACTCAGAATAACTACACTTGCTATGGAGGAGGGGGCCAGAGGAGAAACTAGTATCTTATGTGGTTAGAACCTAACTGTGGGCTCTACTTTGGGTTGGGCAGCATTAGGACGAGGTCAGACTCTCCTAGCCAACCAGATGTCTCATGTTTAATGATAAGCATTATGGGTATATGAGGAATAACTTAAATCAGTTTTGCTCCTTACTCAAGATTGTTTTGTCCAGTGGGCCCTTTCTAGGATAAAAAGCTGGAAGGGCTTTATTTACACCTTGGCCTGCTTTAGAAGAAATTCTTTGCACATCTTTCTGAGGACCCCTCACTGTGCCTCTAAAACACTTCGTGTTAATTGAAAATGCGCAGAGAATAAGAACAAGAACTTGACCCTTTGAGTGGGTGGACGTTACAGTCCTGAGTTAATCTGAGGAGCTGCCTTTTCTCTGTATTGGAGAGAGTAGAACATACCCCACTCTGAAGTTTAGTTTTTCTGTATGTTTTATTTATTTTTGAGAGAAAGTGTGATCGGGGAGGGGCAGACAGAGAGGGAGACACAGAATCCAAAGCAAGCTCCAGGCTCTGAGCTGTCACCTCAGAGCCCGACGTGGGGCTCGAACCCAAGAACCGTGAGATCATGACCTGAGCCGAAGTTGGAGGCTTAACTGACTGAACCACCCAGGTGCCCCTGATGTTGAGTAGACCCGAAGTTAGAGAAGTGTTTGGGGAGGAGCGAGCGGATATGCAGCCAAGTGATTTGAGTAAGTTGCACCTGTTCTTACAGGTGAGTTGCTTGCTCAGACAGATTAAGGGTGCTTCCTTTTCCTTAATGGAACATGACAATGGCTGCCATGCAGTATGTAGCCAAGTGCACTCTTCAGTTCCTTTGACACAGAATTGTCAGTTGGGAATTTTAGCTGATGGACACGAAAGGGACCTTGAGGGTTATCTAATCCAGTGGTTCCAAACCTGGCTGGGCATCGGCTGGGGTAATTAAAACAAAACCCCAGGTGCCTGGGTGGATCTGAAGTGGCACATGGGTATTTGTGGTCTTTAAATAGCTTCTCAGGTGATACTCAAGTTTTGAAAACCCAGATGTAGAGCAGGTTTCATATATTAGTTTATAAACAGGCTCAGAGATGAAAGGTAATGTCCAACTAATTTGTTGCCTTCTATACCTTTTTAATTTTTTTCTTTCTCTTTCTTTCCTTAACAAATCACTTTACTTGAATCAGTAGTACTCTTTTGTACCACCTTGAGCCCAGAAGATAAGTCCTTTAAGTCAGTGGCTCAGTATAATTCTGTTTTTGTAGTTTCTTATGCATTAACACTCCTTAAAGCTCTTTGATGAAAGTATTAACTTTTACAATAAAGTTTCTTACTAAATGTTGCTTAGGTTTGTTTTTTTGGCATAATTATATAAAGGTTATATCACTTTGTAAATCAGCTTTTTAGTAGGCTTTTATGCCAAGCTTTCACAAACCATGGAAAAATTCTATTTAAGAAAATTTTGCTGTTGTTCTCACTTATCATAAACCCAGTCAACTATACACAGACTTTTTTTTTTTTAAACCCCTTCCTCTATCCTCATATGTACTCGTATATATGACCACTCTGTATCGCTGGTCAGCTTCCAGTGAAACACAGTTTGAGAACTGGGGCTCTAAACATCTCTAATTGCCTTATAAACACCTAATTTAACTAGAGGCTCTTGGTATTTAAGCTTGTCCTTGAATTTTTAGTCCCTTTTCTTGGTTAAGTTGTAATGTGTCACTGGTTTAAAGAATTTGATGGGGTGCCCAGGTGGCTCAGTCGGTTGAGTGTCTGACTTCAGCTCAGATCATCCATGATCTTGTAGTTTGTGAGCTTGAGCTTGGCATCTGGCTCTCTGCTCTCAGCTTGGAGCCTGCTATGGATCCTCTGTCCCCCTCTCTCTCTGCCTCTCCCCAACTCTCTCTCTCTCTCTCTCTCTCTCTCTCTCAAAAATGAATAAATATTTAAAAATTTTTGATAGATGCCTGGAAAGGGTCAACTGATTAGGCGGTAACAGTATTTCATGTGTATCTTTCTTATAGTGAAAACCTCTTGACTATTTTTTGTAATGTTTTCAGAATTGCTAAGGTAATGAGGCAGAGTTGAACATTCTCTTTTAGGGAGATATACTCATTCTCAAATTATTCTTCAGTAACCTCATTGCTTTAGTATTCCTGTTCTGTGTTAGTAGGAGAGCCACAAATAGACCCTACATCACAAGTCCATAGGATGCTGAATTATTTTCTAAAATTGACCCTGTTTATTAGCATGTTAACTTCCTACAACCAGATGACAAAGGGCATTCTAAATTTGCTAATTAAAAAAAACATGTTAACAGGGGTGCCTGCCTGGCTTAGTCAGTAGAGCATGCAACTCTTGATCTTGGGGTCATGAGTTCAAGCCCCACATTGGGTGCAGAGATTACAAAAATAAATATTTTTTAAAACCCCCAGGTTAACAGATATGTAGTCTGTGAATTCAAGTCTAGAGAAACATGTTATGTGTCTGAGATGAAAAGCCGTTACTGAGTCTCCAAATTTTTTTATTTTTGTGGCTGAAATACCTTAATTCTGAGGTTTTAAAAATTGTTGAATTTCATATTTTTACAGCAAAATTTTCAAGTTAGAGGTACTTAAAAAGGATAAATCTGAACCCATGGTTCCAGTTTTAGTCTAAACTGATATTACAGGTTTAACATAGAAACCAAGGCGGGCTGAGGGTAATAACAGCTTGAAGACCCAGTGAAAAGTGGAGTTTAATAGAAGTCATTTGCTGGTCTTTGAGGCAGTCTTCTATGTCTGTGAGGACTTGAGAGCATAATGGGATACCATTTGTTTTAATTAATTAAAAATTTTTTTAATGTGTATTTTTGAGAGAGAGAGAGAGCAAGCAAGCAAGCAGGGGAGGGGCAGAGAGAGAGAGAGAGGGAGACACAGAATCTGAAATAGGCTCCAAACTATGAAGTGTCAGCACAGAGCCCAGTGTGGGTCTCGAACTCGTGGATGGCAAGATCATGACCTGAACTAAGTCGTATGCTCAACTGACTGAGCCACCCAGGCACCCCTAATTAATTTTTTTTTAATTTGAGAGAGAGTGAGCAAGGGTGGGGGAGGGGCAGAGAGAGAGAAAATATCTCAAGCAGGCTCTGCACTTCTGCACTGTCAGAGAGGAGCCTGATGCAGGCTACAACCTACAAACTGTGAGATCATGACCCGAGCCAAAATCAAGAGTTGGACGCTCAACTGACTGAGCCACCCAGGCGCCCTGAGATTTGTCGATTTTAGAGCACACTGGATGAACTCTTATTAGAGAACCTTCAGTAGCAGTATCTTTGGCTTTCCTTTTGAGCAAGTTAGATTCCTCAAAAAAGAATCTTCAGGGGCACCTGGTTGGCTCAGTTGGGGTTGTAAGTTTGCAACTCTTGATCTTGGGGTGGTAAGTTTGAGCCCCACAGTGGGTACAGAGATTACTTAAAAATAAAATCTTAAAAAAAAAAAATCTTCAGATCTCCTGCTTGGAGCTTTTAAGCTGGCTGCCAGCAGTCTGGTAGCTAACCTGAGTGAAGGGATAGAGATTTTAGCCCTTAGTGTGTAAACTCTTTATGTTTGGTTAACTATTTTCAGTATGATACCCATATTCTTAACTGGGCCAGGAATCCATTGTTTTACCTTCTAGAGCTGCAGTGTCCAATATGGTAGCCAGTAGCTACATGTAGCCACTTAAATTTAGTGATTAAACTTAAAGAGTAAATACCTCATTTGAACCAGACACCTCTCAAGTGGTCAGTAATCATATGTGTCCAAAGACTACCATGTTGGATAGGGCAGATACAAAATATTTCTGTCATTGCAGAAGTTTCATTGGACAGCACTGTTCTAGTATAGAAAATAATTCTCCATACTTGTGTAAAGGTGAGATAGGGGTAGTTGGCTGGTTTTGTGGAGAGTAGGAGGTTATCTAAATGATTTGGTCTCATTTTTAGCACCATGTTTACACCTCTCTTATAAAACCTGATGCTGCCAATTCCTGATCTGTTTTGAGGCACTGTTGCATAAACTGGATTGCTTCCCCTTTGCGTACTTGAGATTAACTTTTTTCAGTCTTTAAGTCAATCTGCGTTCCAAGTTCCAAAAGGTTTTGTTGTCCCCTCTTCCATTTTGTGTATATATGCTTTAAAAAAACCCAAAACCTTTTTATCTATACATTTCATTGTATATAATTCATATTTTAAAAAATAAAGTTAAAATAATGCTTTATTTTCATTTTAATGGGATTTTGGAGGGAGTAAGAGTAAAATGTGTTCAGTCTGCCATCTCTTTCCGTAAGTATAGTATGGAGCATTCATATATGAACAACTGTCTCCGTTAAAAACAAAACAAAACAAAACCCCCTACCCTGTCTATCTCGTATTTACTTGGGCTTCTTGGGCAGTTTTATATATTGTCTTCTTCAATCCATCTTGGTTTTTGTTCTCTCCATTCTATTAAAATTTGACTTACAAATGTCATGAGAATCAAATGGAGACTTTTTAATCCTTATCTTGCCTTTTTTGTTTTGTTTTGTTTTTTGTTTTCTAAGTAATCTCCACACCTAATATGGGGCTCAAGCTCACAACCAAGATCAAGAGTTTCATGCTGTACTGACTGAGCCACTCAGGTACCCCATTCCTTATTTTGCTGGAGCTCTCAACAGCCTTTGACCATTTCTCTTCTTCTGGAAACTTTCTCTAGCTTTCCTAATCACATTAACCTGATTTTCTACCTATTTCTCTGATCATTCCTTATCATTTTCCTTTGCTAAGTAGTCTTCCTTTATCTCACTCTTACATCCCAGAGTTCCTCTGAATACTGCCCTAGGGTGCATTTGCTTCTGCCTTTTACAGAGTCTCCCTAGGTGAGTTTATCAGTTTCTGTAGCTTTGGTTATTATAAGCTGATGGCTTAAACTATAATTCCTGTGGTATCCTTTTTTTAGACTTCCTGACCTGTATATCCAGCACTATATATCCAGATGAATTTCCTACAGTCACCTCAAGTCTACCATGTCTAAAACTAAAGACATAGCCAGTATAACCTTCCTCCAGTCTTTCTCCATTTGTTCCATGTAAATTATACAGCCATCTACCCAGTAGCTCATACCAAAACTCTTACTCCTCTCCCTCCACACAGTCTTCTAAAAAGTCTCAAGATTGATTCACTTTGCTGTTTCTCTCCATTGTCTGTTAATCTGAGTGACTTTGTACCTTGCCTATATTTACCTGCAACAGCCTCCTAACAGGTTTCCTTTGCTGTGGCCTTCTCCCAGCCATTCTGTACACGGCAGGTAGAATGATCTTTGTAAGTATACGGATCAGGTCTTGTACCCCTCTTTATCTTTTAGTGGCTTGACACTACCTTTATGTTAAGTAGCAGCACCATTAGTTTGCATTTTCTATTCTCCGGGTCCTCCTCCAAGTGATCCTGAAGTTTCTTTCATTTCCTTTGAATACTGCATTCACTGTACTGGGCTTTTGTTGATCTGTTCCCTTTGCCTGGTAACCATTTATCATCCTTTGTCTCAGCTTAAAAATAATTTCTTCAGAGAGGTCTTTCCTCCTGACCCTTTGCCAGAATAATACTCTGTTGTTGTTGTTTTTAACATAGAGTGCAAGTGGGGTGAAGGGGAGAGAGGGAGAGAGAATCCCAAGTAGGTTCCATGCTGTCAGTGTGGAGCCCGATGTGGGGCTTGATCTCAGGAACTGTGAGATCATGACCTGAGCCAAAATCAAGAGTTGGATGTTTAACTGACTGAGACACCCAGGTGCCCCTTCCCATAATACTCTCAATTTGACCTTCTATTCATTACATTTGTGAATACCTGTTCAAATGACTCTCACATTAGACTATAATAATTTTTTGAACACTCATATGTCATCATATTTGTAAAAACTCATTTATTGAATTGAAATTTGAAAGATGTTTGTATATCTTTATAACTTCAACATTATTGGTGATATAACCACCACCAAGAAATATGTTAGATTAACTTTTTAAGGTACAGTTCAGATAGTTTCTCTAAGTAGTGCACAATGAGAATGTATTTGGATTTCATATTAAGTTTATTTTAATTTCTTTTTCCATTGATAAAGGGACACCTGTGTTGCTCATTTGGTTTAGTGTCCGACTTTGGATCAGGTCATGATCTCATGGTTTGTGAGTTCGAGCCCTGCATGGGGTTTGGTGCTATCAGCACAGAGCCTGCTTCAGATCCTCGCTCTCCTTCTCTCTCTGACCCGCCCCACCACCCAAAAAGAAATAAAACCTAAAACAACAACAACAACAAAAACCTTAAAAAAAAAAAAAAAAAAGTAAAATATAATACCCTAAACCAGAGGTTCCCAAACTTTCTTTGTTTACTGCCCCCTTTAGTGTCTTTTTCATAGTATCCTTAGGCCTAATAATTAAATAACTAGTAATTTATTAAGTAATTAGATCTAAACAACTTAAGTACTTATAGTCTAGCAACCCAATAGTTGTTTAAAAAATACACATCAGGAGCTGGGTGGCTCAATTGGTTAAGCGTATGACTTCATCTCAGGTCATGATCTCGGCAGTTTGTGGGTTTGAGCCTCACGTCGGGCTCTCTGCTGTCAGCACGGAGCCTGCTTTGGATCCTCTGTCCCCGCCCTATACTCCTCCCCCACTGATTCTCTCTTCCTCTTTTTCAAAATAAATAAACTTAAAAAAATTTTTTTTTAAATACACATCAGTTGAAAGACAATATAGTATTTTTATTTCATTCTTAAATAATCAATTACCCAATGTACTGGTGGGGCACTAGAGAACTTCTCAAACCTTGGAATCATTAGACACTGCTACCCACATTTCCTATTTCAAATAGATTTTTGCAAATTTTTTTTTTTTAATCACAGTAACCAACAAAAACCCAACTTTGCAAAGATAGGATGTCATTAGAAAGAATATACCATGATCTAATTTGAAACTGAATTGTATTAAACTGGTAGTTTGTCACGTGTTTGATAGGTATGACAGATAAAGAATATTGTTTTTTCCCCTCTGATTTAGAATGCTTTGTGATATCCCTCTGAATTTACTGCAGAACCCTTGGGTTCCTTGGCACATAGTTTAGGAACTGTGGGCCTAAACTCTTAGTAGTTTGGTGTAAATTCTGATAGACATGTTTTCCCCTATAAATATTCAAAATACACGGCTTTTTCCACTTAGCAAAAAATGGGCTCGTACATTTTGTTTAGCAATTTTTTTTGTTTTATTCAGCAGTGTGTTATGGTAAGGAAATTGGATTGAATGTACACATTTAATTCCACAGCAGCCTGAAAACTCCATTAAAACTGTAGAGAAGTGAGGAGTGCCTGGCTGGCTCAGTCAGAGCATGCAACTCTTGATTTTGGGGTGGTGAGTTCAAGCCCTACATTCTGGAAGCTGGAAAGCAGAAAAGACTAGTGGTAACTGATTAACAGACTTGAGAAAGCTGAATCCTAAACCAACAAGTGGAGAAAGCTGACAAGTAGTCATGTTTGTGTTTCAGAACCTTTTAAAAGTTTCAGGGTTAGTGAGTAGTGTCATGGACTGTGGACATGTAGGTGAAGGTGAGACTAAAATATATATACATAAGTGATTGAAAGTCTGTTTAAGAAAAATCCTTCCAGATCTGACATTTTCTTCTCCCTATACATAAAAACAGGATAACTAAAGAGTTAGTATGTGGTGTGGAGAGGGCAAAACAGTCTCTGGTCTGAGGGAACCTTGCCTATTTGAGGATGGGATGTAGGTGCTTTATAAAGGGACTAAGTAGAGGGGCACCTGGGTGGCTCAGTCGGTTGGGCATTCGACTTTGACTAGGGTTGTGGTCTCCCAGTTCGTGGGTTTGAGCCCTGTGTTGGGCTCTGTGCTGACAGCTCAGAGCCTGGAGCCTGCTTTGGATTCTGTGTCTCCCTCTCTCTCTGCCCCTCCCCTACTTGCACTCTGTCTCTCTCTCTCTCAAAAATAAATAAATGTTAAAAAAAAATAAAAGGGACTAAGTAGAGAAATGTATACTGAAGGAGAAACCTCTAGCCCTCTTTCCTGACTTAGTTCCCAGAATCTTGCCCCTTTCTGCCATTTCCTGTTTCCCAGCAACAGCCACTTTCAAGTCTTTGAGTTGTTCTTTGGTATCGACAGCATGTCCCTAAATTAGCTTTTTTTTTTTAATGTTACTTTTGATTTCCTAGTGTTAAGCTTTATCTGTAGACTATGGAAGATAAAGATTTACTTCTCTTTAACATGTGCTCCTCACTTCTACATACATGTACACGTCTGCTGTCCCATCTATCCTCACTGTGTAGTGATTCTGTAATTTTGGCTAGAAGCAGTTTTTCTCAATAGGGGCAGTATTGTCATTTTGGATGAGACAGTTCTTCATTATCCTGTCCATTACATGATATTTAGCATTACACCAGGCACTAAATATCAATACCAACCTAAATTCATTGTAACAACCAAAAATTTCCCACACAGTTCTAAATACTGGACTGAGAGGTATGATATGGAGTGTCTGGTTGAGAACCATTTGATTAGAGCAGTGTTTGCCTTTTTATGATTATGTAAATGGTAGTCACAGCTAAGTTATGTAGTACTCTATGATTTATAGTGACTGTTTTTCCTTTCTTGTGCAACTTTTTCTTGTCCCTAAAGTGAGTAGTCTTTTTAGTAAACTAAATATATTTTCAAGCTCTCTTCCAGTTGTATCTCATCTGTCTTTGCATTCAGACATTTTAGAAATTCTATCAATTTCACATTTTTGGAGACATCTTTCCCAAATCCTTTTGACCTCTTTCTTCTGGATTGGTGGCTCTCTAGGCTTGAGGCATAGTTGTCACTCTGATCTTTCTTTACCATTTTCTTTAGGATTTCTCTTGCTTGTGTGTTGTTTTGGATCTTTCCTGGGTCTCAGGTCTTTCTTCATTTACTCCCTCATTTTGTCAGAGTGTGACAAAATGTGGTTCCCTGAGAAAAAGATGCATGGTAGTTCTGTATTTTGATAACTTACATCTCTGAAAACCTTTTTTCTATGCTCAGTTTTGATTGATGAATTGGCTGAGTTAGTTTCAAGTTCTGTGTTGAAAATAATTTTCCCTCAGACCTTGATCTTCTGGTTTATAATCTTTTTCTTTCTTTCTTTCTTTCTTTCTTTCTTTCTTTCTTTCTTTCCTTTTGCCACTTTTTTCTTTTCTTTTTTTAATTTAATTTTTAATTTTTTAATTTTTTTTATGTTTACTTTTTTATTTTTGAGAGAGAGCATGGGTGAGGGAGGGGCAGAGAGAGGAGACTCAGAAACTGAAGCAGGCTCCAGGCTCAGCTGTCAGCACAAAGCCCAATGCAGGGCTCAAACTCATGAACTGCAAGATCATGACCTGAGCCGAAGTCAGACACTTAACCAATGGAGCCACCCAGGCACCCCTGTTTTCTTTTTTAAAAATATTTTTTTAATGTAATCTCTTACTGCTTAATGTGGGACTCAAACTCATGACCCCAAGATCAAGAGTCATATGCTCTACCAACTGAGCTAGCCAGGTGCCCCTCATTGGTCTTTCCTATTTTTAAAAATTTATTTATTATTATTATTTTTTTTTTTTAATTTTTTTTTTTTCAACATTTATTTATTTTTGGGACAGAGAGAGAGCATGAACGGGGGAGGGGCAGAGAGAGAGGGAGACACAGCATCGGAAACAGGCTCCAGGCTCTGAGCCATCAGCCCAGAGCCTGACGTGGGGCTCGAACTCACGGGCCGCGAGATCGTGACCTGGCTGAAGTCGGACGCTCAACCGACTGCGCCACCCAGGCGCCCTATTATTATTTTTTAAGTAGGCTTCAAACCCAGCCTGGAGCTCAGTGTGGGGCTTGAACTCACGACGGAGATCATGACCTGAGCTGAGATCAAGAGTTGGATGCTTAACCGACTGGGCTACCCAGGTGCCCCTCTATTGGTTTTTTAGTCTCTATTTTATTTATTTCTGTTCTTTATTATTTCCTTTCTTCTACTTGTATTGGGTTTTATTCTTCTTTTTCTAGTTCTTTTAGGTGTAAGTTTAGATTACTCATTTGAGATTTTTTTTAAGTTTATATATTTACTTAGCATGGGGAGGTCGAGGGAGAGGGAGAGAGAGAGGGGAGACAGAGGACAGAGAGGAGAGAAAGAGAATATATGAATGAGAGAATATGAATGAGAATCCTGAGCAGGCTTCACACTGCCAGCAGGGCTTGAACCCACAAACCACGAGACTGTGACCTGAGCCAAAATCCAGAGTTGGACACTTTTAACTGACTGAGCCACCCGGGTGGCACCCCGAGAGATTTTTTTTTTTCTCTTGAGGTAGGCCTCTATCACTACACATCTCCTGCTCAGAACTGCTTTTGCCATGTCTCAAAGATTTTGGACCCTGTGTTTTCATTTTCATTTGTTTCCGTGTATTTTTTGGTGTCTTTGATTTCTTTGTTCACCCATTGGGTGAACATGTGGTTCAGCCTCCATGTGTTTGTGTTTTTTAATTCTTTTTTTTTTCTTGTCATTGACTTTTAGTTTCATACCATTCTGGTTGGAAAAGACACATAATAAAATTTCAGTTTTAAATTTATTGAGACTTGTTTTATGGCCTAACATGTGATCTTTTTCTGGACCAGGACCCCATCCAGGATTACGTGTTGCCTTAGTTATCCTGTCTTAGGCTTAGTCCTTTAATCTGGGACAGGTCCTCAATCTTTTTGTCTTTCATGACCTTGACTGACACATTTTTTTTAAATGTTCGTTAATTTTTGAGAGAGAGTGTGCACTGGGGGGGAGGGGCAGAGGGACAGAGGATCTGAAGTGGGCTCTGTGCTGACAACAGAGAGCCCGGTGTAGGGCTCAGACTTACGAACTGTGAGATCTTGATGTAAGCTGAAGTCAGACGCTTAACCGCTTAACCGATTGAGCCACCCAGGCACCCCTGCTTGACACATTTGAAGAGTATTAGCCAGTTATCCTAGAGAGTATCCGTCCCTCAGTGTGGCCTTATCTGTTTTTACTTATGATTAAATTCAGGTTATACATTTATAACATCACAGAGGTGATACATCATACAAGTGACATTGTGCTACATCAGGAGGCATATGAACATCATATCTTATTACTACTGGTGATGATAGCCCTGATCACCTGACTAAGGTGATGTTTGTCAGGTTTTCTGTTGAAAGGTACAACTTTTCCCTTTGTGATTTTAAGTATCTTGTGGAGATACTTTGAGACTGTATATATCTTGTTTCTCACTGTATTTTTTCATCTAATATTCTTTCCTGAGTCTGTTGTTTATGAGTTGCAAATTATAACTTTTCTATTTCCATTATTCCTTCTGTATTTATTAATTTGAAATTCTGTGTAAGGAGAGCTGTCCCTTCTCTCCATTTATTTAGTCATATATTGTTGCAGACTAGGGGATTTGTTTTGCTCTTATAATCCATTACTGTCATTATATATTTAGTTGCTCAGAGTCTTTGACCATGGCAAGGCTCTTTAGGTTGGTTCCTGTGTTCTTTTGACATGTCATAATTTCTTGAGCACTTTTTTTTTTTGCTTTCTGGCATTATAATGATATTCCAGGCTCATCTATTTGCTCTGTCCTGCTCTGGCATCAGTCATTTTTTAAAATGGGAACCAAGATCTGGGTGCTAGGGGTGTTCATTGCTACTGGGATGTTACTGCTTCTACGCTAAGTAGACAGAGCTAGGAAATACACATGTGTGCACATTTCTAGATGTATATCTGTGTATAGGTATATATAAAATCATGAACTCATATGGATACTTCTGATTTCATTCTGTCATTATAGATTCAAACCTGTCTCAGTCTGTTCATTATCTGCTACTCCTTTCATCAATGGTGAAAAACCTAGCTCTGTTTATCTACAACTTATTTTCCTATGTACTCAGTTTTAGTATTTACAAGTTGCGGCATCTGGATGGTTCAGTTGATAGAGCATATAACCCTTGCCCCATGTTGGGCGTGGAGCCTACTTAACTAAAAAAATTAGAATATTTACAAAGTAGTTTCAAAATTAACTCATTCATTTGTGAAGACTAATTTGCTAAAGTACAGTATTTGTATACAGTCCTTTTGTTTCTAGTCCCGTACAGTCCAAATGTTTTTGAAAATTACTTTGGCTAATTTTTTCATACTTTTTCAGTATAGTTATTTGTCATTCATTTGCTATTTGTATTTCATTTTGGAGTCCTCCTGCATTCTGGTTGATTTTAATTATTTGTGTGTGTGTGTGTGTGTGTGTGTGTGTGTGTGTGTATATATGTATTTTTTAAGTTATTTATTTTTGAGACAGCGTGAGCAGGGAAGTGGGGGAACAAAGATTCTGAGGCAGGCTCCACACTGACAGCAGAGAGCTGGATGCGAGGCTTGAACTCATGAACCATGAGATCATGACCTGAGCTGAAGTCAGACACTTAACTTACTGAGCCACCCAGGTACCCCTATTTGTATATATTTTTTAGTATATGAAGCATTAACATGGTTTTAAAAGTCAGAACTTTATAAAAAGGCAAGCTTAGAGAAGTACCACTCTCTCTCATCCCTGTGCCATTTCCTTCTCATTCTTTCATCCTATACATACCTATAATTTCCTGTATGTTATTGTTCTCATTAGTTTCTGGTTTACCCTCCCATGTTTGTATTTTTATTTTATTTTGTCTTGGGGGACGAAAGGGCAGATATGTGTATATTTTTGTAATTTTTCTTCCATGAGAAGCAGCTACATGGTAAAGAATTTAACCTTGCCCCAAAAGCAAGCCTTTATCCTTGACTTCTGGGAGGTAATCTCTAAGCCCTTGGAATGTCATGCCTTGTTGGAATGTCTGTATTTGCCTGGGAGCTTTGGATCACCAACAGTCTAACAGCATGAATTAGGATGGGGATTGGCCATGCCAGAAGGACCGACAGTGTAGTTTAGGGTAATGACTTTGGTATCAGTGGATCTCCAGAGGGGCTGAAAGACTGAGCTCAGTCTTGTGGGCAAACAGTTATGCCTAAAAATCCCAATAAAAGCTCTGGATATCAAGGCTCAGGTAAGCTTTCCTGGATGACAATATTGTCATACACTGATGTCAGGACAGTAAAGTTCTCCTGTGTTCATGGTGCTAGAACACCTTATGTGCTCCTCCACTTGGCTGATTTAATCCATATTCTTCAGCTTTAATAAACCATAACTATGAATATAATAGTTTTCAGTAAGCTCTGTGAGTCCTTTTGGCAAATTGCCAAACCTGAGGCTGGTTTTGGGAACTCCCCAAACTTGCAATTGTGGTGTCTATGTGCCACGGTCATGTCTTGGTGGCATAGTATTAATACTCATTTGAACTTCGCTTTTTTCACTTACCCTGGAAATCATTCCATGTTAGCTCATGGAGTTCATTTTTATTCTTCTATAGCTTCACTCAGTGTGTGGAAGAACCATACTTTATTCAACTACCTTCCTGTTAGGTTTCCATTATTTTGCAATTACAATGTTGTAATGACTAACCTTGATTTTGTATTTTCATTATTATTGGAGGTGTATCTTAAGGATAAATTCCTAAAAGTGGGGCTGCTAGATTAAAAGGTAAATACCAGGGTTTGTTAGATATTATCAAATTCTCCTCCAAAAGGATTTTATCGGTTTGTATTCCTATCAGCAAAGTATGAAAGTTTCTTTTCTCCCACCAACAGAATGTGTTGTCACAGTTTTTGCCCACATTTTTATTGAGGTATAATTAACATATAGCATTATATCATTTTCAGTTCTACATCATGATTTGCTATTTGTATACATTGCAAAATGATGACTATAGTGAGTCCAGTTAACATCTACTACTAAGTAACAAAGTTTTTTTTTCCTGTGATGAGAACTTTTAGGATTTACTCTCTTAGCAACTTTCAAATACACAGTACAGCATTATTAACTATAATCACCATGCTATACATTACATCTCCATAACTTACTTTATAACTGGAAGTTTTTACGTTTTGACTCCTTTCACTCATTTTGCACAACTCCCCAACCCTCTTTGCCCATTTTTTTTTTAAGTTGAACATCTTTTCTTATGTTTAAGAGCTATTTAAAAATATTTGTGAAATGTCTCCTTATGTCTTTTTCCCATATTTCCATCAGGCTTTTTTTTTTCTTTATCCCTCAATTTAAGAAAGTTCTTTATATTAGGGATATTAGCTCTTTACTTTTTACTGAGTTTTTCAGTTCTTTTAAATTTCCAAGGTCCCTTTATTATTTTTGATTGTTGCTTTAGAAAAACAAAAACAAAACGGCACCTGTGTGGTTCAGTTCGTTGAGCATCTGACTCTTGATTTCAGCTCCAGTCATGATCTCATGGTTGTGGGATCAGGTCCCAAGTTGGGCTCTGCGTGGAGTGTGGAGCCTCCTTGGGATTCTCTCTCTTCCGTTCTCTGTCCCTCTCTGGCTCATGCTTGCTTTTTCTCTCTCTCAAAAATAAACAAACTTAAAGAAAACAACATAAAACATGCTATTATATTCCCCCCAGTGGATATAACTTTTTTTTTTTTTTTACTTTGAAGATACTGTTAGATTTTTTTCCTTCCCTCTTGTTTTTTAGTGTGGTAAATATACATAGCATAATTTTTACCATTTTATTTCATTTTATTAAAAAAATTTAAAAAAAAATTTTTTTTTTTCAACGTTTTATTTTATTTGTGGGACAGAGAGAGACAGAGCATGAACGGGGGAGGTGCAGAGAGAGAGGGAGACACAGAATCGGAAACAGGCTCCAGGCTCTGAGCCATCAGCCCAGAGCCCGACGCGGGGCTCGAACTCCCGGACCGCGAGATCATGACCTGGCTGAAGTCGGACGCTTAACCGACTGCGCCACCCAGGCGCCCCTAAAAAAATATTTTTTAATGTTTATTTTTGTGTGTGTGTGAGAGAGAGAGAGCGAGCATGTGTGCAAGGTGGGCAGGGGCAGAGAGAGAGGGAGACAGAGTCTGAAGCAGACTCTAGGCCCTGAGCTGTCAGCACAGGGCCCAGTGTGGGGTTCGAACCCATGGACCACAAGATCATGACCTGAGCTGAAGTCAGACACTTAGCCCACTGAGCCACTCAGGTGTCCCGACTTTTACCGTTTTAAACATTTTTAGGTATACAGTTCAGTGGCATTAAATACATTTACACTGCTGTGCAACCATGGCCACAATCCATCTTCAGAACCTTTTTCATCTTCTTAAGTGGAAACGTGTACCCATTAAACAAGAACTCCTCTTTCCTCCTCCTCTTAGTTTTTTATTTTTATTTTATTTTTAATTTTTTAATGTTTTATTTATTTTTGAGAGAGTGCAAGTGGGGGAGGGGCAGAGAGAGGGAACAGAGGATCTAAAGTGGGCTCTGCACTGAGTAGCAAGCCCGATGTGGGGCTCGAACTCACGAACTGTGAGATCATGATCTGAGCCAAAAGTTGGACGCTCGACTGACTAAGCCATCCGGGTGCCCCCTCCGTTAGTTTTTTGAAGTGACTTCTCTATGTAAGTTTTTGCTTTTTTAAATGTTTATTTTGGTCCACTTGTCAACCCTAGAAATCTGGTGAATCTTGGATTTTCCTGTCATTTTAAAGAATAACCACTAAGAGGTTGCTTGGTAATTTAGAACATGCGGTGAGACTTGGCAACTTTGAGATGTACTGTGGGCCACCCTGGGCCATTTTGGGGGGATATCTGTATGTATTTTCTTGTGGACTATTTAGATTCCCCAGAGAAGAATCTTCTAATTTCCTGCTTGGATGGTAAAGCAAACTGCCAAGGTTCTGGGAAATGAGTGGGGAAGTGTTGGGATGCATATATTTAGTGTATAAATCCATCTTCATATTGTGTCTGGGATCGTCCTGGCTGCAGAGCTTCATTCACTTTTACCCTTTCTGGAGAATAAACTTCCAAAGTTGGGTAGTGGAGGGGCAGTTACCTCCTGGGTGGAGTTGGGGAGGGATTTGGGGTCTCACTGCTTAAACTCTGGGGTATAGTGTAGGGTAATTGTTCGGGCCTGTTTAGTTGAGGCATCCCCAAAAATCAGTATCTGCTCCCAGGGCTGATCTCTTCCTTAAGCTATAAACCTTTTTCTGGGATCTAAATGGGGAAATGGGTTGGGGAGGGAATTCACTGTGTAAAATTCTATATCCTGTTGAACCCCTGCCTTCAGTTGTGCATGATGTGCCTGACTAGCTTGGTTCGTCCTCCCCAGAAAGTAAAACTTTGGTTATCTGCCAGGGTAGGAGAATGCGCATCTTGGGAGTCTAACTGCTTCTTATTCAGACTTTAAATGGGTCCCTCCTTTTTGAGCTCCCTTCTTTGTTTTACAAAAATTTTTATTATTTTTTAAAAAATTTTAATATTTATTTGAGAGAGGGAGAGGGAGAGAGAGAGAGAGAGAGAGAGAGAGACACCCCATGAGTGTGGGAGGGGCACAGAGGGAGGGAGACACAGAATCCAAAGCAGGCTCCAGGCTCTGAGCTGTCAGTACAGAGCCTCATATAGGGCTTGAACTCACAACTAGTGAGATCGTGACTGAGCTGAAGTCGGATGCTTAACTGACTGAGCCACCCAGTGCCCCTTAAAGATTTTATTTTTAATCTGTACACCAAACGTGAGCTTGAACTCAACCCTGAGATCAAGAGTTGCAGGCTCTACCAGCTGAGCTAGCCAGGTACCCCTTGAACTCCCTTCTCTTGACCTTCATAGGTATTGTTGCTTCTATTCCTGAGCCTTTCTGAGGTCCTGTAACTTGCTTCTGGTCTTCCCCTGCTGCTGGCTTAGATTTTCATTCTTTTGGCCTGCTCATCACTCAGTTATGTGCTTTCTTCTTTCAAAATTGTATTCTTGTGGGGCGCTTGGGTGGCGCAGTGGGTTAAGCGTCTGACTTCAGCCAGGTCACGATCTCACAGTCCGTGAGTTCGAGCCCCGCGTCAGGCTCTGGGCTGATGGCTCAGAGCCTGGAGCCTGTTTCCGATTCTGTGTCTCCCTCTCTCTCTGCCCCTCCCCCGTTCATGCTCTGTCTCTCTCTGTCCCAAAAATAAATAAACGTTGAAAAAAAAAAAACAAAATTGTATTCTTGTCTGCTTTTTTAAAAAAATTTTTTTAAAGTTTTTTTTAATGTTTATTCATTTTTGAGAGACTGAGAGAGACAGAGCATGAGTGGGGAAGGGGCAGAGAGAGAGGGAGACACAGGATCTGAAGCAGGCTCCAGGCTCTGAGCAGTCAGCACAGAGCCCGACGCGGGGCTCGAACTCACATACCGCGAGATCATGACCTGAGCCGAAGCTGGACACTCAACCGACTGAGCCACCCAGGCGCCCTTTCTTGTCTGCTTTTTCATTTTCTTTGTCCGTGACAGTTTTCCCTTCTTAAAACCCATTTCTGTCATCTTAATGGGATTTGGAGAGGGAACTGAGGTAAACATGTGCTCAGTCCTTTTTTTTTTTTTTTCCCAGAGAAAACTGATGCACAAAAAAGTAATACAACTTTTCTTAATAAGCTAATAGCAAGCTGAAATTAGATTATTAGTTTTTTGATTCATAGTCTATTATTTCTTCTGCCCCACCACCCACAACAGCCGACACCTTTCATTCTGCACTGAAGAGCCTTCAGTAGTGCTAGATCTTATTAAATCTGAGGAGGGATCCTGTTTGGTTTTTGACTATCATTTTCATCTATCATTCCTAATAAGTGTGTCCCTGAACTTCATATATGCGTATGTGTGCGTGTGCTTTTTTACTTAGATTCACTTGAGAATCAGAACCCTAACTGTGTGAGAGCACCTGATGGGCTCATATCCCTGCATAGTCACTCAAAGTTTTTGACTAAGAGGAAGCTGGTTTCCCTCTTGAGGTACTGATGTTGCTTGCATTGTCTGCCTCTAGATGTCTATACCCAGCAAAAGTATCGCCCTTCCTTTCTAAAATTTGATGTATAGAACACACTCTTTTAAAAAAAAATCTTTTAATGTTTATTTACTTTTGAGACAATGCAAGAGACAGAGTGCAAACAGTGGAGGGGCAGACAGAGGGAGACACAGAATCCGAAGTGGGTTCCAGGCTCTGAGCTGTCAGCCCAGAGCTTGATGCGGGGCTCGAACTCCTGACCTTGTGAGATCATGACCTGAGCTGAAGTCGGACCCTTAACCGACTGAGCCACTCAGGCACCCCTAGAACACACTCTTTTTATATGGAATCAGTTTTAAATGGTATGTGGTCCCCCCTCCTTCCCCATCCTTCATTTTACAAATGAGAACACAGAATTTGGGTGACTGACTTAAAGTCACTTAGCTAACAAGAAGCAGTGTCAACACTGACCGATTTTCTTCTGACTCCCTACCCTGTTTACTCCATCAGAAATTGACTGCATTTTGGGAAATGATCTTGACATTTCTGTCAGAGTCAGCTATACCAAATGGGGTCATGTGAGAGTATTCATGTCTTCCAGTTTTCACTGTGGGGAAAACCTTAATCAGGTAAGGATTTCGTTATGTCTGATAGTCTAAATTGCACTTCCTAGGCTTTTTTTTTGCCCCTAAGAGTTTTCTAACTTCTAATGCTGTGATTATATCTTAATGACATTTTTAGGGTAAATGTGTAACTCTTCTTTGTCTTCACAGCTGCATCAAGATCTCATTATGCATCAGAAAAATGAAAAAACAGAAGAAAATTTTATGGAGGAAAGGAATCCATTTAGCCTTTTCTGAGAAATGGAATACTGGATTTGGAGGCTTTAAGAAGTTCTGCTTTCACCAACACTTGTGCATTCTGAAAGCCAAATTGGGAAGGCCAATTATTTGGAGCAGGCAGCTGAGGCATTTCCAGTGCAGAAAGAAGGCCCTTCAAATCCAGAAGACATGGATCCAGGATGCACCTTTTTTTGCTAAGGCAAAGTCCGGTGTGGCTTCTCAGAATGTTAGTACTTTGCCCTCTAAAGTGAAAAGAAAAGACTCTAAACACTTCATTTCCTCCTCAAGGACCCTCCTGAAACTCCAAGCAGAGAGGCTGCTATCATCAACAAAGAACTCTGACCATGAATACTGTGGAGATAAAAGTCTCTTGAAGGCAGTTGCTGACTTACCAGCAAATAGTGTTTTAGGTCAGGTCAGTGGTCACAGACCTAGGACGGAGCCACAAGCTTCTGACTTTCCCATGAAGTTCAATGGGGAGAGCCAAAGTCCAGGTGAGAGTGGCACAATTGTGGTCACCTTGAGCAACCATAAGAGAAAGCGCTTTTGTTATGGCTGCTACCAAGGGCTGGAGCACCACAGGAATGGGGGACCCCTGATTCCAAAAAAGTTTCAACTTAACCAACATAGAAGAATAAAAGTATCTCCTCTTATGATGTATGAGAAATTATCCATGATTAGATTTCGGTACAGGATTCTCAGATCCCAGCACTTCAGAACAAAAAGCAAAGTTTGCAAGCTAAAAAAAGCCCAGCGAAGCTGGGTGCAGGTCACTGGGGACCATCAAGAGACCCTTAGGGAAAACAGTGAGGGTGGCAGTTGCAGCCCATTCCCTTCCCCAGAACCTAAAGACCCTTCTTGTCGGCATCAACCGTACTTCCCAGATATGGACAGCAATGCTGTGATGAAGGGAAAGAACTCTCATGTGCCTGATGGCCACACTAAAGGAAGCCCTTTCTTGGGCAAGGAGCTTAGTTTAGATGAAGCATTCCCTGACCAACAGAATGGTAGTGTCACATACACCTGGGACCAGTCACCCTGTTCTCCTAAGTGGGAGTGTACAGAGCTGATTCATGATATCCCCTTATCAGAACATGATTCTAGTAACATGTTTATCTCAGAAAACGAAAGAGAAGTTATGACTCTGGGTCAGGAAAATCGGACAAGTACTGTCAGTGATGACAGAGTAAAACTGCCCGTGTCTGGGGCAGATCAGTCTGTGAGTGATGTAGATGGGCCTGTGTCCGAAAAGACTGAGAGCTCATGCCAGATGGATGAGGATGGATCTCTCAAGCAGAACATTCTTAGTTCTAAGTTGCTGGACCACCCTTACTGTAAAAGTCCACTGGAGGCTCCTCTGACATGCAGTGGACTCAAACTCGAAAATCAAGCAGGAGGTGGGAGGAACAGTCAGAAAGCATCTCCCGTGGATGACGAACAGCTGTCAATCTGCCTTTCTGGTACGCACTCTTCCTTTATTCTCCCTCAACCTGCGGCCCACACTTGCTGTCCATTATCTTTTCTTTCTTTGTTTTTTTTTTTAAGTTTGTTTATTTTTGAGAGACAGAATGAGTTGGGGGAGGGGCAGAGAGAGGGGGAGAGAGAGAATCCCAATCAGGCTCCGTACTGTTCCCACGGAGCCCGATGTGGAGCTCAAACTCACAAACCATGAGATCGTGACCTGAGCCAAAACCAAGAGTTGGATGCCTAACCGACTGAGCCACCCAAGTGCCCCCCATTATCTTTTCTGGGAGATTCCTGTTTTTTCCTTCCACGCATGGATTTCCTTTTAAGCATTTAGACATTCTTCTTTGGAGTCTTCTATATTGCTGTATTATGGAGATGTTCAATACTTTAAGTTTTGGTTGATGATATTTGTGTTGCTTCCAGTTGTTTTCTTCTATAAATGATAGTGCAATGAAACTACTTCTATATACTTTAACAGTTTTTCTCTAAGTTAAATTTGTAGTAGTGGAATTGATGATGAACAAATACACTTAAAATTTTAAGAGAATTGTGAAATTACCCTCCAAAAAGTTGAACCAGTTTACACTTGTTAAAATTTACTAATCTTCTCTTCTAGATCACCTGAGAGTTGTTTTGATTTGTGTTTTTGAGTTTAAAGTTTGAACATCTTTTTCTGTGTTTCTTGGCCATCTTTGGTTTGTATATAATTTTCCTTTGCCTAGAAGTTCCTATATGCCAGGCACTGTGCTAGTTCTGAGACTGTGGCAGTGAGCAAGAAACAGTGATTCCTACCTTGTTAAATTTTAATTACAAATGTCCTAAGAGTTTAAGTTTTTCCTTCCCCAAAGGTAAAAGTACCCTGACTTTGAGTGTGGTAATTTCGCTTAAAGGAAATTATCAATTCTTCACTGTGAAACTTATCTATCTTTAATGGCTTCAAGTTTTTACGTCATACTTTAAAAAGTCTTGTCAAAATCTACCCCATGAGTAAGCTGGTGTAAACATTTTTGGAAGACAATATGGCAATATTAGTCTTTGACCCATTCCCCTTCTTGCAGTTTATCCAAAATAGGAATATATTTATTTGTATAGGGACATTACTTATAGTATTGTCCTGGTAGTAAAAAAACTGGAGACAACTGGAGCACCTGGGTGGCTCAGTCAGTTGAGCGTCTGACTTCGGCTTAGGTCATGATCTTGTGGTTCGTGAGTTCGAGCCCCGCGTTGGGCTCTGTGCTGACAACTCAGAGCCTGGAGTATGCTTTGGATTCTGTGTCCCCCTCTCTCTCCGCCCACCCCTACTTGCTCTCTGTCTCTGTCTTTCAAAAATGAATAAACATAAAAAAAAAATTTTTTTTTATAAAAACAAAACAAAACTGGAGACAACCAAAAAAAAGTTTCTATTGAAGTATAAATTACAGCACATCTGGGCAATAGTACATTATGAAGCTGTTAAAAAGTTCAGTCTATATTTTGAACTGAAAGCTGTCTACATAAAGTGAAAAAAGCAAGTTGCAAAACAGAATGATGCCACTTTGTTAAGAGATATACACACAAATGGAGCATATGTATAGAAGTGTGCACACACATTTGTATCGGCCACATCTGGAAATAGATATCAAATTGTTATAAAGGGCTTTTCTGGGGAATTAGGAGAATTACTTCTTGGTGGTTTAAACAATTCTGAGCACTTTGTTTTTTTAACCATTAAGTGTGTATAGAAAGTTTTTCTCCACAAAAAGACACAGAGTAGTAGAGTCCTAGCAAATCTTTAAAAACAAAACAGTTTCTGTTGTTTATACTGTCTTAGAATAGGGAAAGGCAAATTCTCTACTATAAAGTTAGCAAAACCATATAATACATAAACCTGAAAAAGTAAGCATTTACGCATAGATACCAATTAACTTAAAGAGATGTAGCACTTCCAAAAGCAATTGATCAATTGACTAATGGCATACAGTAAGACTGTAGTGTGACATGAGGAAGTAGGCATTTTTACAGAATGCACACGTGGTGATCTGGAAAGTAATTCATTATTTTAATAGACTGAGGAAAGAAGAACCAGAAGAACCATTTTTGGGGTTTTACTTAGCATCTCCATGCTGATTGAAAAGGGTTGAAGGCAGAGCAACAGCTACTGCCCATCACAGCCCTCCCTGCACCAGCAAAAAAAAAATTACCCGAGTAGAGATAAGCCCACAATCTATCACCAAATATGAGGAAAGCCAGCACAATGAAAAGGACAAATTCAACAAATAAAGGAACTAAACGTGAATAATCAGGATTAATAGAGCAATTAGAATAAGAATCCATACGGGACAATCAGTATAGTGAATGCTCCTTTAACTGACTTCTGTAGCATTAGTTAATACTAAGTTCCATGGCATGGTGAATGCTGGCTTTTCTCTAATAGAACTACACATGTTCACTGCAGTAGATTGATACACTTATCAAGAGCCAGTTGTACTTACTACAGTTTACTTACCGTTTTATAGTTGTAAATATTGCATAAAACTGGTTTTGGAAGGAAAAAAAATAGATTCCTATGTCAGTATATTCTAGGTAGATTAAAAATTTAACCAGTTAGAAACGAACACACACAAACCTGTACACAGATGTTCATAGCATCATTATTCATCATAGCCAAAAAGTAGAAACAATCCAAATGTCCATCAACTGATGAACAAGTAAGTAAAATTTGGTATTTTATACAATGGGATATTCTGGCATAAAAAGGAATGAAGTACTGCTGTATGTTTCAGTGTGGATGAACCTCGAAAACATGCTAAGTAAAAAGAGCCAGGCACAAAAGGCCACATACTATGTGATTCTATTGATTTGAAATGTCCATGGTAGGCAAATACAGAGATAGAAAGTAGGTTAATAGTTGCGAGGGGCTGTAGAGAGGAAGCAATGAGGAGTGACTCCTAACTGGTACAAAGTTTCTTGTGGAGTAATATGAATGTTAGTAAATTAGGTGATAGTAATGGTTGGACAACTCTAAATTTCCCAAAAAAAAAAAAAAAAAAAATGAATTTTACACTTTAGAAGAGTAATTTTTTGTGGTATGTGAATCACGGGTCAGTAAAGCTATTAAAGAGAACACATTTTATAACACTGTTTTATAATTTCACATTAATAATACATTTAATAATTTTCTGTTATTTTTTGAGAGAGTGTATGTGCAGAGATGGGACAGAGGGAGAGAGAGAATCCCAAGCAGGCTTAATGCCCAGCATAGATCCCAGTCTCACCATGAGATCATGACCTGAGCCAAAGTCAAGAGTAGACATTCAATCAACTGAGCTACCCAGGCGTCCCAATAATACATTTTAAAGCCTGATAGGAAACTCAGACGCAATATACCAGTTTGACTCCATAAACACTAAAGCTGCGTGTGTATATAAGAAGTCATTAATGAAAATTTAGAACTTTTAGATATGCATGTCCTTTGACCCAGAGATTTAACTTTTAGTGAGTGTGTTGTGAGGAAACAACAGAATCAGGATATATCAAGGGTTTTAGTTGTGACATTAATTGGAGAGCTAAAAAATTAACAAATGGTCCCAAGTAGGGAATTGTTTATGGCATACCCATTTACTGGGTTACTAGATTGTTTTGAATTGGCCTAGGGAAAAAAAAATTCCATAGTGTATTGAGTGGGATAAAATAACTTCAGAAAGAGAAACTAGAGTGCTACTTACATGTTGAATAAATAATGTTCATATTAAAGGGCATAAAAGCTCTAAAGGAATTAGAGGATGATTGCCATTTTATTTTAAAATGTTTATGGTCATGTATTAGAAAAAAAATACTGGGGCACCTGGGTGGCTCGGTTCGGTGTCCGACTTCGGCTCAGGTCATGATCTTACGGCTTGTGATTTTGAGCCCCATGTGGGGCTCTGTGCTGACAGCTCAGAGCCTGGAGCCTGTTTTGGATTCTGTGTCTCCCTCTCTCTCTCTGCCCCTCCCCCACTTGCACTCTGTCTTTCCCTCTCTCTCAAAAATAAATAAATATTAAGAAAAAAAATCCTGGGCCCCTGGGTAGCTCAGTCGGTTGAGCACTGAGCGTCTGACTCTTGATTTAGGCTTCGATTTACATCAAAATGAATTCCAACTGTAAATAAAAGATTTAGTTAATAGTTCTAATATTATTTGAGTGATCTTTTCCCTGTGGTTATGAGTTGCTACCTGTTATTAGGTCTCTTTCTGGATTTGGTTTTTCAATTTCTATACCAGTAGTAGTCTGTCTTAATTCTAGTAGTTTTATAATTTTTTTAAAAAAGTTTATTTTGACAGTGTGTGTGAGCAGAGGAGGGGCAGAGAATCCCAAGTAGGCTCTGTGCTATCAGCACAGAGCCCGGCGCAGGGCTCACACTCACAAACCATGAGATCGTGCCCTGAGCCAAAATCCAGGGTGGGACGCTTAACCAGTGGAGCCACCCACATGCCCCAGTTTTATAATTTGATGGGACTAGGCCCTTCTCCTCTCTTGCCCTCCCTTATTCACCTCTCCTCTTTATTTCTTTTCAAAAATTCCTAGGAATTTCTCATGTTTTGGTCCCAAGATGAATTTTAGATTTGTTTTTTCAATTAAACAAACAAAAATAATGGCTTTGATTGGTCTTGCATCACATTTATAGACTAAGGGGAAATTACATTTATTATAATACTGAGTTTTCCTGTCTAAAAACAAAGAATTACTCCATTTATTGACCTATGTCCTTTCACCAGAATTTTGTGCTTTTCACTTAGGCTTGCACATTTCTTAAGTTTAGTCTTAGCTATTTCATGCCTTATTTTGTCATTAAGATTTTGTTTTAAGTAATCTCTGCATCCAATGTTGGGCTCGAACCTACAACCCTAAGATCAAGAGTGGCATGCCCCACTGAGCCAGCCAGATGCCCCATGCCTTCCTTATTTTTGATGGGACCTTTCTGACATGTGTATTGTATTTTGTTGAAGAAGCAAATGGTTCCATTTCTTGTATGCACAACACAACCTCATTCCACATTCATGGTGGGATGTGACCTGTCAATTGCCTTTAGAAAAAACTATCCAGCACATTTGGTTTAAGATGAGCAATTTAACTTCTGAACACTTCAGGTTTTGTTTTTCATATTATTTCCTTTTGTGGGTTTTTTTTTTAATTCTTAGTTTATTAATCCTCTCATGAAGGATTTCTGCAGTATTTATCTGCACAATCCCACAGATAAAGTCACTGTAGAATCTTTACTCCTTTTTGCTGGCACCAACATTGGCTTTTGCAGTCCCCCTGACTTTCTGCATTCTGTTCTTGTGTTCTTTTGTTGTTTTCTTGAGGTCTTTTTCTTTTCATACAGGCCGTCTTACAAGACTGTGGGTTCGTTTTTCTTTGCATAATCCAAGGACTCATAAATCATGCCAAAGCCAGTCGCCTTGCCACCACCAAAATGGGTTCTGTATCCAAATACAAAGATGACATCTGATGTGGTCTTGTACATTTTGGCTATTTTTCCCCGAATTTCTGACGTAGGTACTTTTGCCTTTTCCAGGTGAAGAACATCAGTGACCACTTGTTTCTGCTGAAATAGTGGACTGGTCATGAACTTGCTGGTCCCAACAGTTACTGTTGTTGTGTTGTTCATGATGGCTGAGCTTCTAGCAGCCAGGGAGAAAGAGTTACTACCTTTTGTTACTACCTTTTGTGCTGGCAGATGGACTATAATTTGAATTCTAGTTTTTGTTTTCTTTTTCCCCTAACATTTTATCATTTCTTTCTTGGTCACATTGAAGTTTTAGTACTATGCCAAATGCATTTTTCCTTTTTGGTTCATTAGTTTGTGAATGCAAGTGGGTAAAAAATAATGGGTTTAATTCTCATCTTAAGAAGCCATTTTCTGGGTAATTCTTGGCCAGGGGGTATTAAAAGGAAAAGATGCAGTGAAGAACAAGTTGCTTTTGTAGAGAAAAGATAATAGGTATCTCCTGCTTTGGAGGCAGCATAGGTTAATAGTTAATGGTTAACTTTCTATGGTCATATAACCTATAATCAGAATCTTCCTCTGCCATATGCTACTTAAGGGTTCTTGGGAAAGTTACTTAACCTCCCTAAGCTTCCTACCTCCATTGGTAAAGTAGGGATGCTGTCTAACACAGGGTAGTTAAAAGGATGAGATGTAGTAGTGCTTGGTTTATGATAATGCTATTTGAATGCAGTTTTACTTCTGGTCCCAGTGAGATGTGTGTATCAATAAGACATTGTCCTCTAGGGTTCTCCTTGAACATCCACACAGGACCTTTCTGCTGCATTAGAAATCCATATTTATCATCTGAAAGTGAAAACAAAAATGCAGTTAAGAAGAAACAAAAATAACTTAAAATCCCCCCAATACTACCATCCATAGATAACACTGTTAAGAGGGATACCTCTTTCCTATGACACTAGTTTGGAATTGGGGTCAATATCCCATTGATAGAGGAGACTGCTTTCTTTTTTTTTTTTTTATTAAAAAAAAATTTTTTTTTTTCAACGTTTATTTATTTTTGGGACAGAGAGAGACAGAGCATGAACGGGGGATGGGCAGAGAGAGAGGGAGACACAGAATCGGAAACAGGCTCCAGGCTCTGAGCCATCAGCCCAGAGCCTGACGCGGGGCTCGAACTCACGGACCGCAAGATCGTGACCTGGCTGAAGTCAGACGCTTAACCCACTGCTCCACCCAGGCGCCCCAGGAGACTGCTTTCTTATTTGAAGAGTCTCAAGGTTGCTGAGCCTACAGTTTACTCTTTTATTATTAGGGGCATTATTTTTGTATGAAATTTGCTCTCCAAATGCAGTTTCTCAAATGTTGGGATTCCTTATCTTCTATTTGAGTTCATTTTCCCATGTAGACAGACATAAGGCTGTTCTTAGGTAACCTGTAAACACTTGTTGGCAAATACAAGTTTAGAAGCCCCAAATCTTTACCTCCTTCTCTTATGAAGCTGGAACAAAGGATTCCCTTTCTGTCTTCTTTATGCCTAAAGCCTAGACCAGAACCAGGTGTAAACAATCAGCGTTTTCCTGTTTACTAACTATATCCTGACCTTTGCTCTGAAGCCTTTCAAATTGGGAGCCTTCTGGTAGGAGACTAACAAAAGGAAGATCTGTTTTTCACACCTTTGTCTGACCCTCCCTCAAAAAAATCCACCCTGTTCTTGGGACAGTTACTCCATTCTCTTTCCTGTCCATTTTGTACTGATGTGTACCAGAGGCCATTCTTGAAGGTAGAAAGGTAACTGGGTAAAATAAGTGGCTAACAGTGCTCATTCTTCCCATCCTAATTCTGGAAACTTTTAGACTGATGGTTAATTAGGTTATTGCTCTCCCCATTCAGCATCAGTGAATGTCCTAAGTCATGTCAGCATTTTTGTGAGCCTTTCTTTTCCTCAGCTTCTGTGTATTTCCTTAGAAATAAAGCCCTGATTTTATTTCCTAGGACCTTTTTAAGTATGTTTGTTCAGTGGGTCCTCGTGGAAGCCATTAAAATGCGTATACATCTTATTTGACCCAAAGACTGTCCTATTCTGGCCAAGAAGTCGTCCTTTAATTCTGCTTCCCCTTTTAAAATATGCTGACACACACTTACCAAATAATAGTGACTGCGATCTCAACAAATCCCTCAACAAATTGTGGTTTTTGAAAAGATAACTCCTTTAGGGGCACCTGGGTGTCTCAGTTGGTTGAGCATTCAGCTTCAGCTTAAGTCATGATCTCAGGGTTTGTGATTTCGAGCCCCGCATTGGGCTTGCTGCTGTTAGCTCTGAGCCCACCTTGGATCCTCTGTAGCCCTGCCACCCCTTCCCCACTCATGCACACATGCTCTCTCTCTCAAAAATAAAAAAATATTTTAAAAAAGAAAACTCCTTTAGTTACCAGATGTGATACACATTTAACCAGGTGATGAAACCATTTTAGATTTCACTCTTTAGAAGGGAAGATTCTTCTTCAAGGTTAAACTACTGAGTGATGTCAATCTGCAGTTTTAGCTAGCCATTTTCTAACAGTGCATCAGTAGCTTTAAAAATCCAATGTGAAATGATACCTTAAGGCATTTCTCTCTGGATTGGAATGGTGAGGGCCTGATCTATTTTATTTCTTACAAAACATAACTTTTAATTAAAAGATTTCTGTATAGCATAATGTATAGGTTAAATGTGTGGTTAGTGTTGTGTATAGGTTAAATATTGGGAGAATGACTTTTGCTGAAAATGGTTTTTCCATTGTAATTTCTCTTCCTTTATTTAAGGATTCCTAGATGAGGTTATGAAGAAGTATGGCAGTTTGGTCCCACTCAGTGAAAAAGATGTCCTTGGAAGACTAAAAGATGTCTTTAATGAAGACTTTTCTAATAGGTTTGTCCATAATGCTTAATTTAAGCCCTTGAAAATAAAATTGTTGGCACATGTGACTTTTAAAAAAGAAGATACTTAGTAAATTTAGTGGAACTCGTGTTTCTTTCAAAATCTTTTTCAGAAAACCATTTATCAATAGAGAAATAACAAACTATCGGGCCAGGCATCAAAAATGCAACTTCCGCATCTTCTACAATAAGCACATGCTGGATATGGATGATCTGGCAACTCTGGATGGTCAGAATTGGCTGAATGACCAGGTTAGTGTATTGTAGGTTCTCAGTGTGGAAAAGTTGCAGAGGATGTTGGATAATAAAATATAATTAACCTTTGGGTTGGTCTCATAGTTATGTTTTGAATAAGGATTCTTTACCCTTACTAAAGCTACTCATTCACCAACCCCAGCATCCAAAAGGTTTGATTACTGTTAACGGTGTCAGTGTTATTCATTCTGATGGGATGTTCTGAATTGTATAGGGTTAGTAAGCTGGTTTTATGTTGACTTTTTATAGGTCATTAATATGTATGGTGAGCTGATAATGGATGCAGTCCCAGACAAAGTAAGTGAAAGTTACTCTTCAGGAGAGAGAATTCTTGTGTATTAAAATGAGGTTTCTTTTTAACTTGATGTAATTATTTGATATTCCTTCGATTTTTTTTTTTAATATTCCTTCGATTTTTCGATTTTTAAAGGTTTTGATTTTATCTTGATCAGGCGCTAACAGGTTGGGCATAGGTTCTAGACAATATTTGAGCATAAGAAAGTCAGATTGCCAGTGTTTTCCTACATGATTATTTACTTTTGAGAGCGAGCGAGCATGAGCGGGAGAGGGACAGAAAGAGGAAACACAGAATCTGAAGTGGGCTTCAGGCTCTGAGCTGTTAGCACAGAGCCTGTCGTTGGGCTTGAACCCACGAACTGCAAGATCATGACCTGAGTGGAAGTCAGACACTTAACCGGACTGAGCCATCCAGGCGTGCCCTACCTTTTTTTTTTTAAGATTTAATTTAAGATTTAAGTAATCTCTGTATGAGTGGCTTGAATTCACAATCCAAGATCAAGAGTCACACACTCCACCAACTGAACCAGACGGGCACCCCAAGGAGGCTTTTTTAAGGTGTGAAAAAAGTTGGGGCGCCTGGGTGGTTCAGTCAGTTGAGCATCCAACTCTGGCTCAGATCATAATCTCCCGGTTGGTTAGTTTTAGTTCTGCATCGGGCTCACTGCTGTCTTTGCAAAGCCCACTTAGGATCCTCTGGCCCCTTTCTCTCTGCCCCTCCCCCCATTCGTGCTTGCTCTCAAAAATAAAAAACAACTGAGTATATTTTCAGATCTTATTGGCTTTATTCAAATGATTCATGAATCAGGCAGCATCCCATCTAATAAGTAAAAAGGAGCTTTGAAGAGCTGTACAAAATGGAAGACTTATAAGGCAGAAGGGGGCAGGACAAGGGGGTTATTAGCAAGAGTAGATTGATTGCAGCAAAGTTACCTTACTTGAGGGGAAGACCAGGTCTAACAGGCAGGTTACCTAAGTAGTGCTGAGCAGGTAATTCTGTTAAGATTACAGTCCTGGGAGAGGCTGAAGTTGCAATTAGGTTAGGTATTTTTGGTTTGGTGACATGGGCTAAGCACAAGTCAGCACTAAGTTAGACTCTATTTTGAGTCTGTTGTCTCTTTTTTAACAGTGAGGAGATGCACAAAGAGTGTATTTTTGCTTTAAGTTTTTCAATTTAACTTAAAGTCTTATTCTTTTTAAAGATGTAATAAAGTGGTATTCATTGTCACTTTTTCTTGGATTAATCTTGGGTATTCTGTTCAAAAACAGACAAACCCTCCTTAAACTCTAAAATTCCCATAGAGTTTTGTTACTATTAAAATTATTTTTTTAATTTAATGTGTTAATTTTTCTGAGTATTTAGATTGCCTGATGGGTAACTTTTGATTTCAATATCTAAAATCTTTCCAAATACTTTTATAAATCTAATAATTTAAACAGGTAAATAAATATAATGAGTCGGAGATTCCAACACTTTATGAATATAGACAAAATGTTTTACAACTTTCCACTTAAAATCGCAATTCTGTTGCATTTTAAATTGGAATCATGAGGTTAATCTGTTGGATTCTTGATTATGTGAAATTCTCTTAATCACCAGAAAGTTTAAACCTAAACACATATTATAGATGACTTTTAACATAAAGGTGTTAATTTTAAGGGTATAATTTACCTTCATTATTTCTACAATATATTTAATTCTGAACCTTCATTGGATTAAAAGGACACTTACAGTCCCCAGACCAGTAGCACCAACATTACCTAGGAACTTACCAGAGATGTAAAAGTTTGAACTCTAACCTACCCCTACTGAATCAGAAACTGGGGGTGGGGCCCAGCAATCTGCTTTCACAAGCTGTCCGGATTCTAATGCACACAGAGTTTGAGAATCACTTTTCTTAGAAATAGCTATTACAAGTTCTTTTTATTGATATCTTAAGCTGCAGAGATCTCAGAACAGTGTGCATTAGGATTTTTTGGAAGGTTTATCAAACCAAACTGTTGAGCTCCACGCTCAGTTTCTGCATTAGTAAATGGTCTGGGGTAGGGCCTGAAAATTTGCATTTTAAGAAGTTCCTGGGGATGCTGATACTACTGATCTGGTGACCACATCCTGAGAACCTCAATACTGAGGGAACATTTTTTTCATTTCAAGCGAATCCATTACTGAGTGAACACGTTAAGACCACAATATGTTTACTAGCTCACATGAGCCGATCCTAATTTATAAGCCAGAAATTTGATGTCAGGACACCATGTTCCATATGACCAGGTTAATTATTTCTGTGCTAGAAATGATCATGTTAAGGCTTTTTAACAGTTATGAAAGCAGGAGTCTGCAAGTCCATATCCTTCAGATGGGGTTAGTTTTGTAATCCATATCCCTTGAGTTCAAGGTAATGTTACCTCATTCTTTCTTAGCCTCTTTCAGTTTTATCACCTGATTTGGAGAGATTTGTCAGGTTGCTTCTCTACTTGATTGGATTCAGGTAATCTATTTATTTACTGTCCCATTCCAGTTCTGACTATAGACCACAGTGTAAGGTTATTCTAAGAAAATTTGGAACAGAATCTTCTGTGAATCAGGTAATGTATTTTCTATAGAAGAAACTTTTCCTCCTTTTGGTCTGTCTTACATACAAGGGTTTTTAAATTTCCATGTTCTTTTGAAGTTAAATCTGGGTACAGCTTAATATAATCTGGGTGCTTATATTTGATGTCTCTTCTAGGTTCACTTCTTCAACAGCTTTTTTCATAGACAGCTGGTAACCAAAGGATATAATGGAGTAAAAAGATGGACTAAAAAGGTATTCTCTTTATTTCTTTTTTATTCTAAATGTGAAATGCAAATAAGCCACTTTGAGTGGAAGGATAACAACTTTAATGTCCATATGATACTGATTAGAAATAGACGCTTAAGAAAAAAACCACTCTTTTAATATAATTATTTCTTATTGTTTTTTACATCCTGTTGTTTGAAACACAAGACACTAATAAAACTCCAAGTCTGTCCAGTTTATTGGATTATGCTCTAAATGAAAGCACTGGGCTGGAAGTTAATGGTTCCAGCATTGTCATTAGCTTGCTGTGCAACTCGGACGAGACACTTTATTTGGGCTTCAGAATGCTTCATTTGGGCTTCATAAAACAAAATGATAAAATCAGCATAACCCTTAAAGCTCCTTGCAACCTTAATTTCTCTCTGGAGTCATTTACTAGGGCCAGAAACATTATTTTAAAAGCCCATTTATATTCTGTTTTTGGTATTTTGACATAATTACCGAGTTTAGATTCCACAGTTACAGGTTTAGAGATACTGAAGCATTTTGTCTTTTTATACTGGATAGGTTATAGAAAATTAAGAGTAAGTCTTGTCTTGAGTAGTTGTGGATGGAAATAATTTTTTGCAAAGTAAAACACCTGACTGAACATGACTATTTAGGTAATATGTGCAAAGCATTATCAGTAATGCCAAGATAAACATGGCTGAAGGGTACAAATCCAGGGGAATAGATAGAATGAACTCAGGACTCAGACCTGGGTTCAGATCCTGCTGTAGCCACTTAACAAGTTGTAAGACCTTGGGCAGATGACTTAATTCCTTTAAGCTTCAGTTTCCTCATTTGTCAAATGGTAGTATCACAAGTATTTACCTTGCTGAGAGGATTAAATGAGATAATTTGTGTAAATCACTAAGCACAACAGTAAGAATCATTATATTATGATGGTAGAAACATGGGCAGCAGCTAGTGTAGCTGGAGTACAGAGAGCAAAGAAGAGAGTGGCATGAAATGGACCTGATCTAGTGATGTAGGGCATTAAGGTTTAGATTTTGAATTTTACTCTAAATGTATAGGAATCTATTGAAGGGTTTTTGGTGACATCATCCAATTTGTAGTCTTTGCTCTAGCAGCACTGAAGAAGATGGATGAATGTGGGAGCAAAGCTGATGTGGGTAGAACAGGAGGCCACTGCAAAGTACCATTAGTGGTACTTTGGATTAGAATGGTAGCAGGATAGATGGGATATGTACATAAATATGAATATGATCTAGGAAGTAAAATCAACAGGACTTGGGTGACAGATTGGTTATGGGCATGAAGGAGAAGGAAATGTGAAAGATGACTTCCAAGTACGGTATATGGTTATCTTTTTCTCATCTACATAACTCTTCTTGGTTAAGTAGCATCCCACTATATGGGTATATTTTTTAAACTGACCAGTCCCCTAATAGTTATCCTTAATTTTTCTTGGATAAACACCAATACAGCCTATCCAGTGGTACAAGCCACATACAGGCATACCTTCTTTTATTGTGCTTCACTTTATTGTGCTTCACAGATACTGCGCTTTTTACAAATTGATTTGTGGCAATCCTGCATCAAGTAAGTCTTTTGGCGCCATGTTTCCAACAGCATTTGCTCACGTTGTGTCTTTGTGTCACATTTTGGTAATTCTTGTAGTTATTTCAAACTTTATTATTATTATATTTTTTATAGTGATCAGTGATCCTTGATGTTAGTATAGCCATTGTTCTGGGATGCCATGAACTGTACCCATAGAAGATGGCAAACTTAATGTTATGTATGTTCTGACTGCTCCCCCCACCAACTGTTCCCGTCTCTCTCCCTTTGGGCCTCTCTATTCCCTAGATACACAGCAATACTGAAATTAGGCGAGTAACACCACAGTGTGTTCAAGTGAAAGGAAGAGTCCTATGCCTCTCACTTTAAATCAAAAGCTAGAAATTATCAAGTTTAGTGAGGAAGGCATACTGAAAGCTGAGATTGGCTGGAAGCTAGGCCTCCTGTGCCAGACATTGGCTACTCCAATGAACACATGAATGACAAAGTGAACAGCCTTATTGCTGGTATGGCAAAGGTTTTAGTAGTCTGTATAGAAGATCAAACCAGACAAAACAGTCCCTTACGCCAAAGCCTAATCTAGTGCAAGACCCTGACTGTCTTCAGTTCTGTGAATGCTGAGAGAGATGAGGAAACTGAAAGAAGAAAAATTTGAAGCTAGCGGAGGTTGGCTCATGAGGTTTAAAGAAAGAAGCCATCTCCATAGCATAAAAGTGCAAGGTGAAGCAGCAGCAGGTGCTGGTGTAGAAGCTGCAGCAAATTATTTGGAAGATCTGGCTCAGATAATTCATAAAGGTGATGACACTAAGCAACAGATTTTCAGTGTAGATGAAACAGACTTCTATTGGCAGAAGATGCCATCTAGGACCTTAATAGCTAGAGAAGAAAAAGGCAATACTTGGCTTCAAAGGACAGGCTGACTCTCTTGTTAGGTAGGAGCTTATGTGGCTGGTGACTTGAAGTTGAAGCCAGTGCTCATTTACCATTCTGAAAATCCTAAGGCCCTTAAGAATTATGTTAAACCTACTCTGCCTGGGCTCTGTAAATGGAACCACAAAGCCTGGACGACAGCACATCTGTTCACAACATGATTTACTGATTATTTTAAGCCCACTGTTGAGACCTACTACTCAGAAAGATTCCTTTCAAAATAAGACCTGTCATTGACAATGCACCTGGTACCCTAAGAGCCCTGATGGAGATGTCCAACGAGATTAATATTTTTATGCCTGCATAACCTCTGTTCTGCAGCCCATAGACCAAGGAGTAATTTCAACTTTCAAGTCAGATTATTTAAGAAATACTTTTCATAAGGCTATAGCTGCCATAGATGGTGTGTGATTCCTCTGATGTATCTGGGCAAAGTAAATTGAAAATCTTCTGGAAAGGATTCACCATTCTAGGTGCCCCATTAAGAGCATTTATGATTCATGGGAAGAGGTCAAAATATCAAAATTAACAGGAGTTTAGATGAAGTGGATTCCAACTATCATGGATGACTTTGAGGGTTCAAGACTTTAGTGGAAGAAGTAAATGCAGATGTGGGGGAAATAGCAAGAGAACTAGAAGTGGAGCCTGAAGATGGGACTGAATTGCTGCAACCTCTTGATAAAACTTGAATAGATAAGGAGTTGCTTCTTACAGATGAGCAAAGAAAGTGGTTTCTTGAGATGGAATCTGCTCTTAGTAAAGATGCTGTGAGAATTGTTATGGCAACAGAGGATTTAGAATATTATATACATTTAGTTGATAAAGCAGCAACAGGGTTTGAGAAAATGTACACCAATTGTGAAAGAAGTTCTGTAGGTAAAATGCTATCAAACAGCATCACATGCTACAGAGGAATTGTTCGTGAAAGGAAGATTCTATCAGTACTGTAAACTTCATGTTATCCAATTTAAGAAATTACCACAGCCACCCAACCTTCAGTACACTACCATCCCGATCAGTCAGGAGCCATCAACATTTAGGCAAGACCCTCCACCACCAAAAAGATTACAACTCACTAAAAGTGAGTCAGCATTGTTGGTGGTTAGCACTTTTAATAACAAAAAGTATTTTTTATTTAAGGTATGTATATTTTTTGTAGACATAATGCTGCACACTTAATAGGCTACAGTTTGTGTAAACAACTTTTATATGCACTGGGAAACCAAAAAAACTCCTTTGACTCATTTTATTGCAGTGGTCTGGTACTGAACCCACAATATTTCCGAGGTATGCCTGTATATGCTATGTATAAGAAACATAAAAGAAAATGAACAAGAAAGGTTGAAAATAAAGTGACAGTTAAAAAGGGTCTAGGCAAATGTAAACCAAAAGAAAGGAGTGGTAAATAAAAAGAAGGAATGGCAGTATCAGGAGCAGATGAGGTAGAATTTAAGGTAGAAAGTAAACTGTGTGATACAATTTCAATATATAGGAGGTGCCTGGGTGGCTTAGTCGGTTGAGTGTCCGACTCTTGATTTTCGTTCAGGTCATGATCTCAGGGTTCCATGGACTCAAGCCCTGCATCGGGTTCCATACTGATGGTGCGAAGCCTGCTTGGGATTCTCTCTCTGCCTCTCTCTCAAAATAAATAAATAAACTCAAAAAAAAAAAAAAAAAAAAAGAAGAAGAAGAAGAAAGCTAATGGCCATTAAATGCCTTGATCATTAAAGAAAAAATTAAAAACAGAATTAGTGTTCACTAAATTAGATTACATCAAGATAGATTACAGAATGACCAAGGATTTGAATGCAACAAAAGTAAATAAAACAATGGAAATACTAAGAAAACTACATGAAAGAACTGGTCCATAGGGTAACTGAGTCCATTCTGTGCACAACTTAAAAGTTTATAAAAGTGAATTCAGTTACATAAAAATAACTCTGCATTTAAAATAGCGATGTAAAAAGACAAATAGTAAACTAGGGAAAATATTTGCCATTAATGTCACAGAACTGATTTTCTTAATATATAAAGGGTTTATACAAATTGATAAGAAAAAGACTACCAACTCAGCAGAAAAATGGGTGGGTGATATGAATGAAAAGGTTTGTAGTAAAGAAAGGTGTTCTGGAAATAAATTCTTTGTCAGGTCTATGTTTTATGATTGTTTTCTGTCTGTAGCTTTTTTACTTATTTTCTTAACCATGTGTTTTGGTAAAGATTTTTAATTTTGATGATTTCTCCATATGGATATCCAGTTCTTCCAATGTCATTTGTTTGAAAAGACTTCTCTTTCCTAGTTTAATTGCTTTGGTACCATTGTAGAAAATCAGCTGACCACATATGTATGGGTCGGTTTCTGCACTTTGTGTTCTTATCCACTGATCTCTGTTATTATGCCAATACCACACTGTCTTGATCACTGTATCTTTAGAGTATATCTTGATATATAGTGTAAGTTGGCCAGCTTTATCCTTTTTCCAGAATGTTATGGGAATTCCAGGTCGTTTGCATTTTCATTTTCATATAAATTTTAGAATCAGCTTGTCAGTTTTTTTTTTTTTTTTTAACTTGCGGGATTATTTAGTTTGGGGAGAATAAACATCTTAACAATATTAAATCTTCCATTTCCATGTACATGGTACATGTTCCCTTTATTTGGGGTCTTTAATTTTTCTCAGCAATATTTTCTAATTCTTAGTGTAGAGGTCTTGCACATATTTTAAAAAAATGTAACCCTGGGCGCCTGGGTGGCTGTTGTTAAGCATGTGACTTTGGCACAGTCACAGTCTCATGGTTCATGAGTTTAAGTCCCACATTGGGTGAGCTCAAGCCCTGCTTCTTTCTTTCTCTTTCCCCCTCCCCCTAGATCATTTGCACCCTCTTTATCTCAAAAACAAAACAAAACATGAAGCGCCTGGTTGGCTCAGTTGGTTGAGTGTCAGACTTCAGGTCAGGTCATGATCTCACGGCTTGTGAGTTCGAGCCCCATGTCAGGCTCTGTGCTAACAGCTCAGAGCCTGGAGCCTGCTTCTGATTGTGTGTCTCCCTCGGTTTCTGCCCCTCCCCCACTCACGTCCTCCTGTCTCTCTCAAAAATAAACATTAAAAAAAATTTATAAAACAAAACATAGCCCTATTTCATATTTCCGAAACTGCTATAAACAGAATTTTTTAAATGCTGTCTTCCAATTGTTTCCTGTTAGCAATAGAAATACAACTTATTTCTGTGAATTGACCTTGTATCCTGTGACCTTGCCAGACTCATTGGTTGTAGGAACTTTTTTGTAGATTGTGAGATTTTCATAGACAATCATGTCTCTAAGTAGTGAGTGTTTTAATTTTCCCTTCCAATTTGTATGCCATTTTTTTCTTGTCTTATTGCACTGGCTGGGACTTCTATGAGAGGGGACATCTTTGCCTCGTTCTCAGTCTTAGGAGAAAAGCAGTCTTTCACTACTGTTTGTGTTGACAGTTGTAGGGTTTTTTGTAGATACTCTTTTATCAGGTTAAAGAAGTTTTGGTCCTATTCCTAGTTTATGTGACAGTTTTTAACCATAAATGGATGTTGAGTTTTATCAAATACTTTTCCTGCGTCTAAGGACATGATCCTATAGTTTCTCATCTTTAGTCCTTAAATGGGCTCCCAGATGGGAGGAACAGCACCAAATCTGGAGACATAACAGTCTCAGGGCCACAGGATGGCTCTTGAAGCTTCAGCTTGGTCATGACATAAATTCACTTCTATTTACAGAGCACTAGTTAAAGCAAATCACATGACAGGACTACTTTCTTCACCTGGGAGGGACAGTGAAGCCACATGACATCAGGCAGTTCTATATAATCCTTTTTATAGGAAGGGCAACAAATAATTGGGTCAATAATAATACAGTCTACCACACATACCATTCTTAATTATATATATAAAGTTATGTATGACAGAGATAATGTATTAAAAAGAAGAAAAATCTGGAAAGATATACACTGAAGTGTACTTCTTATCTGTATTTTCTAATTTTTATTTAAAAATTGTTTTCATAGGGGCACCCAGGTAGCTCAGTCGGTTGAGTGTCCAACTCTTGACTTTGGCTTGTGTTGTGATCCCAGGGATGTGGAATTGAGCCGTGTTGGGCTCCACACTGAGCACAGAGAATGCTTAAGATTCTCTTTCTCCCCCTACCCCCTCCATGTTTATAGCAGCACTATCAACAATAGCCAAAGTATGGAAAGAGCCCAAATGTCCATCAATGGGTGAATGGATAAAGAAAATGTGGTTTATATACATAATGGAGTATTACTCGGCAATCAAAAAGAATGAAATCTTGCCATTTGCAACTATGTGGATAGAACTGGAGGGTATTATGCTAAGTGAAATTAGAGAAAGATAAAAATCATAGGACTTCACTCGTATGAGGACTTTAAGAGACAAAACAGATGAACATAAGGGAAGGGAAACAAAAATAATGTAAAAACAGGGAGGGGGACAAAACAAGAGACTCATAAATATGGAGAACATACTGAGGGTTACTGGAGGGGTTGTGGGAGGGGGATGGGCTAAATGGGTAAGGGGCATTAAGGAATCTACTCCTGAAATCATTGTTTCACTATATGCTAACTAATTTGGACGTAAATTTTTAAAAATAAATAAATAAAAAAATCTTTAACAAAATTCTCTTCTCCCTCTGCCCCTCTCCCCTGCTCACACACTTTCTCTCTCTAAAATAAACTAAAAAGACAAAATTGTTTTTATAATTAGGAGAAAGCTTTTTTAAAAATGTTTATTTTTTCAAGAGACAGAGCATGAGCGGGGTAGGGGCAGAGAGAGAAGGAAACACAATCTGAAGCAGGCTCCAGGCTCTGAGCTGTCAGCACAGAGCCCGATGAAGGGCTCAAACTCCTGAACCATTAGATCATGCGAAGTCAGACACTTAACTGAGCCACCCAGGCACCCCAGAAAGAGTTTCTTTTTAAGAAGAATGTAAATTTGGCCTCATTTAATACTGTGTTTAGATGTGATTCCTTGTTTTAGATACTCAGGATTTGTGCATTGGAAAGGACCAACTGTCTTCATGTTTTCTTCTGTCCACCTCACCTGCCAGGTTTATGGATGCAGAAAATGGAAAAGTAGAGGTGCTAAAGTGCTTTGCTCCAAAATCATGTCGACTAGTAGAAGATTCATTTAGAGCAGGACATTATCTGAATATCAGAAAGCAAGGAAGGCTTGAGAGATAGCTTCTAAGAATCTGATGTACTTTAAAATAGCCTTGTGACTGTTTTAACCCAAGGAACCCCTAAAAACTCTCAAAAAAAAAAAACCTGAAAAAAAAATTCATTCACAACTTTTACAGATGTTTATTGAGCACCTACTACTTTATCATTCATTCCACAACTGGGATTTTGAGTGGAATAGTAAATATTTCTAGATTGTAAAGGATGTGTAAAGAATTATCAAGGATATTTTTCCCAATTTTACCATCTGGGAAACCTGAGGTAGTGATAATGGTAATAGTTAAGATTCACTGGCTACATAGAATATGTGAAAGCAGTTTTCTGCATCTTATATATGTATTATCTCTCTCAATAATTTCCTAAGGTAGGGGCTGTTGTCTATAGTTTATAGTTGAGGAAATCAAGTCACAAAGAAGCTATGAAAATGACCAAAGTCATCTGGCCAGTAAGTGGAAGAGATTCCCTTTGAACTTCACCAGACTTCCTTCAGAGCCCATGATCTTAACTAGGACACTGAGTTTATAAAAAGAAGGCTTATGGTGCCTGTGCTGTTTTATAATATGATGATTCCTTCCTACATAAGAATTGAGTCAAGGTCAAATATGTACACAAAAGCATAAAAATAAGAGGCTAAGTCACATTAAGCATTTGCAAAGCACAGGTGTAGCAGGTTTGAATGTGAAATGGTGCTTTCTGGATCTTCAGTTTTCTTATTGTGTATTATAGCTTAGTAGTTACAAGCATGGGCTTTAGATTCAGACCTGGGTTCAGATTTTGGCTTCACCACTTCCTGCTTTTATGACCTCAAACAGGTCAAAGGTCAGTAAATGGAAGCTGTTTCTGCTGTTGTTTTGGATAGTCTGTGGTGATGGCCGCATTTCTTTTTCTTTTTTAATCAGGTGGATTTGTTTAAAAAGAGTCTTCTGTTGATTCCTATTCACCTGGAAGTCCACTGGTCTCTCATTACCGTGACACTCTCTAATCGAATTATTTCATTTTATGATTCCCAAGGCATTCATTTTAAGTTTTGTGTAGAGGTAAGTTAATATACTGCCTATATTTTTTCATTTATCTTGTGATCAAATAGAACAGAAGTCAGTTATCATAGGGGATCAATTTCTGTCATGAAAACCCTCTAAAATGTTGGCAGAGAAAAAGAACTACAAGAGGAATCCCCAGGTTGGGAGAGGTAGCTGTCTGTGATATGGATCCCACTCTGAGAAACAAGTCTGATTTGGATTTTGTCACATATTTTCCTGCCTCCCTATAAAGCTGCATTTTGAATGGATACAAATCATTTTCCTTGGTGTCTCTTAGGGCTAAAATTGGCTTGTATCTTCAAAATAACTTATGTAGAATGAGTTATAATCAAGAGAATCAGCCAGCAAAATAGAGCTCAACTAATGACAGTTCAACAACATGGTGAGATGCAAGAAAAATCCATAGGTTTCCTGATTTTCTTTCAGTAGCAAGGACCAGTTAAATTTAACTGAAAAAAGAAAGATTCCATTTTCAAAAGCAAACAAAGATATAAACTGACCAGGAGTATATACTCCAGCAAAAATTGTGGAAGTTCTTTAAGAGTAGAGCTCTATATTTAAAGGAAATCTGAGCAGATGGAAAGATAGGTAGGCTCAGTATTGGAAAGAGATCAATTATTCTCAAACTAATAATATATACCAATTTGCCCCCAATTTCTCAAGAGGATTTTGAATGAAAACTGATAAGCTCATCCTAGAATTCATAGTGCAGAGTTTATTGCATGAACATTGACGGAAGGAATACTAGAGGCCAAACCATAGTTTTAATAATTAAAGTTTTAATAATTAAAACTTAGGAATAGACCAGTAGATTGGTGGTACAGCACAGAGAATGTAGGAATAACTGCTGTATATGAGGGAACCTGGTATATGATAAAGTTGGGGAAAGACAGGCTATTCAATATATGCCATTGTGAAAAGTAGCTGTCTATTTGGATCCACATACAGATCCTTCATACTATTTATAAGAGCAAATTCCATGTAAAATAATGACCTAAATATAAAATGCAAAACTATAAAAGTTAGAATAAAATATAGAAAATGCTATGTTTTAGATTCAGGAAGGACTTCTTACACAGAGCCATAAAAGCAAAACACCTAAAGGAACAGATTGATAAATTGGACCATACCATAATTTAAAACTTCTGCATGTCCTAAAATTCAAAGAGAAGGGAAAGACCTGGAGAAAATATTTGTGACATATAATAATCACTACCCAGAAAATATAAAGAACTCCTAAAAATTAATAAAAGGATTTAAGAGAAATGGATAACGATTATTCAAATAAGTAATTTTAGGAAAAATGCAAATAGCCTTGAAACATGTGGAGAGATGCTTAGTCTTATCAGAAATACAGGAAATGCAAATGAAAACTACATCAGGGCTTCATTTTTTGCCCATTAGGCAAGTTTGATGGTATTCAGGTGTTCATTAGGTGTAAGGAAACCAGCTTTCATTTTTTCTGGTGGAGTATATGAATTAATATAGCTAGCCACTTAGGGGAGTTGAAATCCTGATCAGTTCTAAGTGCCTTATAAATTTATAAAAGATGTATGTATATCCTAGGGATTCCTGGCTGGCTCAGTCCTTGGAGTACACTCTTTATCTCAGGGTTGTGTGAGTTCAAGCCCCATGTTGGGCATGAAGCCTACTTAAAAGAAAGAAAATATATATCCTATTGAATACCAGTTCTATTTCTTGGTATATAAAAACGCTTGTGTACGTATGTGCACAGTGATAGGGCATGCACCAGAATGTTGACTGCAGCAGCATTACTGATAGTAAAAACAAAACAAAACAAAAACCAAAAAAACCCACCTAAATTTAACTCTACCAACAGAATAGTTAAGTACACTATAGTACATTCATACTATTAAACTGGCCATAGATCATAGATCTAGATCATAGATCATAGAATATAGATCTCCATGTTCTAAATAACATGGAAAGATCTCCAAGACCTATTGGGTTTTAAATAGCCAGTTGCAGAGTGATAGAGTATATGTTTATGGGAAGAAAATACATATGTGCATGTATGTATGTATATATGTGTGTGTGGTAGTATGTGCATAAACACAGTTGTATACATGTACATACATACTAATATTCCACCTTCAGTGTGGTTGGTTTAATTCCTGTTACCTCTGACTTCACCTTTAGAAGTGATGCACAGAAGTAGAGGGCATAAGGGAATATTTGAAACTCTGATAGGCTTCATCTTGGTAGAAGCTTCAGCAGTGGACTCGACTGTATTTAGTATCCAGAATGGGTTTCAGTAGAACTTTCTAGAAACTGCAAGATACCTTTATCTGCAGCCCTCAAAATAGAGTATATCTAAGGCTGGAATGTTTTTCATTTAGTTTCAATTATTGATTCCTGCCATGGGTTCCTTCTTTGTATTGAACATTGGCAGTAATCAGGTCTTTTTTTTTTTGTCTTCCCAATATTTAAACGTCAAATTCAGCAAGTTGGCTGCTGGAAAAGGCTGACCATCTTACAAAAACTTCTAATTAAAACATACAGTGGTATCCACAGCCTAAATGCATACCTGAGTATAGAAGGCCTGAGTCCTTCTTAACACTATGAAATGAAAGGTCAGAAATAAAGTTCCACCTTTTAAACTCGAGTGCAGACTTTGCCCAGTGGTGGGGCCACAGCCTCCTCCTCCTTTGCTTCTATCTGCTGTGAGCAGGTTCCATTTTTCACCAACTGATGGAACACAGCATCTGTGTTGTGGTTTCTTTTTAACCAGAATATAAGAAAGTATTTGCTGACTGAAGCCAGAGAAAAAAATAGACCTGAATTTCTTCAGGGTTGGCAGACTGCTGTTACAAAGGTAAGTATGTGATAAAAATGAAAACCCAGGCATGTCAAGGGGATGGAATTATCCTTAGGGGTGGGTGTCTTTAAAAGCATTTGAAGACTGGTGATGGAGATACCAGTAAGAGTCCGGAGGCTGCAGGGAGGCAGCTTAGAATAAACCTGTGTAGTATTGATCATCTAGCTACTTAGTTTCACAGTGCTTCTGGAGAAAAATTTAGTCATTTCATCAATGGGGCAGCTGCTAATGATATGGTTGTTATATTGGAAAAAAGGGAAAGGAAAACAGAACTTTTTCTTTTGATGGCACCTGCCTGTTACTTCCAGGATGACCCACATAGACCCACAGAAATGCTGAAGTGACTATTTGGATCCACTAAGGGAGCAAGTGCACTGGGCTTCTTAACCAGGCATCTGGGGAAGACAGTGGCTTGAAGGTTTCAGTATGAAAGCAGCACTATGTTTGTCCTATATGCACTCGTGCTGTCCATGGGGCAGAGTGCTCAGGCAGGTCTTCCCATCACTGTTACAGATACCAGCATCTTACATTTTATGGTCACTGCTTTATTGTTTTCAGAGTGTTTTTGCATGTGTGATCTCATTTGATCCTTACAGCCTATGAGGTAGGCAGGTCATTTAGGGATGGGCATCCTCTTTATTTTATAGATGAGCAAACTGAAGCCTAGGTGTCACCTAGGCCATCGGAACTACTGATAGAGTTGGGTCCTTGAACTTAGGTCTAGATCACTGAGCACAATCTTAAAGAGGCAGAGTCTTGGGGTGCCTGGGTGGCTCAGTCGGTTAAGCGTCCAACTCTTGGTTGAAGCTTAGGTCATGATCTCAGTTTCGTGAGTTCAGGCCCCATGTTGGGCTCTGAGCTGGCAGCTGGAAGCCTGCTTGAGATGTTCTTTCTCCCTGTCTCTGCCCTTCCCCCACTTGCACTGTGTCTGTCTCTCTCAAAACAAACCTATTAAAAAAAAAAAGGCAGAGTCTTGAAACAAACTTTAAGCCAAACCCAAGGGAACCAGATTTATTTGTTCATCCTTGAACTACACCAAATGCTAAGGTTTAAACCTAGGCTTAAGTTTTCTTTTAATAACTTAGTCTTTTAGTTGAAACCGGAATTGAACTTGTAAATTTTGAAAATTACCCAACTAGAATATCTAGGTATTCCAAATTTAGTCAACATCCTTCACATTTCCCCTTTAGGCAGAATACATAATCAGTTCTTTGGGAAACATACTGCTCTTTTTTATTTTTTAAATAATTTAAATGTTTATTTTTAAGAGAGCATGCAAGAAGGAGAGGAGCAGAGAAGGGGGGACAGAGGATACGAAGCGGGCTCTGCGCTGACAGCAGAGAGCCTGATGTGAGACTTGAACTCACAAACCGTGAGGTCATGATCTGAGCCAAAATTACTTAGCCGACTGACCCACCCAGGCACCCCAACATACTGCTTATCTTTATTTCTTTCAAAGAGTGACAGATGAAACGTGAAGACTACTAAGCAGGATTTTTAGTACATACTCAGTCCAGGCGTATGCTTTCTGATCCACAATTCCATTTTGATTCCATTGTCAGTAATCTGATAGTAAAACTATCCAAATCAAGTTTTAAAACAGGGTTTTGATTTTCTATTTCTCATATTTAGGTGAAGGTTCTATACATTTGGTTGCTAGCTCTTTTGATGCCTCTGTAAACTCACACACTTTAAATACCAGAGATATATACTAGTACACCAGCTGTCCTGGACAGACAAGTTTCTTTTACTTATTTTTCCATAAAAACAAATTTTCCTATCTGAAGATGAGTACTTGGTCTGATTTTAATGATCATTTTGTTTTTCTCTTTAGTGTATTCCACAACAGAAAAATGACAGTGACTGTGGAGTCTTTGTGCTCCAGGTAAAGAAATCTGTTTATCCAGAATTTGGAATGTGTGAATTAAATTTGTTGGGTTTAGAAAGGAGAGATGGGAGCCCCTGTTGTTATGTACCTGGCATTAGGCACAGGTACCCGAATACCTCCTCCCCTGGTGTACACGTCTTATCAGAGGTTAGGCACACTAGAGACTGGTCTGAATCTGTCTGTATCGTAGACCCTTGGCATTTGCAGAATTAACTACTTTTTTTTTTTAACCTTTGGCAAGTGGTCTTTAACCACAGAACAAAATTAATTACATTTTAAATAAGGGCCACATTCAAAAACTGCTTTCTCATGCTGTGGGTTCCCTTAGTGGTCTAAAAGGATTAATGAAAATTTTGTCATACATTACATTTACGAAGAAATTGTGTATAACCCATGAATTTATAGAGATTTGCAAAGATCATGGAAGATGGGCTCATTCCTTTGACTCGTGAATGTCTGGGGTTTGTAAACAAACCGAAGTTCTCACTTAAAAGACCACTTTAGGTGGAGTGGCAGTCTCAGCAGGTAGCACCTTGGAAAGAGTTGGAGCCTCTCCATCAATTTCTGCTTCTCACAGTATTGTTTGGGGGAGAGAGGGGAGACCCCAAACCATATACTTACCTGGAAAGCTGACTATAATTTGGAGGCAAATGTTTCAAAACAATGTTTTTACAACGAGTTTAAACTTTAAAATGCCACCTTAGGCCCCATTCTGTTAGGTCTGCATCAAAGCTCCATATGCCATTTAAGTGTTTCTGGGACCTTTGCAGTACTGCAAGTGCCTCGCCTTAGAGCAGCCTTTCCAGTTTTCCCAAGAGGACATGCCCCGAGTGCGGAAGAGGATTTATAAGGAGCTGTGTGAGTGCCGGCTCATGGACTGAAACTCAGCAGGACTCTGGAAGGTCTGACCAAGTTGAAGCAGATGGTTTGTTACTTGAATCTCCAAACACTTATTTGAATTTTTACAGATATTTCAGATCAGTGGTGTTGGGCCACTATTGTTACCTCAAATTTGTTTTTTGCCCTATTCATTTCTCTAGCTACCGTGTACTATTTTTTAATGTTCAGTTTGGTTTCATTTTTAATTTTATGGATTCCGTGTGTTTCCCCCATATTTAATATTTATTATCCAAACGCATGCATATAGACAGAGCATGCAGTGCAGAGTATTAAAAAAAAAAAAAAAAAGCCTAGTAGATTTGGTGCAGCTTTTGAAATTTACTTAGACGTGAACTGAATACAGGTTTAAAATTTAATCCCAGAACCTAAAAGTGCAGGATGTTTTTGATACAACATAACTTTGAGAAGGATTGTTGTTCCCTGGGGTGTAAAGGGTAGCTAGGAGTGGTGGTTTTGACAAAGCCAGTCCTGTTTTACCTGCTGCACCTTTCATGGACTTCCTTCTCCAAATGAGTCTTGCAGAGTGAATTGCATTCCTTTTGAAAGGGTGAGAAGTGGCCAAAACCTGACTGGTGTGTTCTGTTTATACAAGCACACTTATAAGTGCAGTGCCTACTTTGGGAGGAGTTGATTAAAGACAACAGCTTTTGGGGGTGGGGGGGTCCAGTTATTTTAACACATGAGAAAATTTCAATCTTGGCTTTAAGAATTACAACAAATGCCTAAATCTTATAAAGGCTTTTGCTGGAACACTGAATTCTCTGGATTTATTAAAAAACATTAATATCCATCAAACTAGTAGTCAACCACATGAGAATTCAGCCTTTCCAAGAGTAATTTACAAGTTGTCACTACCCTTGTGTTGTCTAAGATGTGGCAAATACCTTTCTATTTCAATGGTGTTTAAATATTAATCTTCAGAACTAAAGACTGACCAGGTCTTTTGCAGATGGGTGGGGAGAAGAGGAAAAGTAGTAAGACTTGCTTGCACAGGAGCACAGCAGATGTTACTAGACTTTTGTTGCTCCTACCTCTTTAGTGATCTCAGCAGCATGCAGGGCTCCCTCAGTTGGCCTCTTGTTGACCAACCCTGAGACTCCAGAGCTGGAGTCCTTTTTTCACTTCTATCAACCTCGTCTTCTGGGGAAAAGCAGAAGCGACCCTGTCCTAATACTTTGCTGCATTAGGATTAAAGTAATGGATCTTGCATCTTTATTCTAGCCTTTTGTGATATTTGAAAAGAAAGGAAATGAGGAAAGATGCATGTTAAACTACTCAATTACCTTTTCTGAACTGGGGCAGAAAAAACAACAGAGGTGTATGTAAGCATCTCAGAAGCTTACACCAAATACCAAGTAAATGACAGAAGATACTTGGATTTATGCCTGGTTAGGTGTGGGGTGTTGGAAATAAAAAGCTAAAACGTGCAGTTAAACTTGGCCATGAGGTAAGGTTTCCAGCAGTTGAAGGTAGAGTCAGAACATGTTTACACGCAGGGTTCCCATCCCCTGACATTCCAAGCACCAACACCAGTGTTTACATTGTAAAGAGCCCCAGCATTCTCCACACTCCTCTAGACTTCGTGTAAAACCAGGTCAGTATTTCTTACTGTGCTTCAGGTCGCTAAAAGGACTGAGATCAGAGGCACTTTATGCTGCTACAGTTAGGCTTGTGTTGTCAGCATTTGCAAAGATGACAATTTAAAGTGAGGAAGAGATCCTGAGGTTTTCTGACATTAGCTAATTATGCAAACATGAGATTTTTTCAAATCTGCATGTAAGACATTTGCCTAATGGGAGAAGGGGGCAGTTATGCAGTGGCCAGTAACTAGGCTGTGGATTCACAGTGTTTTATACTTTAGAGCTCCATCTCACCTCCTCACTGACAACCAGGCACGTAGAAGAGGCAGAACTGTGTTCCTAATCTTTAATGCTCAGAAGTGGAGTTGCCGTTTTCCTCCAGTCTGAGAAACGGTCACCTCCTCGGCGCGGAGGCAAGCAGGGGTGCTCAAGAGGTAACTACAGTAAGCTGCCCAAGTCCCGCTTCCCTTTCACTTCCAGCTTCATAGGGCACCTTGAGGTGTACTGTCAAGCTCGCTTTTGCCTAAATGTCAGATGTTTTAAGTATGGTTCAAAATGTTCCTCTATTCATGAAACTCGGTTTTAGCATACAGAGTTGCTTTTCCCTCTTGTGATTAGGTGTAAACCTCTATTAGCCCAAACCCTACATCAGAGGGGCCTCTGTCCTGATGTTTGCAATAATTGCTTCTTTGCAACAAAGACATTTTTTAAATATAGTCTGGGCTGCTGGTGGAAGAGACAGGCATTGTTTTATTGTCACTAGCTTGGCACTGAATTGTTTGGGTGCCCACAAAGTGGGCAGACCTTATGCTTTTGAGGTTGAGTGCAGGCCTTGTACAAACTAAAAGCTGCTTATGATGTGCCTTCAAGCTGCCCGGTCCATCAGCAAATTACTAGTCTGTTGTTTCTTTCCAGTGATTTGTCCTTAGGTTAAATCTGTAGCCATGAATGTGGATTTAATTCAACTTTTAGTTCTCTTAAGAAGAAAGGGAACCTCTTAAGGAAGGGAAAGGAAGCAGTTGCTGCCAATAATCCCCACTTTCTGGCTTTGCATTATATTTTCTACTTCTGAGTGACACTGTCATCTTGGGAGTCACGGTTGGAACAAAACAACAGCCCTGACTAGTGGAAGACCTGCCCTTTTTCTTTGCAGTTGTGTTCACTGCTTCCCCGGGTGAGAAGGGCTGACTGGGAGAGCTCTGGGTGGATCAGACCCTTCACACGAGAAAAAGAAGTATGTTAATAATAAATAGTGTGAATTGAATATACTGACTACCTGCTCTGTTTAATTATGTTAAGAAACCAAACTAATCAACAGTTGTAAAGCACCTACTTCTATTATGTGCGAGGCTCTGCCTCCTGGCCTATAGATAATTAAGACCTAGGGAATATACCGTCAGAGAAATGCAAATTGTATTTGGGTGTTACAAAAACAGGCCTAGATAAGCTGTTCACTTAAATGGTACCTTTGGACAGAAAAAGAATTTATTTAAAGATTGTGATCATGTAAAATTACTCAAACCTTCTAGCAAAAATATTTTTTTGAAAAATAAACTAAATGCCTTTATAAACGTGTGTTCTCTTGTACTGAATAACATGTCCTGTTTGGGAGAGTGACGCTCTTGTCACGACAAAGCTCATTTATGAACAGTGACCAGTGTAAGCTCTAAGCAGCTGACCCAACAGTGTCCAACAGAATTTTCTGCAGTGATGGCAATGTTCATATTTGCATGCACTACAACAGCCGCTACCCCCATGTGACTCATGAGCTCGCTATTAGACATGTAAATTCTGCACATTACTCAAATATTCCAGAGGAAGAGCTCCAATGTCTCTCTTTATAGGTGATGGGCAGAGATGATAACTTGGTTCAACAATTCAAAAAGGAACCACTGTCTGTGGAAATCTGAGTTATGTTTTACTACAACATTATAAAATACGTTAATTCAAAGTACAGCGTAAAAGAAATATTTCAAATGAAGAGTGTTATGTCTTCATTAAACATCTGCAAATTATGCACTTACATAGTGCATAATCCAAGTCATAGCTCTTAATCCAAGTAATCAACTTGAACTTAATGAGAGAACCTATACTTTAATGTGAAAGATGTTCCTATTAAGGTACTTCATCTCCAACTCTCACAAACCTTAGAAGGTAGGAGATACTTTGTTGATAGATGAGAAAATTTCACTTATATGTCAGGGAAAATTATATTAGACTAACAGTTACATTAGAGAAATCAACTTATGCCTTATGAATACAAAATAAATTTTGTAGACTCCCTTCTCTAAAGAAACCATCAGCTCCCTGTCCAGGCTCTGACACTCCGTAAGCACAATTAAGGAAAAAACAAGACAGACTTCAGCATGAGAATTAGCCAAAACACATTTCCTGAGGGAAGCAATTCTGATTGTTCTTGTTATGTGTTCTCTTGATCTTCAAACCCTTTTTAAACCCAGTCCATTCCTAACATCATTCTGAAAACAAATCAGTCTGATGCATAAACCCTTCTGTAGCTCTAAGTAAAACACATCTTTTGAAAAATGTATAAAATAATAAATACTCAAGTCTTAATACATATAGCATATAAGCTGGTGGTATCCCCTGGCTTACAGACTAAGGCTTACTTTTGCTCCAACAATTTAGGAAGTTGCCCTGACTCCTGAATTTGCCTTTAGAGATTAGAACTCAACCCAGAAACAAATGTAGTTGTCAAGACTTCTAAACAGAACAAAGCTGTACAACATAGCACAAAGCCCCATTTATTACATTTTATCTCCTGCAAACCTAATTTTTAATAATTCCAGGCCCCAGTGTAGACTGTGATCATACTATCCATTTAAAAATTTTTCCATCTTCCTAAAAGAAGTGTGGTGTTTGGGGCTGACAGATCAACATCATAGATCGAATCTGTTGCCATGGAACACAAATTCCGACCTGGTAACCTGACACATGGCCAAGATTGTAAGACTATAGATTTAAAGGCATTCTTTTGGATTCTGTCCTTTAATAGTTTTCAAAGGAAAACCAGGAAAAGGCTTCCAGCTCAGAAGAGACCTTGATCAAAGCATGGTACAAGTGGACAGGTTTGTAGACCTTGGGTAATGCATGGCAAATTGAACAGGCCAAAGGACTGAGTTTTCACGATGGGGCTCTCACCACTCACTGGTTTTGGGCCAGTTTTCCATAGCCTCCTCTCCCAGCGTCATAGTCCTGACGATACTCATCTCGTACCTTAATTGAAAAGAACACAAGTTACATTATAGAGAAGATTGGGGTAGCAAATAAAGTAAGTTCTACACCCAACGTGGGGCTTGAACTCACAACCAAGACCAAGAATTACATCTCTACTGACTGAGCCAGCCAAGTGCCCGTACTAACAGTTTTTTACCAAACATTATGCTCATACTCTTTCACCAGCATTCAAAAGTAGCATACTCCAAAGATTACTCAAGTTAGGCTATTTTTTAAAATAAAAACTTAGAACTTATTTCAGTGCATTTTCCTTTTGTTCTAGACACTTGCAGGTACAAAATATCTAGGCCCTGGCAGAAGTCCAATAATGGTTGCTTGTGAAAATGTATACAATCTATAATTTACCAATCCTAATGGTTAGTTTTCAGATTCCCTTCAAGCGAGGGTTATAGGCACAAAGTTATTTTCTACAAGAGCAAACATAAACTGACAAAATCTTGTCACTAGGACTGAAATCCCAGGCAAACCCTGAGCCAAGAGAACCTTCCTGCATACCTGGCCCCCAGATCGCCCACGGCCATACTGCCTGCCCTCCTTAAAGCCTGCGTCCCAGTCTGTGCGAATGATCCGGTCATCCAGACGAGTTCCATTTATGTACCTCATGGCATTTTCTGCATCTGCTCTTGAATAGTATCTTAAGTGGAAGTATTAAGGAACACTATATAGCATTTCTCCAAACATTTTTAGAAATACAGGAAACATCTAAATGAAGCTGAGATAAGAAAGAATACAAAAACAAATCCAACCAGATAGATTTCAGAGACAGTAATCTGGCTTGCACAAGCTTGTTTGAGGTTGGTCCAAAAGCACTTACAGGGTCAACTAAGATTTATCCAGGACTACTGACTGAGATTTCCTGGAGAATCTTGCCGATAATGATTTGGTCCCACTGTCCCCATATTTTGGTTTGTAAAGTATAAATATGTTCAGTGCAGGTTTGGATCACAAACTGCACACTTCTTATCCAAAGAAACAAAAGCATCCAAATCTGAAACTGTATATTCAACAACCTTAATAAAAAGAGATTACAGTGCATATGGAATTGTCATTGCATTTCATTAGAAGGAAAGGCTCTATCAGGTTAGTTGTTTCCAAATCTATTTAATTAGGTCTACTAAATCTATCTTTGGAGTGGTATTAAAAAAAAAAAAAAACCTCCAGGGACACTTGGATGGCTCAAACATCCAACTCTTGATTTCAGCTCAGTTCATGATTTCATGGATTGTGAGTTCGAGGCCCACGTGGGGCTCCATGCTGAGAGTTGGGGAGCCTTCTTGGGATTCTCTCTCTCCCTCTCTGCTCTTCCCCTGCTCATGTGCATGCTCTCTCAAACTAAATTAACATTAAAAATCTATATATTAAAAAAACCTCCATAAGCAATTATGATCATTGGCTGGGTTCAGGGAAATGCTGATCTAGATTTTTTCCCATCTCTTTTTTTTTTTTTTTTTAAGGCTTATTTTGAGAGAGCGAGCAAAAACATGCACAAGCAGGGAAGGGGCAGAGAAAGGGAGAGAGGAAGAGAGAATCCCAAGCAGACTCTGCACTGTCAGCATAGAGCCTGAAGCTGGGTTCAGTCTCACAAGCCACAAGATCATGACCTGAGCAGAGTCAGATGCTTAACCGACTGAATCACCCAGGCGCCCCTTTCCCTCTATGTCTTTAATTACACAGGTAAGGAAGCACTTGCAGAAATTCCAGTGTCCAACACCTACCCTGCTGGCACATAATAGGCATTCAATAACTTTTTTGCTGAATGAATGAGAAAAGGGCAAACTGAGAGAAACCACTGTCCACAATAGCCTTTCCTTTGGGTATTTGCTATTATGATTGTGAATCTCTGACCTACAAGACAGATGCAAAAGCATTCCAATTCTCAGACTGATTATTAGTTATAAGGTAGATTTTCTTTGCTTTTTGTGTTCTCATTGTTCTCCCTGTGAAGAGGCAGATATAAAATCTGAGCACTCTTGTCCTCTGTGACTGACAGGAGAATGGAAGAAGCTTGCAGAGCCTAGAAATCAAATACCAAAATCACAAGTTTGGAATAGGTTAAGTAGGGCTTCCATTTCAAGCTGACAGAGTGAGCATATTCCTCATTTCCTTCTCAAGACCCAATTAAAATGACAGAAAAGATACACCCAAAGAACAGAAAAGGCCATCAGGAAACCAGGGATTCAACAAAAGCTGATGGAAGACTGCTGATGAAAGAAAGTCACAGTTTGAAATATTCTTGAAGGAGCTTAAAGGAGACAGCAAACACATGAGGCTCTCAAAAGTGTGAGACAGCAAACGGTTTAATTAAAGGTCTATATGTGGGAAGACGACCCGGTAGCAGGAAGGCATTTAATCCTAGGCAAATAAAAAAAGAGTGACAGAATTCTGAACAAATTGGAGGAACTAGGGTTAGGGCAGTGTCTTTGATGTTAGTATGACAAAATAAAATCCCTTTCATACTAGCATTTGGGAAACCCACATATCCCAAAGGCAAGGCAGAAACTTGAGAGAGAAGATCTGCTGGGGTCTACAAAGTTAGCCTTAGCCTTTCCCTGATTATGATCAGAAACCTAGGGATCACCAGACATTTAAGGAAAATTTACAGCACAAATACAACCTGCCAAAAGAAAAAAGAAATGGTAATTTGGGACACACAAAAAAGTTTTTAAAAACACGCTGTTAGATCAAGTCTGGGAAATTTCTCAGAATATAAAGCAAAACGACCAAATACAAAAATATTGGGGAAAAACCCCCCAAATGATAAATCCAGGAAGTCCAACATTTATACAATTTCCAGAGAAGTAAATTGTTTGGTTTTGACCTATAAAATCAAGTTCTATATATCTACATAATGAAATATTATACCGCCATTAAAAAAGAGGTACACCTACATACGCTAACATAAAACAATCTCTAAGGTAGAGGGCAAAAATTAGTGCATGCAGTATGCTACTACACATCCACAGGATCACTTCTGGAAAGATACCCAAGAGACTGGTAACAGTCTCTAGGTTTAGAATAGTACAGAGGTTTTCACTATACCCTTTGAACTTTTGGTCAGCTTTCCACCCCCACCCTGCCCCCATTTTGAGTAGTCTTCACGCCCAATGTGGGCGTGTAGCCCAACATGGGGCTTGAACTCACTACCCTGAACTCAAGACCTGAGCTGAGATCAAGAGTTGGACACAACTGAGCCACCCAGGTGCCCCCGCTTTGGACTTTCGTAAATATCACGAGCATATACTTTCAACAGATTGTTTCTTAAAGAATCAGTTATAAACAAAAGCATGGATTTCAGAACAGGATGTAAATGTTATCAGCTTTCACAATTCAAGAGTGTAGACACATTGGACAGGAAGTTAAGAGGGAGATGAAGGAAGAAGGAGAGGTTAAGTACAGGGATGCTAATTAGTGGATGGTCTCACTCAATTTTTCAACAGGTGACTAGCCACTCTAGGCCCACCCTCATCCAATAGCTTATGCCAGACACATAGGAAGGATACTCCACAAAGCAGAACCCACATGCTGTCTTCTTCATCTTATCCAGGCCCATAATGATTTTCTTTATGTCGCCACTTTTACTGAAAAGTTCATAGATTTGTTCTTCAGTTGTGTAAAAGGAAAGATTTCCAACATACAATGTACAGCTCTTCTTCAGTAATTTTTCCTGTTCTTCATTGTCGCCCTGGAATTTCAAATAGAGAAAAAGTTAAGCAACACAATCTAAGAAGAGTCCTGCTTAAACAGTATTCAAAGTATGGCAATTAGTTCTGATTTGGGAATCAGCTTCTTTCTCATCATCCCAGTCTACCACAAATTCCTTGCCAAAAGGAGAGAGGGAGAGAGGGAGACAGGGATACAGGGAGGGAGGGAGGGAGGGAGAGAGAGAGAGAAATACAGGTGTTCACATCCTAGGAGGCACATCTGCAGGTCCAGACTGCTTCTAGGAGACAGCCACAACTTGAGTCATGTTGCACGTAGCCCTCCTGTAACACACTGCTCCCAATGGCATGCCTTTTCCCTGCACACTCCATATCCTCAGCATTAGATCCTTCTCTCACTGTTCAAGTTTAATACACTAGAAAGGTCTTTTTTTGTAGTGAAAAATAAATGCATTTTCAGACAGGGTATCCCTTATAATACTCTCCTAGAGAAGAGATGGTTACATGCTCATAGATTTTTCTGAGTTTAGGAGAAAATGTAATAATCACTAAAAACGAGTGCTTATGTTCTTGACAGCCTTCCTAATTTGGAAGACAGGATGAAGCCAGAGACAGAAACGTAACTGGCCTTCAGCCAACACACTTCACAATACTTGGGACTCACCATGGGCTAGATCTAGTATTTTATATGCCGGCATAGAAACCAGTTGGCCATCTTGGATCTCCTCTTCTAGCCTCCACAATGGGCAGGACAGATGCTGACTAAATAGAAGGCCTACCCACTGACCTGCTCTCAGGCTCTCAGGTTAAGGCTCTAACACCAACCATACAGTGGTATTCCAGTTTGGAAAGTGGCTGGGTAGATCCACACTCAGGCCCCCAGAGCACTTTACCAAGAGGCCTCCCTTCTTCACTTACTACTCTCTATATAATGTTGATCCAGCTTCCTTCACTCTAAGAATAAGACTTTGCATTGCTGGTCTCTGAATGCTTTGTAGCACAGTGGTCACTCAGACTAACAGATCTCATGTGATCACGTTCAGTGGTAGAACAGAGGAAAAGACAAACCATCTGAACTCACGTCAAGAGGAAAATGATGAGATAAATTATGGTACATCAATAAATATAAAACTATGCAGCCCCAAGAAAAAAGTAGAACCATAAGGAACATCTCCAAGATAGCACACTGAAAAAAGGTACAGAACAATGTGAAGGGTATGCTCCAAATTATTACTGTTTTTAATGTTTACTTATTTTTGAGAGAAGGACAGAGGATCCCAAGCTCTGCGCTGACAGCAGCAAGCTTGATGCCGGGCTCAAACCCATGAAACCACAAGATTCCAACCTGAGCTGAAGTTGGGGACTCAATGGACTGAGCCACCTAGATGCCCCCAAATTATTATTTTTTTAAGTATGAATATACATAGATCTCATACACAAGAAACAGGTATATCTTCCTCCAGGGACCACAGGCCAGAGACTTCCACCTATGAATCGCATTTAATTCTCAGAAATGAATGAGGTAGGTCCTTTTGAAAGAGAGAGTGTGTGAGCAGGGGAAGGTCAGAGAGGGGCAGAGCAAGAGAGAGCGAGCACGTACACGCAAGAGAGAAAATCCCATGCAGACTCTGAGCTAACAGTAAGGCTCAAACTCAGGAAGTGTTAGTTCATGACCTGAGCTGAAACCAAGAGTTGGACCTTAACCAACTGAGCCACCCAGGTATCCCGAAGTAGGTCCTGTTTTATTATCCTATTTTACACCTGAGAAAAGACAGTTAAGTAATTCATTCAAGGTCATACAGCTACTCAGTAGTTGCAGCTGGAACCCAAACCCAGTCTTAGCCCCAATCCCATACTTCCTTAAAAAGTACACAGGACAAGTCATTCTACATTAAAAACACGTTTTCAGGGCAGTCAGTTAAGCGTCAGATAGATTAACGTGGCTCTATCAGTTAAGCGTCTCAGGTGGCTCAGTCAGTTAAGCGTCTGACTTTGTTTCAGGTCATGGTCTGACTTTGTTTCAGGTCATGGTCTCACAGTTTGTGAGTTCGAGCCCTGTGTCAGGCTCTGTGCTGACAGCTCAGAACCTGGAGCCTGCTTCAGATTCTGTGTCTCCCTCTCTCTCTGCCCCTCCCCCACTCACACTCTGTCTCTCTCAAAAATAATAAACATTAAAAAATAAAAAGAGAGAGACAGAGACAGAGTGAGCAAGGAAGGGCAGAGAGACGGAGACACAGAATCCAAAGCAGGCTCCAAGCTTTGAGCTGTCAGCACAAAGCCTGAAGTGGGGCTTGAACTCATGAACCATGAGATCATGACCTGAGCTGAAGTTGGTCACTTAACCGACTGAGCCACCCCAGCACCCCTTGTAAAAATATGCCTGGGTTGCTCAGTCCATTAAGCATCCAACTTCAGCTCAGGTCATGATCTCACGGTTTGGGAGTTGGAGCCCCACATCGGGTTCTGTGCTGACAACTCAAGAGCCTGGAGCCTGCTTTAGATTCTGTGTCTCCCTCTCTCTCTCTCTCTCTCTCTGCCCCTCTCCCACTCCAAGTCTCTTTCTCTCTCAAGAATAAACATCAATTTTATTTATTTGTTTTATTTATTGCTTGCATGCAAGAGTGGGGGAAGAGCAGCAAGAGAGGGAGAGAGAATCTCAAGCAGGCTCTGCGCTAACAGTGCTCTAACTCACGCAGGACTTGGACCCACAAACTGTGAGATCATGACCTGAGCTGAAATCAAGAGTTGGATATTCAACTGACCGGGCAACCCCGGTGCTCTGAGTTTTCAGAGCTTTGGAATGAGGCATTAAAGTAGATTCACCTTATTTGTATCACTGCTGTTACTGATTTATTAAAATTACCAGGAGGCCTTTTAATTCTACTTTTCTCACACATGTAAGTAATCCAAACAAATAGCCTATTCCAAACAAACAGCTACAGCTTAAGACAACTGTGGTGTAAGTACTTACTTAAGGAATATTCATGTGGGTTCCATTCAGAGAACACCAGAAATTCCTCATGATAGTATCTTACTACTATCTGAATAAAGTTACAGGTCCTTTAGACCGCACAGATGAATAACAGAAAAAGTTGAAACTTTTCACAGTTTTAATCTTATAGGATACCTGAAATTCAAGATGGTTATGATGCAGGGAACTTTCTAAAGCAACGAGAACTGTAAAAGTGATAGAAGTGAAAATCTTGCTTGGCATATAGTAAGCATTTAAAAACGGCTGGCTTAGTGAATGAATTTTTTTTTTATTTAAAAAAAAAATTTTTTTTTTCAACGTTTATTTATTTTTGGGACAGAGAGAGACAGAGCATGAACGGGGGAGGGGCAGAGAGAGAGGGAGACACAGAATCAGAAACAGGCTCCAGGCTCTGAGCCATCAGCCCAGAGCCTGACGCGGGGCTCGAACTCACGGACCGCGAGATCGTGACCTGGCTGAAGTCGGACGCTCAACCGACTGCGCCACCCAGGCGCCCCTGTGAATGAATTTAAGATCATCCTCAATTTGGCCTCAAAATTAACTTTTCCCTACCCCACTAACACATTTTTGCATTCTCCATGCCCACCCTCTTCTAATGTTTATTTTTGAGAAGGAGAATGCAAGGGGGTGGGGGAGACTGAGAGAAGGGAGATGGAGAGAGGGGGAAGGTGAGAAAGGGAGAGATGGAGGGGGAGAGGGGGAGGAGAGAGGCGGGAAGAAGAGAGAGAAATCTGAAACAGTCTCCAGGTTCTGAGTGGTCAGCACAGAACCTGATGCAGGGCGAAGTTGGAGGCTTAACCGCCTAAACCAGCCAGGTACCCCTGCCCACATTCTTCTGAAAACACGTCCCTCCTTTCCTGTCACAAGCTGTCTTCCTTTTCTGAATCTTCACAGGATTCCCTTATCCTCACCATTTCTGCTCTAGATTATGATTACTTGCCACTATTTACAATCCCTATTAGAAGATTATAAACTCTAAGGGTACGGAAACAATATTCCCTCTCCCTCTAGGACTTAGCAGTTTCGGCCACAGCACTCGATAAAAGTTTACGAAATAACCAGTGGTTGATGAGTGTTGCTCCACTTCAACACTGCCTCTGCTGATACTCAACAGCCCACCTTGAATATTTGCAGCCTTTCCTTTTCCCACAAACTAAAACCTCCCTCTTCTGAAACCCAGCAGTTCTCTGATCTGGACACCTAGACACTTAAAAGTGCCTAGCTGGGATGGTCCACCTTCCCACTCCGAGGGCTCCTTAAGGTTGGAGACAAGGCTGAACTTTGTGTCTCGCCAGCCCACTGCGCAGAACTTTGTAGGACCAATCTACTCTGCCAAGGAAGGAAAGGGCCACAACGACAAAAAGCTGATCTAACTTAAAATAAAAAAGCACTAGGGGCACCTGGGTGGCTCAGTCAGTTGAGCTTCCCACTCTTGATTTCAGCTCAGGTCATGATCCCAGGGTCACGGGATGGAGCCCCGCACTGGGCTCCCCGCTGGGCAGGGAGACAGCTTGGGATTCTTGCCCTCTTCTCTCCCCCTCTGCAACTCTTCCCCGCTTCTGCTCCCTCTCTAAAAATTAAAAAAGTAATAAAAAGTCCCAGTACCTGGGTCAGGAAAGCGCCCCTCCATACTCCCTCCAGGTGTCAAAAGGACACCTTTTGCCCCTCATATCACAAAGTCACCTTCCCAAGCCATTGGCTGTGAAAACGCAAGCCACCGTTACTACTGCCGCTGGAACCCCTCTGCAGGGAGCAGCTGCAAGGGAAAGGAAAATGAGCCTCAAATTCTCTATGAGATAAGGGCATTCAGCCCTTTCAGCATCCGTTCCCCAGGAGGCACCGGGCCTCATTTCGCTTTTCGGGAAACCAAAGAATGGAAAACGACACAATGAGACAACAGTAAGCCGATTCTGGGCGTTCTGGCCCTGGGCCTTCCTTCTCGCGTCCCGGCCTCCCTCACCCGGAAGTGCTGGTCCCGGTACTGGCTCAGCTCCACGTAGGAGTCGCTGCGCAGCGCCTTCAGAAGGCCGCCGGACATAGTGCAGAGAGGTAGACAAAGACGCCGCCACTCAGGGATCAACGAGGCAGCCGCGGCGGCAGCGGAAGCGGAAACGCGCTGAAGCGGCCGCAGAAGGTGGATATCCTATGGACCAATCCCTGCGCGATAGTGTCGTCACGGGGCGGGGCGGGCGCAGACGTGGTCCGTTTTGGGGAGTCGTCGGTCGGAAGCAAGAGCTGTGGCCTCTGGGTTCCGGGTCGCTCCGAGAATGGTTCTTCGGCGGCTCTTGGCCGCGCTGCTCTACAGCCCGCAGCTGGTGGAGCGTCTGTCGGAGTCTAAGCCCATCCGGCGTGCGGCGCAGCTCACAGCCTTCGCACTGCTGCAGGCCCAGCTCCGCGGCCAGGACGCAGCCCGGCGCCTTCGAGCCCTTGCGGCTGGGCCCGCGGGTTCCCTAGGTCGCCGCGCTGCCCGCTTCAAAGACACCTTCACTCAGGAGCTGCGCCGCGGCCTCCGGGACCGCCCGGGGTCACCCCCGGGTAGCCAGAGGGGCCCAGGCGCAAACCCCTAAATCCACGCTGGGCCCGATCAAGGTCACCGGCTTTCCTTTCTGGGCTCGACACAGGCCTCGGCGGTAAGGAGTCACCGTGGGCACTGTGCACGGCTTCGAATTCTGACTCAGATTGTCGGCCTTCTGGGGTTCCGTTCATCAGGGAGTCCAGGCCAAACCGACATCCCCGGTGAAGCCCTGTGATCCGACTGGACAATATGAAGAAAGCCCCGAAGCCTGACAGAAGCAGATAGGCTGGGCCCTGATGTACCGTGTACAGAGAGCTATGAACCAAACCACAGCCGAAAGAGTGCCCTCTGCTAATGGGACTAAAACTCGTGCTAGATGCTGCTACCTCTGCACTCAGAGAGCAGCGCGCTACTTCCAGAGGGGGGAGCATGGATGGAAGGACAAACCTGCAGCTGCCCAAATCCTCTGATTAAATGTATGAGCTGAGTAATGATGTGAGTGTGGTACTTCTCTGGCAAGATGGGCTAGGGTTCCTGGGGACTATGGGCCCATGGTAATACTAGTTAACACATTTTGAATGCTTATTCTGTGCTGGCACTTGATAATTGCACTCGTGTGGATTATCTCACACTTTACAACCACTTTCATATGAGGAAGTGTAGGTTACATCCTTACAGAGTGGGATGTGAATACATGAGTTTGATTCCAGGGCCTAAGTCCTTAATTACAAATCTCTGCAGCATTTACCCTGACCTTCAATGCCTGCCTTCACCCCAGGACCTCCTTCCTTCAGAAGTCACCACTGGGCGTTAGGACCACTGCCTACCATGGAACAAGCTGCCTGGATTCCTAGTCCCAGTTTTAGAGGGTTTGGGATACAATCAAGACTATGGCCCAGTTAATGGACCCGTGATTAGGAAATCCATGGTATACAGAAATGTCTTGTCATCTGAGGCTTCTGACTGAATTTCTGATTGCCTCTAGTTAGGCTCCACAGCTAATCATGCAATCTAGGGAATTTGAAGCCACAGGAGATGCTTTTAGGCTGGTGACCAGCAAGAATTTATATTTTGGCCTTTCTTATAGTCACAGAGAGGGAGCTGGATATGGCCAGAGACCTCCCATGGGGATGGAGAAGCTAAAGTAGCTTTCCTAATGTTCATACTTCTGATTTGATATCCCATCAGAGGTGCTGCTATTTAATCCTCTCTGCAGCCAGAAGTTCCACTGTCCTGATGACCAGAGTCCTGATTTGGCATCCTACCCCCGTCCTATCAAAGGACAAGTCCTTCTCCCAGACCAGAGACAACTCTGGATTCTTCTTTGAGGCTGTCAATGAGGAGCCTGAAGACCTTGTTCCTTCTACTGCCTTTCTGCCTCATTGGTCTCAATCTCACTCATTTGTCTCTGGATCTCAGAGCAGCAGAATATTAGCGGTCTCCAGCTGGACCCCCTACCCTCAACACAGGTCAGCACACTCAGTGGTAGGTCTTCTTCCAGACTGGCAGAGAGCAAAAGGAAGCATTGCAGGAAGCCATGAAGCTACTAGACAAACTGGCCATTTTGGTAAGAAAGGGAAAAACAAGAGAGGGGGACAGTTGTTTATTTCTCATGGAAGAAGTGTATAAGAAGTAAGTTCCCTCCATTTCTGTAGAGGGAGTCCGAGCAGAGAGAGAGAAAACAGAGTCCTTTCTATTCTAGTGACAGGTGATTTAAAAGGCAAAAGATTTATGCGATCTGAAGAGAAACCAGAGTATAGTGACAGGTGATTTAGATGCCTCCGCACTTCATTGGAGAAGCCTCCAGGGATTGTAGTCACTGGCTTGCCATCCCACCAATTACCCTATGACTAAAGAAACAGACCAAATTCTTCGCACCATTCCCAGTGGCAATAATCTTCCAGCATGCCTTTCAAGCTCTAAGTTCTGCCAGAAAGTGAAGCAGGAAGCAACTCCTCCTGCTATCCTGTAGGGCAATTCTGATTCAACCGTTGATGCCACATAGACCTAGATATGAGTACCTTTTTTTTAAAGTGGATTTTTTTTATTTAAGTTTATTTGTTTTGAGAGAGACAGAGACAGCATGAGCGGGAGAGGGGCAGAGAGGGAGAGAGAGAGAAAGAATCCCAAGCAGGCTTTGCACTGTCATCCCAGAGCGCTGTGTGGGGCTCAAAATCATGAAACTGTGAGATCATGACCTGAGCCGAAACCGAGAGTCAGACGCTTAACCGACTGAGCCACCCACGTGCCTCTAGAGAACAGCACTTTATGGACAACTGTATTAGAAGTCAGACCGTTAGCCATCTACATGGACTGCTATGCCAACAGTTCCTCTAGGGAATTCTGAGACTGTGGATCCAACTCGGGGAAGATGCAGAAATCCCAAGAAGTCCAAAGGAGTTTGGGACCCTAGAGTCTAGAGTGTCTCCAAGGTGGCACTTGGGCTGCAAAGTAAGCAAATAAGTGCCAGAGATGATGTTAGGCACTAAGGATAGGAAGACACATCAGAGGTTCATAGAAACCTAAGCCACAATGGTGGATACTATAGAATTTAAATGAAGGGATACTATAGAATTTAAAGGAGGGAAATGTCCAGTAGTTTGCTACAGCCAACTTCCACTGGATCCTGAGAGCACATCTTTGGCATCTCCTCCCAACTTGGAGTTCAGTAACATCATTTTGGTAGTTTGAAATCAGCCAAGGCGGGAGTATTCATACCACAAAAATTGGCAAATACTACAAATTGGGGCTTTTTTGCCCCCAGAGAATGGGTTGCTAAACATTTACTAGCATCCACTGACTTTCCTCTTCCTCAGGGTTGGAGTCATGAGGAGGGTGTGGCACTAAGATGAGCAGGAGTCCCGGGGCAGCATGACTCAGAGGGCTGTAGGTTCAAGATGACCCAAGCTTTGGGCACCTCAGTGGCTCAGTCATTAAGCATCTTACTTCAGCTCAGGTCATGACCTTGTTCATGAGCTCCGCTTTGGGTGAGCCCCACTTCTCTCTCTTTTCCTCTCTCTCTCTCTCTCTGCCCCTCCTGGGATCCTCTCCACCTCCCCCCCCCCCCACCCCCGCTCTCAAAAAAAAAAAGGGGATGACCCAAGCCTTAGACAGCAGAAGACGGGACTAGAAAAATGCCCAGGTTTGGTCATTTGTATTGTTTTGGTCTCCTGCTCTGTACTGATTTCCAGCTCACTGATTTCTGTGGCCTGGGTGCCTCTTATGAGCTGGTAGAGCTTTGAGCAGGGAGAATGAGGACAGGTTTAGTGCCAGAGCTCCTTGTGTTCCCAGTGGATGGGTACAGGTGCCTTTAGGTGTGGAGAGCATCGTGCGTGGGGCTATGATGGCTTCCACCAGAGCAGGTGTTGGTTTGGCATGGGGTTTGCTCTTCATCCTGTGAAGAGGTTTCAGATGGGGGCTATGAGCTTAGAGAGTGACCAGACCACTTTTAAGAAGTCTCTGGTAGCATCAGATTGCTCTCAAGTGCAACCAGCTACTAACAGCGTTGTGTGTTCTCCATTCCCACTCGGGTGGGCTGAGGAAGGAGAATGGTCTTTAAAGGGTAAGCTGTCCTACCACCTCTCTCATGGACAGGAGTAGAAGAAGGTGGGGAGAAAAGTTCGAACTACTTGTCTCGGTAATAACAAAACGCTGAGACAGCAGGCATCAGAGTGCCCTTAAATATACCACCAGTCTATGCTTAAAGAGCTTTGGGAGAGATATGCATATTTAGCCAGGGGACATGTGCTGCAGACCAAGGCATGCCATAGTGTCAGCTAGCAGAAACCTCAGAGATCCCCTCATCCATTGTACAGATTGGGAACTGAGGCTAGGTGAGGGGGAGGGGCTTTCTTAAGATCACACAGCCAGTGAGTGGCAGGCAAACCAGGGACTAGAACTCTGGTCTCCAGAGTCTGAACGACCTGGTCTTTCTACATCACCACACTGCCTCCTTCCCAGGTATCTAGGAAGCCAGAGGGTTATCAGGACAGCAGGAAGTAAGGCATCCTGGAAGGTTTGAGAGAGGTCATTCAGGAATGTCATTAGCAGATCTCTCTTTTCATAACCAGGTGCTATTACATGTCACAACACCACAGCAGCTAGAAGAAACAGAGCAGGAACAGACATTAGGCGCCATTGGTTACACCAGTGGTTGGTTCTTTGGGGACTTTCGCATCAGGATTGTGACTGGTCAGATCTTTGGTCTTTAAGGGGAAAAAGGTGCCAGCTTACCCCAAAGGTAGAGCAGCCAAAGCCTATGCACAGGAGAGGCAGTGGTGGGAATTCTGGAAGGGAAAGGAAAGGAAGAGAATCAGGGCTCTGTCCCAGCCCAGCTACCCACATAGAAGGTGGAATGGTGCCTTCACCTATGGCTGGATCTTAGGCAGTGACTTTTCTGTCACGTTGTCAGGCTTTTCCCCCAGTTCCAAGATGTGAAGGCTGAGATGGTCCCTCCAAGCCCCACTCAACAGAGAGGACAGGGCTGGCGGGTCTTCCAGGGTCAAGTGGGGAAACAGGAGTGCCTCACTCTTGAGAGGGAAATGGCACTTCTCCATGGCAGGCCTGGTGGTGCCAGGAGTCACCACAAAAAGGCGGCAGAGCCACGGCCCACCAGCCACCTGGCAGGCTGGTTGTCTGGTGAAGTTGTTCAGGGCTCGGCACAGGACCCAGTCGTCCGTCCCACCCATGTCCACCACCTCCACAGCTGAGCCCAGGCCCGGGAGGTGCAGGAGGTGCCTGGGGGGCATGTAGGTGTGGGTGAAGAGGAGTGTGTAGTGGGTAGGCATGCTTGGGAGCACGGGTGCGTGAACCACCTGCTCCAGGTGCTCCAGGCCAGGCACCAGGCCTCCCTGGTGCAGGCAGCCAAAGAAGAGGGCGCCCAGGCTGTTGAAGAGGACCAGGGTGCCCTTGCAGGGCACAGATTGGGCCTGTGGACTGCAAAGCAGGACTAGGGGGACCAGGAGGGGGATCAGGAACCTAGCCTCCTGGTGGCTAAAGGCAGACAGCAGGGCCAAAGGCATGAAGTAGAGGAGCAGGAGGCAAGGCCTGGGGCTGGACAGCAGGCTCCAGCCGCCCAGAGCCCGTGGGAAGCCCATTCGTGCAAAGGCCTGGAGGCAGGCTTGCAGCTGTTGCCACGCAGCCTGCAGGGCCCGGGCATGCAGCATCCCAAAGAGCAGGAAACCGTTGACGGCCAGGTGAGTCAGCCGCATGTGTGTGCCATGCCTCGCCAGGTTTTGAGGATCCAGGTTGTAGTACAAGAAGTTGGCGGGTGTCAGAACAAGGGTAGTGGATCTAGATGGACTGGAGAAATACCAGCTGTCCACAGCCACAAACACCGCTGCCACGAGGGTTGCCCCTGGGAGCAGCTCCAGGGCTTCCTTCGTCAGTGACTTGAAGCCAGGGTGTGTGGCTCCACAAATGCTCCAGAGGAAGAGCGGGACCAGAGCAAAGGCCAGAAACGTGGGCCGGTTGAAGAAGCCGGCAGCCACGACGCCCCCGAGAAGCCAGCTGTGCCACCAGGGGCCTGGAGCAGGCTTCTTGGGTGTGGGACTCCAAGCTAACCGGGGGGACACCAGCACCAGCAGCCCGGCAAAGAGCAGTCCCTCGATGGTGTTGGAGAAGGTCCTTGTGTAGAAGACCAGAGTGACGTAGGAACCAGACAGCAGGACCAGGGCGTTCCAGCGCTCCGCCCCCCACAGCGGGGCCAGGTGGTACACGGCCACGTCCAGGGCAAAGGAGAGGGCAGTGAGGAGGAGCCGGGGTCCCACCAGCAGCACGTAGCCGCTCACCGGGCCCGGCCATGGCCCCCACTGTTCCCAGAGCCTGAGCAGCCAGAAGGCAGAGCCGGAGGTCAGCAGTGGGAAGACCACCGTGCGGCAGGAGCTGGTGGGGTGAAACTCCCATGGCCGTGCAGCTTCTATACCCAGGATGTCCTCTGCGGACAGAGAAGTGGAGATGAGCCAGGTCCAAGCTCAGGGCACGTGGGAGACAAAATTCTAGGATGGCCCCGAGATTTTCCCAGCCGCTAGTGAACATGGCCTGCACGATCCCTGGGACTCTGAAGATGGTGGCTGTCACTCCTGTGGTTAGGTTATGTCACAGAGGATGGCTGACCATTAGACAGGGGGTAACCCCGTGTGGGCCCGATGTAACCACACGAGCCTTTTGAAAGCAAAGAGTTTTCTCAGCTGGTGGTGGAAGAGGACATCAGAGAATCAAACCATGGGGATTTGGTGCACCACTGCTGGCTCAAAGGTGGAGGGCCCCTGGCAGGGAATGTGGGTGGCCTCCAGTTCCATAGCGGCAAATTTGTCCAACTGACAAGAATGAGCCTCGAAGCAGATTTCCCCCCAGAGCTTCCAGACAAGATCTCAGCCTGGCCCAGACCTTGATTTCAGACTTGTGACATGCTGAGCGGAGAGCCCCTACCTGACTTCTGATTTACAGAACCATGATTTATTAAGCAGCAACGGAAATGAACATAGGGAGCTCAGCCCTTCCGAGGTCCCCCTGTGAAGGGGGCAGGAGGAACCATGCCTGGGAAGCGAGGGGACACTGTGCCCTGGACAGGGTGTGGGGAGAGCAGGGGGAGGCTCCAGTCGGCAGAGTGCTAAAGCCTCCAACATCAGAGTCAAAAACCCGTCTCTGTGATGATGGTTGTCATCTAGGACAGGCATGTGAGACAGGGGAAGGAAACGAGCGGTTGTGGTTATGGTCAGAAGTGACTTCAGTGTTGCCTATGATACTTAAGATTTTTAGAAGAAAAATGTATTCAAGCAGTACTTATGTAATTAACCTGCTTGCTGCCCAGGGCTGGTCTGTGTCCCTGTGCCCCAGTGTCCCAGAGCTCTGAGGGGTGGGTGAGGGAAACCACTTCTTAATTTCTGCATCTCAGCTCCAAGCCCCACAATATCTCATGCCTGATTAACACTGCTGGCTGTTTAGGGCTCTTTGCTTCTCCTACTTATTTTACTTATTCCTATGGCCTCTTGGCTGTTTTCTCTTTCTATGTCAGAAGGTGAAAGGGAAACAGAAAATCTAGGATCAGATCAACCTGGCTGTTTTTTGTTAGTGGCCAGGTTTTTAAAAAGTGTGGAAAAGACTGGACCTTTCACCTTAAGAAATGAATCCACCTGTTGAGCCCTATGACAGAGATAGATGCATGCCTTCCCCATTATCCATCCATTCCCTCCCTCTTTCCTTTCTTCTCTCCTTCCTTCCCTCCCTCCCTCCCTCCCTTCTTCCTTCCTTCCCTCCCTCCCTTCCTTCATCTCTTTAGTTGGGCATTTGGTCAGATATAAAGAGTATTTTTCAGGGGCACCCGGCTGGCTTAGTCAGTGGAGCATGTGACTCTTGATCTTGTGGTTGTAAGTTTGAGTCCCACAATGGGTGCAGAGATTACTTAAAAATAAAATCTTTATGGGGGGCCTGGGTGGCTCAGTCAGTTGGGCATCCAACTCTTGGTTTCGGCTCAGGTTATGGTCTCACAGTTCGTGGGTTCAAGCCCCACATCAGGCTCCATGCTGATATTCAGAGCCTGCTTGGGACTCTCTCTCTCTCCCTCTCTCTCTGCCCCTCCCCTGCTCTCTCTCTCAAAATAAATAAACAAACTTTAAAACATAAAATAAAATCTTTAGGGGCACCTGGGTGGCTCAGTCAGTTAAGCATCCAACTTCACCTCAGATCATGATCTCATAGTCCATGAGTTGGAGCCCTGTGTTGGGCTCTGTGCTGGCAGCTCAGAGCCTGGAGCCTGCTCGGGATTCCATGTCTCCCTCTCTCTCTGCACCTGCTCCACTCAAGCTCTGCCTCTCTTTCTCAAAATTAATAAATTAAAAAAATTTTTAAGGGACGCCTGGGTGGCTCAGTCGGTTGGGCGTCCAACTTCAGCTCAGGTCATGATCTCACGGTTCGTGGGTTCGAGCCCCGCATCGGACTCTGCTGACAGCTCAGAGCCTGGAGCCTGCTTCAGATTCTGTGTCTCCCTTTCTCTCTGACCCTCCCCCGTTCATGCTCTGTCTCTCTCTGTCTCAAAAATAAATAAACATTAAAAAAATTAAAAAAAATTTTTTTAATTAAAAAAATAAAAAATAAAATAAAATCTTAAAAAAAAAAGACTATTTTTCAGCATCCTTTGCAACTGGGTGTGGTCATGTAATACATCCTGACCAATGGCATGGAAATGAGCAAAAAGTATGTGACATTCAAAATATGTCCATTAAAGAGAGCAGACATGCCCATCTCCTTTCCAATAGCTGGAAAGACTTGATTTTAGACTTGATGGCTGGAGCTCAAGCAGCCATCTTGAACCATGAGAAAGAAGCCATGTGTCCACAGTATCTGAAAAGCCTCAAGGTCCCTGGCAACCATCCTCACGGCGTGTCCTACACCACCCAGCAGATACGTTCTAACAAGTTAGCATTCCAGGCCTGGATTCCCTCAGCCCTTATATGAACCCAGAGAAGAAAAGTTTCATGATCTCAGACCACATCCTGTGTAAGTTTCCCTAAGCATCTGGGAAGCCCAACTCTAAAATCTCTCCACTGAATAGTACAAAACTGCTTTCATTCAGAATAACCTGTGCTATTGGTCCAAGCAGGAAAACATCAGAGGCTGGCATTTTCTTAGTATCATCCAGAAAATCAATGTCACCAGTCAGGGAGATGCGAAATCCCCACTCCCAAGTTCTCACTCCAGAGAGGCTCGTGGAATTACTACTCGTCCACACAGACATGTTTCTCCCTCCCCACTGAACATCCAATCAGCAATAGTCCAGACTCTGTGGCAACTTATCCTAACCGCACACAGGGAGCTTACCTGCCATGACCTCAGGGGACTGGAAGAACTCATCTGGGTGCACATAGCCCGTCTGCGGAAGGAGACACCACAGCAGACGGAGCAGGCTGAGGCTGCCCCACAGGGCCCTGAGTGCCATCTTCAGGTCAAACTGCTGCCAAGACACTGGGCCAAGAGCCTAGAATGGCTTCTCAGTTGCTCCAGACGCAATTCTGGTTCCACAGATCTGCATCTGCTGACAATAGCGTTTGTTAGTTATAAGGTAAATTATAATACGTCCAATTGCCTGGACAAACTCAAAATGGGTTTACATACAATAAAAATGTTAATAATAGCTGCTATTTACTAAGTGCCCGTTAAGTAGTAGGAACTTAACACCCGTATCTCATTTTGCCCTTTCTACATTTCGGGGCAGTGGGTCTTATTATCTCCATTTTACATATAGGGAAAGTGAGACCTCTGTTGAATGACCTGGTCACTGCTAACCATATTTGTTAAGAGTCTATCTGCAAATAGGATCTGCAGACCCTCCAAATATGGTTCTCACAGCCCCATCCTGTTCACCAGCTCCTGTCCACAAGCACGGCAGCCTGTCTCTTGCCCATGTGAAAACTATCGGAACCTCAATGCATTCCATCCATTTCCCTGCAAACATAAAATACATTTGACCCCATTGTCTCCAGTCACTCCCTCCAACCTTCACACACCCTGAAATTGACCTTTCGGAAGGTGATAAGAATTTACCGCTAGGGCCTGAATGTTTGTGCCCTGCCCCATTCATATGTTGAAATCTGAATGCCCATAGTAATAGTGTCAGAAAGGTGGGGCCTTCGGGAGGGAGCCCTCCTGAATAGGATTCGTGTTCTTATAAAAGAGATCTCACAGAACTCCCTCATCCTCTCCAACGTGTGAGGGCACCTTGGGAAAGTGTGGACTATGTGCCAGGGAGAGGGCCCCTCACCATGCCCACACCTTGATTTTGGACTTCCCAGGCTCTAGAACTGCGAGAAATAAATTCTGTGGTTTATAAGCCACTCAGTCTGTGTATTTTGTTATAGCAGCCTGGGCACGCAAAGATACTTTCTCTTGCTCAGGACTCTCTTTCTCACTCCCTGGACTCAAAAATCAGTAGGAATCTGAGCCCTTTACATGATGAACCTGTATGTCAGCACCCACATATCATCCCTGGTGAACAGAAAAACAAGTTTGACTCTCCTCCAAGAGTACATATGATGACTGTTCCCTGACTTTGATATTTTATTAAGGTATTTATTTATTTATTTATTTATTTATTAATTATCTGGAGACAGAGTGAAAAGGGAAGAAGGGTCGAGAGAAGGGGGATACAGAGTATCCAAAGCAGGTTCTGTACTGACAGCAGACAGCCCAATGCAGGGCTTGAACTCACAAACCATGAGACCATGACCTGAGCCAAAGTCAGACGCTTAACGACTGAGCCACCCAGGCGCCCATATATTTTAAAGCCTGACCTTAAACAGCTATTGTTCTCAGGTGGAATATGTCATAGCGGGGATGAGACAGGGAAGCAACAGAACAGGGATCTAGCAGATCCTGACAAGGAGCCTCTTGACACTCACTAACACTTCAAGGAGTTTGAAAGATAACTTTTTGCAGCCTCTCCTCGAACTTTCGAACTGAATTGTACAGACTCTTTTTCCAGAACCAGTGACTATCTTGACTTTTAGAGATAAGGTGAGGCCAAACTTAATGCTGGAATGCAGGCAAGGATCCCATTCCTTCCCAATCAATGCCTGAAAGAGAACTTCAAGTACCTCCATTTTGACCTTAGTCTGTACTTTCTAACTGATCAAATTCTTCTTTCCAGCTTATCCCTTAACTCAGGCGAGAGACCTTTCGGGCAAAGCATCCTGTGGTGGGAACCAAAGCTACCCCTTCATGAAAGCAATAAGGACTGCCCTGAGCCAGCAAGACCCCATGTGACTGACCCCAAGACAATGATCTACCTGACCTTTACTGCCCACCCGCATGTACCCACAATGTTAGTCCACTGTCTCCCCAGTGCTGGCCTCCCTGAAATAAGTTCCTTTTCTGTTTCAACCACACTTGTCTCTCTGCCTTTGGATTTTGTCAGTGGTGAGTGACTGAATCTGGTCTGTTTCGGATCCTCGGAGCTAGGAGCTCTTGCACCTCTGTGCCCTGGTTACATGCCCTCACTTTAACTTTCTTTCCAGGCTGGAATTCAAAGTGCACTGTAGTTTAACAGCTCACAGGATGATGTTATGGGTTTGGTTTTCAGCAGTTTCAGCCCTGCAGGTAATAGCAGAGAAGGGTCTCTTTCAGGGCATGCAAAAGTCATTTTATGAGGACCTTGAGCTGGGAATTTGAAGCCCAGCAAAGGCATCATATACACGTCAACCAAAACCTTCCCTGGGGTATCTCTAATGCCACATCACTCCATGGACTACCAGTGCCCTCCTTACCACTTGAAATAGAGTCATTTAAATCTAATCAGGCTAGGGGCACCTGGGTGGCTCAGTTGGTTAAGCGTCCAACTTCAGCTCAGGTCACGATCTCACAATTCGCGCATTTGAGCCCCGTGTCGGGCTCTGTGCTGACAGCCCAGAGCCTGGAACCTGCTTCAGATTCTGTGTCTCCCTCTCTCTCTGCCCCTCCCCTGCTCGCTCTCTCTCTCTCTCAAAAATAAACATTTAAAAAAATCAAATACAATCAGGCTAGAGAACCAATTCTAGAAAACCCAGAACCTCTATTCAAAAAATTCATCTTTAAGATTCTGTTCCTCTAGAACCCTTACAGTAACAAAATCTTAGTCAGGGTTCAACCAGAGAAAGAGAACTGGTAGGAGATATACATTAAGATTTATTGCAAGGAATTGGTTTATGCACTTGGGGGGGCTGGCTAGGCAAATCTGAAGTCGATAGGGTAGACTGTTAGGAAGACCAGGAAACTCTAGGGAGGAGATAAAGCTGTAGTTTGTAGAGGAGGGAAGCTTCTTGTTCAGGAACACCTTGGTTCGTTCCAAAGGCCTTTCAACTGATTCTCTCAGGTCTACACAGATTATCTAGAATAACATCCCTTATTTATTTTTTTTAATTTTTTAAATGTTTATTTATTTTTGAGACAGAGAGAGACAGAGCATGAATGGGGGAGAGTCAGAGAGAGGGAGACACAGAATCTGAAACAGGCTCCAGGCTCTGAGCTGTCAGCACAAAGCCCGACGTGGGGCTCAAACTCACGGACCGTGAGATCATGACCTGAGCTGAAGTCGGACACTTAACCGACTGAGCCACCCAGGCACCCCTAACGTCCCTTATTTATTCTTTTTTTTTTTTTTTTTCAACATTTATTTATTTTTGGGACAGAGAGAGACAGAGCATGAACGGGGGAGGGGCAGAGAGAGAGGGAGACACAGAATCGGAAACAGGCTCCAGGCTCTGAGCCATCAGCCCAGAGCCTGACGCAGGGCTCGAACTCACGGACCTCGAGATCGTGACCTGGCTGAAGTCGGACGCTTAACCGACTGCGCCACCCAGGTGCCCCTAACGTCCCTTATTTAAAGTCAAATGTTTGTGGACCTTTACTGCATCTACAAAATACCTTCACAACAACATTTAGATTCATGTTTGATTGACTAACTGGGGACTATCGCTTAGTCAAGTTGACACGTACAAAAACGGACTATCACACTCTAAGTAATTCAGTGTTTATAACTGTGTTTGAATTTTAGACCAACGGGAGAATTCTTTATGCAACTTACCAGTGACTCACTTCTTCTACTCAACATTCTGTTAATGGTGTTCCCTGTAGCTGTAGTTCCCCTGTGGTATTCCACTGGAAATATAGATAGAGATATAGACTAAAATTTACTTATTCTTCTTACTGTTGTTTATCTGCTAGAGCATCTCTGAGTGTTGACAAATTTTTATATTCCTACGAATGCTGCTGCTACAAACATTCTTATACAGGAGTTCTCTGACGTACGTATATAGAAATGGAACCCCTGAGTCTCGGGTGTGCAGGCTTTCAACTTCATTAAAGAATGCCCAACTGTTTTTCCAAAGGTCCTGCCAGCCAGCAGATATTATAGTGCCCACTGCTTCATATGCTCCTTTATGCTTGGGATTCTCTAACATTTTGATTTTGTGAATCTTTTGGGTATTTACATGCATTTCCCTGAATACCAGTGCGGTCGAACACCTTTCAAATGTTTGTGGAACATTTTTGTTCTTCTGTGGAAATCCTTCTGACCATTTTTTCTTAGTATATGTAGGAATTCTTTTTTTTTTTTTTTATGTTTTTTATCCTTTTTTTAATGTTGATTTATTTTTAGAGACAGAGAGAGACAGCAGGGGAGAGGCACAGAGAGAGGGAGACAGAGATCTGAAGCAGGCTCCGTGCTGACAGCAGAGATCCAGACATGGGGCTCAAACTCACAAACCACAGGACCATGACCTGAGCTGAAGTCGGATGCTTAACCCACTGAGCCACCCAGGTGCCCCTCCAACATTTACTTTTTAATGGTCCATTTTGGTAGACATTCCGTGGATGCTTGAGAGCACCATATATCCTACAGTTATTGGATACATAGTTCTACACATGTTCATTAGATCAAGTTTGTTAACTGTGTTCCTCAAACCTTTTATATCTTTAATGATTTTCCATTACTTATTCTACAAATCACAGAAATGTGTGTCAAAAAATAGCTCATGAGTAGCGAACTTGTCTAGTCTTCCTTGTAATTTTGTCATTTTAGCTTAGTTTTGAAGCTATGTCATTGTTTTTATAAATTATAAGTTTAGAATTGTTGGGGTGCCTGGCTGGCTCAGTTGGTAAAGCATGCAATTCTTGATCTTGGGGCTATAAGTTCAAGCCCCACATTGGGTAAAAAGATTACTTAAAAATAAATATTTTTTAAAACGTTTATTTTTTAAAATAATAAATAAAATAAAATAATAAAAAAATTTAAAAATAAAATAATAAAGAGAGAGCATGCAAATGAGTGAGCAGGGGAGGAGCGGAGAGGAGAAAGAGAATCCCAAGCAGAGAGAAAGAGAGAGAAAGAGAGTGCCAAACATGTTCCACACTATCAGTGCAGAACCCACGAACCATGAGATCGTGACCTGAGCCGATATCAAGAGTTGAATGTTTAATCGACTGAGCCACGCTGGCACCCCCAAATCTTTTTTTTTTTTTTAATTAAATGTTTATTTATGTATTTTGAGAGAGAAAGAAAGCATGCGGGCATGATCAGGGGAGGGGCAGAGAGAGAGGGAGAGAGAATCCCAAGCAGGTTCTGTGGCACAGTGCAGAGCCCGATGCAGGGCTCAATCTCACGACTGTGAGATCATGACCTAAGCCAAAATCAAGAGGCAGACACTTAACCCACTGAGTCACCAGGCACCCCAAAAATAAAATCTTTTAAAAAAAAAGTTTAGAATTGTTAGAACAGTGAACATTTTGCCATAATACAGTTATCTTTTTTTATCTCTAGTGTTTTTTTTCCTAAAATATTTTGTTTGATATTAATACAGTTAATATAGCTATATGAGCTTTCTTTTATTTAGTATTTCTAGTACTGTATATCATTTTAATATTTATTTCTTATTTTTATTTTTTTCTGTTCGAATCATTTTCAGTATTAAATACAAAAGGTGAGCACCTACTTTTTTTGTTTTTTAGACACACACACATAGGTCTCTAACAGCCAAAAGGGGCAGAGGAAATGAGCTCCTGTACTGTCCTCCACAGCCCCCATCCTGTGGTTAAAGCTGCTGCTGGCCCTCCCTCCCTTTGGGCATGGAAATTCACAATACACCCCAGCTGTGATGCCTTATGTATTTCATACTGTGTATGTGTCCCTTCCCAACATCTCCATGCTTAAAACCAAAAAATGGTCAGGGGTACATCCTTCCCAGTGGCCTCAGTTCCTATGCCACAATGGGATAGTGAGGAGATCTTCAGGTCACAAGTTATTTAGTGAAAGGGGTGGGATGGCCAGAGTGAGGACAGCAGAAATGGTGCAGCAGGGAGGGCACGGTTGCAAGTTAGGAGGAGTCTAGGTGAGACACTCAGGAGAATTCTCCCCACCAGGTTTAGATGGACCAATGTGCCAAAGTCAAAAAATAATAATAATCCTGGGGTGCCTGGGTGGCTCAGTAGGTTAAGCGTCTGACTTCGGCTCAGGTCATGATCTCATGGTTTGTAAGTTCCAGTCCTATGTTGGGCTTTGTGCTGACAGCTCAGAGCCTGGAGCCTGCTTCGGATTCTGTGTCTCCCTCTCTCTCTGCCCCTCCCCTGCTCACACTCTGTCTCTCTCTCAAAAATAAACATTAAAAAATTTTTTTAACTAATAATAATCCAAATAATCAGCAGTTCAAACACTACTGAATTTTCAAACTTGTCCGGCAAGAGAAGTCACATAGCAGGAACAATATAGAGCTTTCCAGGAAATGAAGGTAGAGCCCTGGCAAGCCCCCTGAGAACATGCGTTAGGCCCTACATGTATCCGCTGTCGCTGTGGGTGTTGCTGCTGCTCCATTTGCAACTTCTCAATCTCGAAGACAACAGGAAGCACCAGGATCATGAAGGCTGGCCCGGAAAACCTGCACATTTTTTGAGCCCCAAAGAGGGAGTGATGAAAAGTGGCGCCAGCCATGGACCGGACCCTCTCTGGGACCATCTCTGTCAGACCCCACAGTCTCTCTGACAGGGTCTCATCCAGCTCCTCTTTGCCTTCCTCCTCCAGCTCCTCCTGTCTTCTCGGCATTGCCTTTCAGAAGCAGTTCATCCGGGGACAGGGGCACCCCAAGACTGCCAGTGGTGGCCAAAATTATAATATTTAACATGCTATGTTCTGTGGTTTCACTGCGATGATTCTGGGTGTGCATTTCTCTTTAGCATATTTGGAAACTTTATTGGCTTCCTGACTGTATGGAGTGGGTCCTTCCCCATCTATAGAAAGTAATCTTCCCTGGGGCGCTTGGGTGGCTCAGTTGGTTAAGCGTCTGACTTCGGCTAAGGTCATAATCTCACGGTTTGTGAGTTCGAGCCCTGCATCAAGTGACCTCGAGCCCCGCTTCAGGCTCTGTGCTGACAGTGAGAGCCTGTGTAGGATTCTCTCTCTCCCTCTCTCTCTCTGCCTCTCACTCCCTCATGCCCTCTCTCTCTCAAAAATACATACATACATACATACAAACAAACTTGGGGGAAAAATACTCTTCCATTATTTTTTTTTTCAAACATTTCCTCTTCTCTCTTTTTTATTTATTCTCCCTCTGGAATTATGATTAAATGTATGATAGACCTTGTTGATCTATCTTCTATGTCATTTTAACTTCTATTTTATATTTTTCCCTATCTTTGTCTCTCTGGGCTATATTTCAAATAATTTCTTCTTTTCTATCCTCCACATCCCTAATCATTCTTTCAGCTATATTTAACCAGCTTTAAACCTATCTACTGAGTTTTACATTTCAATTTTTTATTTTTCTTTCCTCTGAGTTTTTTTTTCCACATTTGCTTGCTCTTTTGTCATATTTTCAAGCCTCTCTTATTTATTCTATTACATTAAACATGCTTATTTGAGTATGCTAGATCTGATAACTCTAGCATCTAAAGGGTTTTTTTTGTTTTTTTTTTTGTTTTTTTTTTTTGGTGGGGGGAGGGCACACCTGGGTGGCTCAGTCAGTTAAGTGACTGACTTCAGCTCAAGTTGTGATCTCAGGGTTCCTGAGTTCCAGCCCGTGTCAGGCTCTGAAGCAGCGTGGACCCTGCTTCAGATCCTGTGTGTCCCTTTTTCTCCATCCCTCCCCTGCTTGCATGTGCTCTCTCTCTCTCTCTCTCTCTCTGTCAAAAATAAATAAACATTTAAAAAATATATAAAGTTTTTTTGGGTCTGAATCTGCTGTCTCATTTCCGCTGGTTCTTACTCATAGTGCCTTGTTTACCTCTATATTTGGCAAATTATTTTATTTGGGGCTGCTTATTTTCCTTGGACATAACCTGTGGGGATTATTTGAGGCCAGGGATGAAGGCAAATTTCTGAATTCCACTGAAAAGGATTTACACTTGCTTCTGTCAGGTACCTGGGGGCATCAAAAGTCTGGGACCAATTCTGATCATATTATTGACTCTAGGGTGTTTTGTTTTGTTTTGTTTTGTTTTGTTTTGTTTTGTTTCCCTTTTAGGGGAGGTGGTACCTAATCATGTGAATCCAGGCTGAAAATCTATATGAAGGCAGGCTTGTGGTTACATATTCTCAGGGGAGATTTGCCCACCCACATTCCAATTCAGTTAGCATCAGGATCCCAGTCCTCTGCAGAAGGAATAGTTTATTTCTGGGTCACCTTTATATGGAGAATGTAGTCCTCCAGAGTCCCAGCTTTGAGCGAGTCTCCCGTTAAGCTTCTCTCTTGAGTGGGCATCAGGTTTTATCTTCTGTCCTGCCAGTCCTGAGAGAGCACAAAAACCCATGTTCATAAGCACTCAGTTTTGTATATGTCCTTAGCCCATATCTGGCTTCAAGGCCCTGAATACCTCTCTAGGCCCCTGCTCTCGTGCCTTAGTATTCCTTACCTTTTGTTCAGCTCATGTATCGTTACATTTATTATAATTGAATTTGTAGGGGCACCTGGGTGGTTCAGTAGGTTAAGTGACCACCTCTTGATTTTGGTTCAGGTCATGATCCCAGGGTCTTGAGATCAAGCCCCACATCGGGCTCTGCTGTAAGCATGGAACGTGCTTAAAATTCTCTCTCACTCCCTTTGCCCCTCTCCCCCGCTCATGCTCTGTCTCTAAAATTTGAAAAAAAAAAATCGATTTTGTGTGGATAATACAGAGGACTGCAAGAAAAACTGCCTTTCTTGGAGTCTAATCCCAATTGAATTCAGGTACGGGATCTCCTCTGAGAATGTGTAACCACAAGCCTATCCTCATATAGGTTGTCAGCCTGAATTCTCATGATTCAGCACCACCTCCCCCAAAAGAAAAAAAAAAACAAACCTGGGGCCAATAATGATTAAAAATGTACAATTCCAGATTGTAATGCACATACGATAATAATACAAGATAGATTACATATAAATTATTATTTTATATTTATGTATAGACAGAGAGGTAGGCACAAGAAATAACCATGTTGAGAGGTAAGATGAGGGTGGTGAAAAGCTAAGTTAGTTTAAGCTGTGTCAAGTTATTTTCAAGGAAGTCATGTACTTAGGGGTCAGCCTTGGTCAGTGGATCTTGTGGTCATTATCTGAGAGGAAACAGGAAGTGTGACAGGACTGTGTTGCAAACATATCCGGGCTCTTTTAGGATATGGCCCAAAACTACTAAGGGGAATCCGGGTGTCTCCACAATTGTTGCGGGTGGACGGGATGGGCTGATGCTATGCCCAGGCCTCTGAAGCCGGTTCTAGAACTGCTGGCAGGCTGTTCCTCCGTGTTCAGGAGGGAGGGCGATCGTGGGACCATTGGGATAATGACTTGACTATGAGGCCTTATGGAACAAGCCAGCCTGTGGCCCTGAAGAGTATAAATGTGCTTTAACCATCCCACCCGATCCCGCTCTTATCCTGCCCCTCTAGTTACTACACGCTCTGCCCAAGCCTATGCCATTGGCTGGGCTGCTCCATCTCAGGGGTGCGGCTTGGAACAGTGGAATTAATTGCGTTTATCTCTATGAGGGCTGTCTGACAATTCAGTGAGGATTTTGGTGTATCTAATATGCTTTGGAACAGGAAAGGAATCACATAATGTTTGTTTGAGGATATGCTTTTGTCACTTAGAAAAATATCATGAGCGTCTTGCTGTACGTTATAAGCATCCTCACCCACCAGCCACAAGCTCTCCATCCGTTCTGTATCTACTTGCTCCCTCTGTTCCCTTCAGCTGGCACCTTCCCTTCCTCATAAGCGTGTTTGATTATCTGCCATTCCTAGAAAACCAACCTCCCAAAACTTTCCCTGAGCTGATGTGCCCTCCATCCACCATCTCTCTCTCCATGTCCCTGTACGGGACTCCCTAAACCATCCACATTCACTGAATTCGCTCCTCACGTCTTGTTGGCCGCTCTACCCTGGATGGTCTAGCTTTGCCCACGGTGCTGACACAGCCCTCTCCTGGGCCTCATTGCTTTTCTAATTGTCGAACCCAATGGTCACTTCAGGACCCTACTTTGCATGTCATGTGACAACAGGGATCCCTCACAATTCCCATCTCCTTCTAGAGTGCCTTCCTACACCATAAAAGGCTGGGAAGCAAAAAGCTTCATTTTGTAGATTCCCTTGAAGTTGGGTTACGTGAATGAGGTTTTAAGAATTTAGAGAGCAGGGGCACCTGGGTGGCTCAGTCAGTTAAGCATCTGACTTTGCCTCAAGTCATGATCCCACAGCTTGTGAGTTCGAGCCCCACGACAAGCCCCATGTCGGGCTCTGTGCTGACAGCTCAGAGCCTGAAGCCTGCTTCAGATTCTGTGTCTCCCTCTCTCTGCCCCTCCCTGGCTCACTCTCTCTTTCTCTCTCAAGAATAAATAAGCAATGAAAAATTAAAAAAAAAAAAAAGAATTCAGAGAGCAGATGTGAGACAGACCATATATCTGCAATTTTCATTGTCTTCTCTGGGCAAACAAGATTATGGAGACATGGAGTTTTCCTGCAGCAGCTTCCCAGTGTCCAGCCCCAGCTTCGTGGGTGTGGAGACACAGCTGCGGTTATGGTGGCATCCTGACTTTCAGCAACAGTGCTGTTACTAAATTTGACTGAGTCCCAAGGTAGCCTTAACACTTGCTGGACTGTCACACAAATGGCAGCACCTCTAGTGAGTTACTTCTGGGTGTTTACAGAGTCTTTCCTGGAAGCCCAAACTATAGCCCATTCTTCCAGGGCACCTAATGACTTATAGTACCTGTATAAATTCCTTTTCTGCTGGCTTCTATTTCCCATGCTGAATGCTGGTCATTTGGTATCAGAGGTGGCTCTAGGCAAGGATGGGAATATTCATATGCTGAAAGAAAATAACTGTGCACCAACAGCGGGGGAAGCCTGGGCCCCGCTTAGGCCTCCTTGGCAGCAGGTGTTCTGGCCCATGGCTCAGAGAAGTGCACCCTCCCCTTATGCTTGTCCCCACAGCCTTCCGGAGCCTCTCAGTCCACCAGCTCCGCCACACCAGCAAAACCCTCCCACGCTCACCTGCTTTTCCATCTTGAGCACACATCTCATTCTGCTTTCATCCACTGCCTCCATGTCGAAGGGCCCCTTGTCACCCTTCTTCTGGACGTTCTGGTCCCTAGGCCCCAGACCACAATCAGGTCCACCTTGCAGGAAAAGGGAACAGTCAAAGGGCCCAGACACACGCCACCGTCCCTCCCACAAGAGCATACATACATACATAAATGGAAACAGAAGAAAATAACTACCAGTCTATCTTCTATGTCCAAAATTTTTTTTCAAGAACATGGGCAAAACAAAGATATTTTCTGGCAAATCAAAACTGAAAGATCTTTACAAGCAGACCCTCAGGAAATTCCAAAGGTTACATATATATACCAGGCAGAAGGAAAAATGATTCCAGATAGAATATCCGAGACGGGTGGGCGGGGCACCTGGGTGGCTTGCTTGGTTAGCGTCTGACGTTAGCTCAGGTCATGATCTGTCAGTTCATGTGTTCGAGCCCCGTGTCGGGATCGACGCTGTGCAGAGCCTGCTTGGGATTCTCTCTCTCTCTCTCTCTCTCTCTCTCTCTCTCTCTCTCTCTGTTCCTCCCTCACTCGTGCTTGCTCTTTCTTTCAAAATAAAATAAATAAACTTAAAAAAAAAAAAAAAGAAGATCCTAGACGCAAGTAGGAATAAGGAGCAAAGAAGTCATTGGATGGGAGGTATCTGGGAAGTGGACGCCAAGTGAAGGCCATCCTCCTGCTGTAAGTAAGGCCGTCCTCTGGCAAGTAATGTCAAGGCGATGGCTAAGTTCTCTGAGGTAGTGTTCCATGTTAATTTGCCAGCTTCGTGGGTGCTGGCAGGCTATGGTCAAACACTGGCATCACAAACACAGCACCGTGTTCTTGAATTCAATAGTTTCAGTGGTCCCACTCCCTCTCTGTGGGTCTCAAGACCCCCAGAGCATGGTGCCGCTGGGCTCCCTTGCCACTTCCCAGGGATTCTCATGATTTCTGTCTCTTTCTTCCTGTGCACATCATCCTCATGCTGATAGCCAGATGGTTAGAGCAAGCCATTCCATGCAGCCATGACAACATTGAGAAGATTCTGTATTCTTTGTGTACCACTGTTTTTGTTGCTTTTTCAACAATTTGAGTTATAATTAACATACAACTCATTCAAAATGTACAATTCAATAGCTTTTAGTATATTCACACATATGTGTGACCATCACCCTTATCGATTTTTTTCTAAATGTTTATTTATTTTGAGAGAGTGTGTGCGTGTGAGCGGGGGGGGGGGGGGGGGGGAGAGAGAATGAATCCCAAGCAGGCTCCTTGCTATCAGCACAGAGCCTGACATGGGGCTCGATCCCACAAACTGTGAGATCATGACCTGAGAGGAGATCAAGAGTCAGGCACTCAACTGACTGAGCCACACAGGTGCCCCTGTCAATTTTAGAACATTTGGTCACCTCAAGAAGAAAGCGCATACACTTTATTCATCATCTCCCATCTCCCTGCCACCTCCTCAGCCCTAAGCAACTAAACCACCTTTTCTCTATAGATTTCCCTATTCTGGACTTCCATTATGAATAGAAGCATACAGTATGTGGCCTTTTGTGGCTGCCTTCTCTCACTTAAAATAATGTTTTCAAAGTTCATTCATGTTAAAGCCTGTATCAGTACTTATTCTTTATTATAGCCAAATACTATTCCATTGTATGGATGTGTCACATTTTGGGTATCCATTCCACTATTGATGAACATTTGTGTTGTGTCTACATTTTGGCTATTATGAATAACACTGCTATAAATATTTGTGTATGAATTTCAGTGGGACATAATTTTTTTTCATTTTCCTGGGTATATACCCAGGAGTAGAACGGCTGGGTAATATGGGAACTCTATGTTTAATTGAGGAACTGCAACACTATTTTACAAGTGGCTATTCCTTTTTACATTCCTGCCAGGGTTCTGAATTCCCGCCAGGGTTCTGAATTCTCCACATCCTGACCAACACTTGGTGTTATCCAGCTTTTTGATTCTAGTTGCCCTAGTGAGTATGAAGTGGTATCTCATTGTGGTTTTGGTCTTTGTGGGCATCTTTTCTTTTTAAATCAAAGAAATATTTTCCAGAAGTCCCTCAACAGACTTTCCACCAAGTCTCATTGGCCAGAAAGGGATCAAATACACCTTCATAAACCAATCACTGGCAAGCACAATGGGATTATGAGTGAGGACTGACTTCCTGGTTTGGAGCTGGGGCTCTGGGCTGCCTCCTGCAAGGCACACAGAATCCAGATGGTGCTTACCACCAACAACATCAGGTTCTGTTGGCAAACAGTAAGTAAGACAGAGGATCAACTGTGTGTGGCTGCTACGTGTGGATTCCAAGGCACCAGGCTCTGGTGGCTTTCTTCTGTCTTCTGGACCATTTGTTTTTAGTCTCCTCTTCCTCTGTCCACCGCTGAAATGTCAGTGCTGCTGGTCTTCAACTTCACTGTTCTCAGCATCTACACTCTTTCTGGGTTATCTCATTTATCCTCATGGTTTCAATTCCCATTTGATGACTTCTGAAATTGCTTCTTCTCTGAACTTCAGATTTATTGATAATAATAACAACAGTAATAGTGTTGCCAGGATGTCTGGGTGGCTCAGTCCATTAAGTGTTCAGCTCTTGACTTCGGCTCAGGTCATGATCCTGTGGTTCATGGGTTCGAGCCCTGCATCAGACTCTGGGCTGGCAGTGTGGAGCCTACTTGGGATTCTCCCTGTCTCCCTCCCTTTCTGCCCCTCCCTCACTATGTGCTCCATCTCTCTCTCTCTCTCTCTCTCTCTCAAAATAAATAAACTTAAATAAAAAAAATAGTGTTGTCATTTTTAGATACTTATTATGTTCCAGGCACTGTACATTATCTCATTTTATTCTCATTTAATAACAACTCTAAAACCCTATTATTACACCTATCTTATAGATGAATTAACAGGTTTAAAGAGATCCGGTTTTTTGCCCAAGGTAACACAACTAGTAGGTTGATGAAGATAGGAGTTGGACCCAGCCTGTTAGACTCCAGAGCCCTGAGTCACTGCCTGTTGACATTCTGCACCCACCTCAAACCCAGGGCAGCCAAACGTCTCATCGCTTTCCCATTAACCAGTCCTGCCCCCATATCCCCTGCAGCAGTGAGGGAATGACCATTTGTCCAACTATTCAGTCCAGAAATCCAGGGGTCATCTTCCTTCTTCACCCCTTCACCAAGCGATACTAACTTTGCTTTCTAAGAATTTTTTTCTTTCTTCAAAGATTTTATTTTCTAAGTCACCTTTATACCCAACATGGGGCTCAAACTCACTGAACTCACAACCCACAATCAGAAGTGGCATGCTCTACCAAGCGAGCCAGCCAGGTGCCCCCTAATCATTTCCTCATCCTCTCCCCAGGTCTGGTCTGCTGTGACTGGGGTACATGCTGCCTGAGACTCCTCAGCCCCCCGGGGTGGCTGAACAGGAACTTCCGGTGGCTGGAACCCCTGTGTTGGTTGCCTCTAGCTGCAAACAGCCCCTTCCCATTTTACCGTGGTGTGTCATACAAAAGGAATCATTTTCTGTGCATGTATAACAAGGAAAATATCAAGAAGCAAGATCTAGAGTAGACCGCACCCACCTCTCTGCTTTCCCTCCTCTAGCTGCACCCTCCCTCCTAAGTGCAGCCAGTGAGCTACATGCATTTATCTCCTGGGTAATGACCCTCTGGGTGGGTCAGCCCCTCACCTCCCTCAGGACCAAGTCCACATTCCTGACTATAGCTTACAAGGCTCTCCAGTCCCCACTGTCCCCACTCTCACCTCTGCACAGAACTCGGTACTCCAGAAACATTACGTTTTTCTGTAGTCCTCTCTTTTGTCCTGCATTGTTTCTCACTCCAGCGTCTTGGCTTATAATATGAAGGTTAAGACCCTCTTTGGTCAGTTTCAAATCCTTGCTGTCACTTGCTCACAGCAAAAGAGCAATCAATCTGTAAAATGAAGTTAACAATAGTACCTCCTTCAGAGCTGTTGGGAAGACAACATGAATAAACAAACATGGCAGCGGTTTCTTTCGCTTTTCATTTTGCTTCAAGTGCCGGGACCCCCTAGAAGCCCTCCCCAATCTTATTTCCCCAGAACCCTGTGCTTCATAGCACTGACCCCTGGCACTGTCTGATTGCTTCTCTGCCTTGCCTGGCTGAGATCCCCCAAGTCTGGGATCCATTCTATCCATCTCAGCCCCTTGAATCCACCTGATGGGCCTACTGTGGTGACAGGGTCAAGGACAGAGTTGGAGATCCCCAGAGGAGGTGACAACATAACAGGGCATTGAACTTATCAAGTGCGGGAAGTTGTCAAGAAAGACCCAAGTGCCACTCCCCAGGCAGAGGCTAGGCTGGAGGACTGGTCCCTGTGGCCAGGTGTTCTAGGGACAGAGCCAACACCACAGGTGTGGCCACTAGTCACCTGAACACAATCAGGATAGGAGGCAGCTCGTGTGTGCACATGTGCACACTGAGCTGTCCCTGTGGAGGTTCAAATCCTACCTGTCTTGCTGGGTGGGGAGAGGGGTGTGGGTGGGTGTGCGTGGGTGACTGTCTCCAGAAGGGCAGTGGAGAGGCAGGTTCTAGAATAAAGGGACAGTGCCTGGGGCCACGGAGTTTTGACTGTGGGGCGGGGGAGTGGCCACTAATAACCAAAGACAGGGGCATCCTAAGCGTGTGCGGGGGATGTGTGAAGGCAGGCAGCAGGGAGAGACCATCTCAGTGGCAGGGGTGCAGGGAAGCAGAAACCACTGCGCTGGGCATGGGGGAAGCCAGGGAAGAGATCACAACAGTGGGGCAAAAGGGAGCCAGCTCCCGCTCTGCCAGCCAGACAGCCAGCGGAGGGGGTGTGGAGACACTAGCCTGTCTCGTCTTTCTCGCTGAGTCAGAGGGCGGGCTGGCGCTTGGTGCTCCACCTCTCTCAGGCACCACACCGTGTACACTGTGTGCACAGCACAGTGTCGGCTCTGGGGGCACCAATGTGAACAAGCATGGTTCAGAACAGCAGCCACTGTGTGGTGGCTTGTTGCAAGGGACATCCCTACCTTCAAACTTAAACTTCTTCCTGATAAAGCTCCTGGATCGCAGCTTTAAGGGAGAGGGGGGTGATCCCAAGGTTTGGCCCTTTCTGGAGACCTGGCATTTGGAAGAGGTTTTAAAGACTGCAGGGCCAGGAGTGTTCGAGAAGGAGCCCCCTGGGCAACAGCCAAAGGCATCTTCAAATATGACGCACAAAGACCATGTCCCTTAAGGCCAAGATCTTGCTCCAAACTCTGAGGTCCATCCCAGGGGCAGAGGGTGACAGTGGCTCTCCTGAATCCATTTGCCTGTGAGGTGTTGATTTCATCCTCATATCAACACTGATGGTCACAGTAAGTCCTTCAGGGCACCCCACCCTGGAAGCATTGGAAAGTCTGACTCTGGCTTCCTCCTTCCCTTGGTTGGCCACATGTGCCTGTGTTTATCCTTTGATTAACAGAGAATGATGGGGGGCCTGGGTGGCTCAGTCAGTTAAGCGTCTGACTTTGGCTCAGGTCATGATCTCGAGGTTTGTGAGTCCGAGCCCCGCGTCAGGCTCTGTGCTGACAGCTCAGAGCCTGGAGCCTGCTTCAGATCCTGTGTCTCCCTCTCTATGCCCCTCCCCTGCTGGTGCTCTGTCTCTGACTCTCAAAAATAAATAAACAGTAACAACAACAACAACAACAACAACAACAACAGAGAATGCAACACACAGCATTGAACACACATAAGGGTGAGTAGAAGAGAGTAAGGTATGTCCGCTAACTGGCATATGTCATCAACCATCCATGACCTCATGCTTCCCATCTGCAAAATGGGAACTCTCCTCTGTAGTGGGGACTTTCTAGGTGTTAATAATTCTGACAGTGGTTCCCAATTTTATGAGGCAAAAGAGTCTGAGGTGAAGAATGACATTTAGAAGTAACAGTGAGGGATGTCCTCAAGGAAAGGGGCAAGTGTCTTTGCCATATTGTATGTTTACCCCTTAGACCCCAAAGGTCCAGACAGCCACCAACCAGAGCAGCAGGTGCTCGCCCTTGCCCCAGCCTTGCCTGTAGCTTCCTGGACGACGGGCTATTGCCCTTGTCCGTGCTCCCTTGTGAGACACTTGGGCAAGGAGCCCATCCTCTCACTCTGTGAAAGGGCAGGCATGACCCGACCTTGTGGAGATTCTTCTCCACTGAATTAACACACATCTATCTGTGCTTCACAGACTTAGTGCTCAGCACTCAGCGTCTTTTGGGTTCGTCTTCCCAGGGACCCTGGGAGGTAGCATTACAGTCCCATTTTATAGATGAGGAAAGTGAGGCTCAGTAAAGTTTCAGAACCACCCAAGAACATCAGCCGGTTCCAGGAAAGGATTCAAGCCTACGCCTCTGTCTAGGTCCAAAGCTAGTGCTCTAAAGTATCCTCACAGTTTCTCCTCCCCTCCCCTTCCCGAGAAGGCGTCACTGAAAGCCTCCTGTCTCCCCTAGGTTGGGGCACGTCAGTGCTCAGAGCCGGCAGACCCGGGTTTGGGGAAAACCGCCCGCGATAAGGTGGGAATCCCTGCCTGACTCACCAGTCCCTAGCATCTGCTGGTCTGTCGGCAGCTAGCAAAAGTAGGAATGGAAGCAACTGTCGTTCCTCCCTGCCTTGCCTTCCTCCCTCCCTGACCCCCATTAACACTTCTGGAGCTGCTCGGCCGACTCACCGGCGCGCTGTGTCTGGGTTGCACCTGCGGCGCTGGCGGCGTCCGCCCACCCGGAGGCCTGCACTGGGGGTGGGCCCGGAGCCTCCCCGACCACAGGGCGCGGGACGGGTGCCGTGCGTCCTCAACGCAGCCACCGCTCTGCCAGGTCCGGGAAACTAAGCAAACCACGCAGTGCGCCAGGCGGGGCGGAGAGGGTTGGAGACGAGGGCGCCGGCAGGCGGGGCTGCCCAAGTGCGTCCCTTGAGGTCCCGTGGTGAGCTGTGGCCAAGGGGTGGGGGGGGGAGGGTGATTACGGAGGGTCCGGTGTCCCTTGGGCCTTGGCACGCCGGTCAGTGATGGAGCTCTCCCCTCCCCGCATTCCAGCTCATTCCCCTAGCAGCCCCTTACTTGGCCCGCCACGCCTGGTGAGTCGCTTTTTCAGCACACGAGGGACAGTTTAAACAAAACATCTCTAGGACAGACTTCTTTTGTCTTTCAAAATGACAATTTCTGAGTTCTATGTGGGTGGAGATCTGCTAAGGCTAAGATGACCTGCTTGCAGGGGAAGAAGGTCCGGGAGGAAAGAGGCGCCGCGGCATCTTTCTGCGGGCCTTGCCGCAGAAGCGGCGCTAGAGAGGCCGGGTCGGTTTCACCCGGGACGCTGCTGGGTACCGGCAGCCGCCAGCGGGGGCGCGTTCCACCCAGAAGCATTCCAGCTGCGGCCGCCGCTTCCCGCTTCTGCATTCCGCAAGTCGGGGCCAGAGAGCTGCCCCCACGCTGCCCCACGGCCAGGGCTGGAGGCGGGGGTGGGGGTGGTCATCGTGTGCCCGGGAGCCCGGGCTCCTTTCTCCGGCGCCAGGCCCTCGGAGGCGGCCGAGGAGCGCGTGCGGGTGTGGGTGAGCGAGGGCAAGCCGGCCGCTCATCCGCAGGGAGGCTGGGCGGACGGCGTGGGGCGGGCACTACCTCTCCTGGGCTCTGCGGGGGAGAGCGCCCCCACCCCGCACGCTCCGGAGGGCGTGCGACCTCGGCGTGCCCCGGGAAGGGGGGGTTTCTTGTCGCCTCGGCCCTGGCCTGCGCCTGGGGGCTTTGAACGGGCCCTGGTGGCCGGCTGACGACGACACTGCTCCCTAGCGGGGAGAATGTTTCACTAAATCTCCCGCTTGAGGCTGCCCGAGCGGAGAAGGGAGCCTCCCTCCCTCCTTTCTAAATCAAATGATTTAGGGAAGGTCCTTAGCAGAATCCCTTCACTTGTGTTCTCCTTCATTAGCAGCCTTCACAGCAGCCCTCGCATTAAAAAAAAAAAAGCAAAACAAAACAAAAACTCTATTGGGATATGTTTTACATACAGTAAATACGAGAAATTTTACATACTGTATATACTTCTGTAATTTTTTAAGTTTATTTATTTTGAGAAAGAGAGCCAACGCCCCGCAGGATCAGGGGGAGGGGCCAGAGAAAGGGAGAGAGAGAATTCCAAGCAGAAAGTTCCCTTCTGCCCCTTTGCAGTCAATCCTTTACCTTCTCTTCCCTGGCCTGAGACAACCACTCATCTGATTTCTGTCACTATACTTTGTCCTCCCTGGAATTTCATATAAATAGACCCATACAGGATGTGGCCTTTTGTGCCTGGCTTTTTTCACCTAGCACAATGCTTTTGAGAGCCATCCACGTGGCTGTGTTAACAGTAGTTCCTTCCTTTTGTTGGTGAGTAGAAGACTATGCATGTGCTGTAAGCTGTTTATCCATTTGGACATTGGTGGGTGGGTGGGGGAGGCCCAGCTGGGCTGGTGGGGAGGTATCCTCTCAGGATCCCAAAGGACTTTTGAGTTGTTGTTGGACATGTGGGCTACATCTGGACATCTGGTTTTGAGATACAGTGAATAAAAGTGCCTTGAATATTCCTGTAAAAGTCTTTTTGTGGACCTATGTTTCCATTTCTCTTGAACGAAATACCTAGAAGTGAATGGGATGGCTTGGTTGTATGGCATTTTTAACTTTCGAGGAAGCTGTCATGAGCACACTATGAAGGCACACATACAAGTTATATCTAACACCTTGATTCAATCCTAAACAAGGTTAACGTAATTATAAAGCAGGTTCAGAATTCCAAACTCAAGGACATTTCACCATGTGGTTAACTTGGCTTCCTATATAACACACAGACCAGAACATAAGCCACACAACAAACAAGATAACAGAAGGATGTAGGAAGTTAATGAACCAAACTCAAAGTCTGTGGGCCCACAGTTGAGATAAGGTATCAGTCTGGTCTGAGTCAGCCCTTGGCACTTACTGCCTATTATATTCGATCAGTGAAGGATCTCAGTCCTGTTTGGAGATCAATCGGGCTTCGGGGAGCAGCTGCCTTTTTGAAGTGGTCAGACGTAGGAGGGTCTTGTCTGAAGAGTCTGACAGTTTGCTGCAAAATCCTCCCCTTTTAAAAGGGATTTAATCAGTGTTGGGCCCCTGCAGACCTCCTGTGCTTCTGCTGGTGATCAGTCCTGGGGTGTCAGCTGATGCTGGTCTCCGTGATCTCTCATAGCTACACTACCCTTAACTGCTTACGTCATTGCTTGACACAGACTCCTGCTTGACATGAGTAACTCCATCTTGTTCTCCGTGCTGTCAAACTGTTTTTCAGAGTGTGTATACTATTTTAACATTCCCACCAGCAATGCATGAAAGTCCATTACAGTTATCTCTGCATTTTCTTAAAGGTAAAAAGCAGAGTTTCTAATTATGACTGTGTCCAATTTATCAAAAATTTTCCTTGGTGGTTCACTCTTTTTACTCTAAGAAATCTTTGCCTACCTTAATGTGAGGTCACAAAGATTTTCTCCTAGAACTGAATAATTTTAGCTTTTTGCTTAGGTCTATGATACATTCAAATTAATTTTTACATATGATGGGAAGTAGGGATCAGGTTTCATCCCCCCCCCCCCCCCATATGGATATCCAGTTTTCCAGCCAACATTGAGGACCACTGTCCAGGATGATGGCAAGTCTTGGAGACTTAGGCTACTGGTAAATGAGAGTTCCAGTCCCTAGATAGGGAATAAATAGGTGGAGGTGGAGAAGATTTAGGGGGAAGTGTTTTTTTAAAAATATTTTTTAATGTTTATTTATTTTTGAGATGGAGACAGAGCGCAAGTGGGGGAGGGGCAGAGAGAGAGGGAGACAGAATCTGAAATAGGCTGCAGGCTCTGAGCTGTCAGCACAGAGCCCAATGCAGGGCTTGAACCCACGAACAGTGAGATCATGACCTGAGCCGAAGTCGGACGCTTAACCTACTGAGCCACCCAGGTGCCCCTAGGGGGAAGTGTTTTTTTAATGTTTATTTATATTTTGAGAGAGAGAGAGAGAATGTGTGCACAAGAGCAGGGGAGGGGCAGAGAGAGGGGGGACAGAGGATCCGAAGCGGGCTCTGCGATAACAGTAGTGAGCTGATGTGGGTCTCGAACTCCAGAACTGTGAGTTCATGACCTGAGCCAAAATCAGATGCTCAACCAATTGAGCCACTCAGGTACCCTGAGGGGGAAGATTTTAAGTTTGGTTTTGGTTAGCTCGTAATAGGGAGATTTCCAGAAGGTCGAATGTGTAGTTTTGAAGCTCAGAAAAAAAAAGTTCTAGATTGGAAAAACAGTCTGGTTGGCCATCAGAATGTGGAACGGTGGTTCTTAACCTGGGGTCTGTAGACCCAGTTAATTATATGGATAGTTTTGTGTGTACGCATATATGTATATTATTTTTCCTGGGGTGCAGAAGGGTTTCTAATTTCAAAAGGGCCCATGACCCTACAAAGGCTAAGAACCAGTGTAAAACAGTGGTGAGTCCATGGGAACACTGCCAGGGCAAGAAAAGACAAAGGCTCATTTCCCCCACTGTGGCCCAGCTGGAAGGTTCTGTCTGCCTGGCCTTCAGGCACCCTGCCCCTGGGATCTTTGCCTCTCTACTTGCCAGGGTAACGCTTCATCGTCCTTCAGTTTCTTTGTGTCTGATTGAAGTTTTTCCTGCTTTAATTTACATTTTTTAATTGAAGTAATATACGTGTACAGTTTAAAAAGTTCAGATAGAAACCCAAAGCTTACATGAGAAGGGCAGTCTGGTATGAGAGTCTGATGATACAATCGAGTAACCCTGAGGCCTTCTCATCTCTGGGTCGGGGCTCAGCCTCACATCTTCCAGTCCTCCAGGCCCCTGCCTTTTCCTTTGTCCCAACCTCTCTTTCATCTTCCTCCTCCACTATATCACCACTTGGAATCAGTACTAGATCCTGTGGGAAACCGGAAGACAGGTGCAGAGCCTGTGCTGAAACCCTCTTCACTTCTTCTGTTCTTAGCCCACAGGGGGTGGGGACCAAGTTCTCAGGTTGTGCAGCCTCAGGAAGAGCCGAGGTCTTGGCTCAGGTCCTCCTGTGGTTTCCCTAACTCACAAGTGACAGGTTAGCTGTGCAACAGTGTTTCCTATGTTGTCAAGAGGCCGGAAGAGCTGGGATGGGGAGTCGGTGCTCAGGAATGAGCTGGCTTTGCCACCAGCGAGGTGTGACCTTGAGCAGGCCAATTCCTTCTCTGGCCGACGCAGCGCCCTCCTGACTCTTGCACCCAGCCTGGAGGCCTTCAGTGATGGGGAGTATCCTGCCTGCTCTGCCATGTCCTCAGCCGCCTAACAAAGCAGCTTATTCTCTTGGTCCCCGTGTCTCACAGGATGGGAGGAAGCAGCCACGGCATCTTAGGATGGGGAATGTTGGACTTTGCCATTTGGACATACCACTTGATGCGGAGGATGTTTTTACCTCAAGGAAAATTTGAATCAACACATTTAATCCAAATTACGTAAATGTTGATTAATGTTTGGACAGAGAATTTTCCAGAGTAACTTTGCTAAGCTGACAATTAATTACTTGATGTTCTTTTTTGCATCCAGTTTTCTTTTTGAATGAACTACTTTTAATACAGTTTAAAAAAACAATGAATGGCCTGTCTTGGTTCCACTAACATCTTCTGTTCCTGTATGACACAAAGTGCTCATTCTGCAGTGTGTACCTGGAACAGGCTTGGCTGGGATCTCTGAGGATTGGGATCTCCAGTTTGGGAGCCTAATCTTCTCTCTAAAATGGGAAGGGAAACCGCTGAACACAGAGTGCCACTCTGAGTCAAGACTCAGCTCAAACCGGGGCTGGCCTCTCTCAGCTATGTGATCTTGCATTAAACCCCCTGGGCTACGGGGCGCCTGGGTGGAGCAGTCGGTTAAGCGTCCGACTTCAGCCAGGTCACGATCTCACGGTCCCGAGCCCCGCGTCAGGCTCTGGGCTGATGGCTCAGAGCCTGGAGCCTGTTTCCGATTCTGTGTCTCTCTCTGCCTCTCCCCCGTTCATGCTCTCTCTCTGTCCCAAAAATAAATAAACGTTGAAAAAAAGAATTAAAAAAAAAAAAAACCCTGGGCCTCATTTTTCTCATCTCTAAAATGGGAATAATACCTATCACCTACCTCAGAAGAGCTGTTTGGGACACATCAGAATAAGTAATTATTACCACAAACCGTAATAGCATTAAATAATCACTTGTGTAAAGCTCCTAATCCCAGCGTGTAGTGAGAGCTCCTGGAATGTTTTTCTGTTAACCATCATTAAGGAAACAAATTCTGTTTACTTGCTCTCACCACTGGGTGGCACCACAGATTCGATTCTATGACTATTTTGTTCTCAAGGCAGCTTTTGTGTTTGAACCACAGCAGGTTTTTTTTTTTTTTGTAGGTCACAACCAACCCATATTCAGCAGTTACACATAGTTCTACCTGAAGTTTGCAGTGCGCCCTGCCCTGGGCTGTTTCATTTTGGCTTTATCTCAGCTAAACCCTGACCCATTCCAGGGAGTCTCCCACTGAAGCTTTTAGGAAGCCTGGGCTGTGTCCTTGTCACCGGTGGTTTGAGCCTATGCAATACCCCCACTAGGAAGCCAGGACTTGCCCCTAGAGACTCAGGGCCAAGGACCCATCCAAGCAGGGAAGAGAGAGCCAGAAAGACAGCGTCAGGGTTAAGAACAGAGCCCAGAGAAACGGCAGACTGATGATCTCAGGATTTGATCTCCAGAGTCAGAAGTCCCCCATTCTCCATGAGCACACGTTTCCTTGCTGGGCCTAGGAAGCTATTCCCCAAGACATTCAAAGGATGCACCATATGCCCAGGTGACCCTGACCTCTGTTTCTTGCTTCTTGTTCCCTCTCTCTCTCATGAGGGATGCTGGCCTTGAATCCCCAGCATTGTAAAAGAAGTTGAGAAACAAAGATCTCAGATCATTAACAGAATTGACTGGTGACCCTAAGAGGTTGGAGTGGCTCACCAGAAGGCTGGGCGGGGCTCCAGGCCCCATACACCTGGGTGAGGAGCAAGTTCTCAGGCAAAGAGCCTGTCTGATCTGTCCTAAAGCTAAGCAAGCCTCCATATTCATGGGGCGGGGCGCTGCAGGTAGGAGGGTTCCTTTGGGCCATCTGTCTGTGGCTCTCCAGCCAAAGACACCCCAGGTTTTTCATCTATAGATGAAATTGTTGCAGGATTTTTTTTTACCTCAATGCCCAGGATTCATTGTCTCATTGCTCGGAAGAATGAAGAGATAGACACAAAATAAAATGAGCAGCAGGCAACGGTTTATTAATAGAGTATAAGATCAGAAAGGAAGAATAGTATGAAAACTCTCTTTAGAGAGAAGGGACCTTCGAAAGTGAATGGCCGCAACTACAGGCAAGGGACTTTGTTCTATAGGGTTCTGGTCGGCAACCCCTCCTCCCTTCTGTTCTCCCTTGTTTCTTCTCAGGTTCCACCCTTAATTGGCTAGGTAACTCTAAATGCCTAGTCATTCCTTCTTGATTGGCTTGTTTCTATTGTATGAGGGGTGGTCTATGGCCATACTGTTCCTTGCGGGTCATATGTTTTATGGTCGACTTATTTTTAGTCAGGTCTTTTGTTTGTCCAATTCCTGAGGGAAACCTGTGGGGGAGTAGGCGGTGTCTGCTACATTCTTAAGAGGAATTTTATGCCTGAGGGAGTTTGCTCAAGCCCAGACTTTCCCAGAAGAAATGTTTTAAAATATGTATATTTCCCCACCCAGGAGCCTTCAAGCCTTAGCCTCTCCCTTTCTGCTTACTGAATCCTATCTTTCTCTATCATAAAATTGGATCTGTTGAGGGAAAAAAGATCAGTGGTTCTCAGGGGTTCACGGGAAGGGAGGGATGAATAGTTGTAGTACAGGGAAATGTTCTGTATGATATTATAAGATAGATATATGTCATTACACATCTGTCGAAACCCATAGAATATACAACACACAGATGAACCCTAATGTAAACTATGCACCTTGGTTGATAATATACCAATGTTGGTTCGTCAATGATAATACGTGTACCATTCTGATGTAGGAAATTGATGGTGAGGGAGGGGCAGAGCAGGGGTTATGTGGGAACTTTATACTTTCCATCCAATTTTGCTGTGAACCTAAAACTGCTCTGAAAAAAAAAATCTATTAATTAAAAAGGAACTATTACAAACAGCAAAATGATTCAGTAAGATGTCTGATTTAAAATTAATATTCAGGGGCTGGGTGGCTCAGCCAGTTGAATATCCAACTCCTGATTTTGGCTCAGGTCATGATCTCACCATTGTAAGCCTCTGTGGGGCTTCGTGCTGAGCATGGAGCCTGCTTAAGATTCTTTCTTTCTTTCTGCCCCGCCCCCCCTTGCTCTCAAGCACTCGTTCTCTCTCTTAAAAAAAAAAAATTGTAAAACAAGACAAAACCCAAATCTAGGAATAATGAACATATCAATAGAGTCATACTAAGAGAAACATAAAGTAAAACTCACTGAGTTGAGGTGGCCGGGTGGCCCGGTCCATTAAGTGTCTGATTCTTGGCTTTGGCTCAGGTCATGATCTCATGGTTTCTGAGTTCAAACCCCGAGTTGGGCTCCTTACTGGTGCAGAACCTGCTTAGAATTCTCTCTCTCTCCCTCTCTCTCTGCCCCTCTCCTGCTTACGATCTCGATCTCTCTCTCCCTCTCAAAATAAATAAATAAACCTAAAATGAAAAACTCACTGAGGTACCATTTTTACCTATTTGGTTAATAAAAATTGTAAAGTCTGATAAGAGGTTGTCGAGGAGGACATGAGACTTTCATATGTTGCTGGTGGCTTTGTGAACCAGGACAATCTCTGAGGCACACAATTCTGCAATATCCATAAAAATTACTATTATTATTTTTAAAGACAAGTTTTGGGTTATATACCTTATTTCCATGCATTTACTCAGCATTTTCCCCTTTAGATCTTAAACTGCTCTTCTGAGATCATTTTTCCCCCTTATAGTGCAGGTTTCTTGATGGTAAATTCTCAATTTTTACTGCCCTAAAACTTGGAAGATAGTTTCGCAGAGTTTGTAATTCTAGGTTGGCAGCTATTTTCTATCCATATTTGCAAGATTGTATTCACTGTCTTCTGACTGGTTGCTGTTGGGAAGTTGTTTTTTGCAAATGACCTGTTCTTTCTCTCTGGCTGTCTTTACTATTTTATCGTTGGCTTTGTTTTCAGTTTTACTGAGCTGTGTGTAGGTATGGACTTATTTTTATTTATCCTGCTAAGAATACCCTGTTTTCCTTCCTAGACTTCTGATAGAATCTTTTCCACTAGTTTTACATGTTTCATGCCCATTATCTTTTTAGATACCTTTTTCCCCTTCATTCTTGTTATCCTCCATTTTTGAGTTTCTGATTCTGTACATAGAATTGATTAGAGCTTTGTACTCTCACTTCCTGTCTCTCTTGCACAGTGCTTCCTTTATGTTTCCCCTCTATTTGTCTCCGTTGCTCTTTGCTAGTTTATTTACTCCCAGTTCTGCCATTCTTTCTTTGTGCCTAATTGATATTTTATTACAAGAATTATATTTTCATTTCAAAACATTTTTTAAAATCTGTTCATGTTGGAAAATCTCTTATTGCTTTGTTATTTCATTCATCTCTGTGATTGCTTTAAACTTTTCACATATAGCTGTATTTTTAAACTTTTATTTAGAAATAACTTCGCATTGGCAAAAGAATTGTAAAGACAGCACAGTGTCCCTTCACGCTAACATCTTCTGGGACCATGGCATTATTTACCAAGACTGAGAAATTAACATTGGTGTAACGCTATTAACTAAACTGCAGACTTCGTTCAGATTTCATCCACTTTCTGTTCCAGGATCCCATCAGGATACTGTGATGTACTGAGTCATCATGACTCTTTGGATTCCTACAGCCTGTGATTACATCACAGTTTTTCCTTGTTTTTCATGGCCTTGGCTTTTGAAGAATACTGGTCAGGTATTTCACAGACTCTCAATTGGGGTTTGTCTGGTATCTTCTCTGATTAGACTGCAGTTCTGGATTTGAGTGGAGAATATCACAGAGGTGAAGTGCCCTGCTCATCGCATCATATAAGTATCAGCTAGTTACGATATCACTGATACCGGCATGATTTACTACTGGTAACATTCATCTTGTTCTTTTGGTTAGGGTGGTATCTGCCTGACTTTTCCACTGTAACATTATTATTTTTCCCTCTCCGTATGCTCTTCGTGAGAAGTCAGTCAGAGAGTCCAGCCCAACCTCAAGGGGAGAGGAGTTAAACTCCTTACCCCAGAGGGAAGAGTATCAAAGAATTTGTGGATGTATGTGAAAACCGATGCGGTAACTAACAATATTTTGGAGGAAGTACTTTGAGTCTATGCAAATATCCTGCTTCTTTAGAGTTTGTCTCACTAACGTTAGCATTTACTTGTGGATCTTACCTGCAGGAATTATTACTGTAGTATATTAATGGTGATGTTCTATTTCAGTCATTCCTTCTACATCTATTACTTGAAATTCTTCTGTAAGGAAGAATTTGTCCCTTTCCTCCTATTTATTTATTCAGTCATTCACAGATGTGTTTTTTACATGGTTATATATATAAAAAAAAGACTTTAAAATCAGAAGAAAAATGGACTATTAATTGAAGACAGGAAAGGAAAAAACAACAATAAAATGTATGCTAAGGGGTGCCTGGGTGGCTCAGTCAGTTAAGCGTCCAACTTCAGCTCAGGTCATGATCTCACAGTTTGTGAGTTCAAGCCCCGCATCAGGCTCTTCGCTGACAGCTTAGAGCCTGGAGCCTGCTTCAAGTTCTGTGTCTCCCTCTCTCTCTGCTCTTCCCCCACTCATGCTCTGTCTCTCTCTCCTTCAAAAATAAATAAAAACATTAAAAAAAATTTTTAATAAAAGAATAAAAATAAATAAAATGTATGCTAAATAGAATATACAAAATAAGATAAAAATAAGCCCTAATATAACAGTATTAATAATTTACAACTAAAATGTCACTAATTATAATATACATAAAGGCCGTAGATATCTCGACAGAAACTCTTAGCACTGATACCTTGGCTGTAAGGGACACACTTGAAACAAAAAGATAGAGAAAAATTTAAAAGAGACAGAAAAAAAGGATGTATCAGGTAAATATAAACCAAAGAAAGTTGGAGTAGCAATACTAATATCTAACAAGATATAATTCAAGGTAAATTATTTAAGATATAATAAATAATTATATTATATTATATTATATTATATTATATTATATTATATTATATTATAAATAATTCAAGATATAATTCAAGGTAAATATGAATTTGACAATTCATATTGTCAAAGAGCGATACAACATGCCCTGAAATGGCCACAAACATATGCATCTAACAATAGTCTTAAAATATATAAAGCAGCAACCCACAGAACTGCAGGAATTGTAGTTGGATTTTAATGAAGCCACCTCCTCAGGAAGAGATATATCAAAGCAAAGATATAGATGATTTGATTGACTCAGTCAATAATCTTAAGAGTGAAGATATATCAAGAGACAGAGGCACCAGTGTCCATCTCCCAGAGGTGAAAGTCAGGACAGAATTCTCTGAATTAGAAACACACGATGGATTTGGGTTGGTTTTTAAAACATAGCGTGAAATGAAAGATAAAGTGAGAAGGAGAATGAGATTTATTAGCACAGGACAAGGCATGTCAGTTAAAGACACATGCACATGAAAACACGCCTGCTTTACAGAGATGGAAGGATACCCATCGAACATGCCGGAGCAGATGCCTATGGTGGAGCTGCGGAGGGGTCCGTCAGGAATTGGGCCAAGGGATAAGAGGAGATGATAAATAAGTAAAACAGGAGACAAGCCTTGTGGGCTGATGGTGATAAACTCTGAGCTGAGGCCAATGATAAGCTCAGCCTGTCCCTTCAGGACACATTCCTAATTGCAAATCTTGCCCATCAGCAGAAAGGTTTGTACAAAGCAGAAATTACTCTAGTGGTCATGTGGCCTTCAGACAGCAAATTCTCCCTGGAAAGTCACAAGTGCCTGGGGCCCCATAGGCAACTCTGGAGGTGGGCACTGCCCATTCCTGGCACCAGGCACCAGGTCAGCTGCCTTCCCAGCCACTGAAAGCCCCCTCAAACTGCATCTCTTGGGAGCCACACATGCTGAGCTGGAGCCACCCAGAAACTGGGTCCAGCTCAACTTGAGCTTCTGGATTTCTTAAGCAGTAAGTGTGAAATCCTGAAAGCAAAGTCCTCCAGGCCAGCTTCCAAGGTAGGTGAGGTTTCTCACTGTGGCTCCCTCTCTCCCTCACCTCCTGTTCCCACAGGAATGACTGGGTAGCGAGCAGGTCCAGCAAGAAATCTCAGAGAGAAATGGTCTCACACGGCGAGTTGCAGAGCATCAAAAAAAGGAGTCTTTTAAAAAATGTAAAGTTGCCCAAGGACTCGAACAGACATTTTTCCCAAAGAAAATATACAAGTGGCCAGTAAGCACGTGAAAAGATGTTCAGCATCACAAATTATCAAGGAGATGAAAATCCAAACCACAATGAGACAGCGCGTCACACCCGTTAGGATGGCTATTGCAAAACAAGAAAAAGAAAAGAACAAGTATTGGAAAAGATGTGGAGAAATTCGAACCGTTGCGCGCTGCTGGTGGGAATGTAAAATGGTGTAGCCACTGTGGAAAACGGTATGGGGGTTTCTCGAAAAATGAAACGTAGAATTACCACATGGCCCTGGCAATTCCACTTTTGGGTACTATACTGAAAAGAACTGGAAGCAGAGTCTCAAAGAGATATTTGTACACTCATGTTCACAGCAGCATTATCCACAACAGCTAAAACGAGGAAACGACCCAAGGGCCCGTGGGCCGCTGAATGGATAGGCACAATGGAATGGAATATTATTTAGCCTTAAACTAGAAGGAAATTCTGCAATATGCTACAGCATGAATGAACCTCAAACATTGTATGCTAAGTGAAATTAAGCTGGTCACAAGAGGCCAAATACTGTATGATTCCACTTACATAGGGTAATTAGAAGACTCAAATTCATAGAGACAGGAAGTGGAATGGTGGTTACTAGGAGCTGGGGGGAGAGGGAAACAGTGTTGAATGTGTTCAGAGTTTCAGCTGGAGAAGATGAAAAACTTCTAGACAGGGATGGTGGTGATGGTTACAGAACAATGTGAATGTAATTACTGCCACAGAAGTGCACACTTATAGCGATGCCTGGGTGGCTCAGTCAGTTAAGCCTCTGACTTCAGTTCAGGTCATGATCTCGCGGTTTGCGGGTTTGAGCCCCACATTGGGCTCTGACAGCTCAGAGCCTGGAGCCTGCGTCGGATTCTGTGTCTCCCTTTCTCTCTGCCCCTTCCCTCTTGCTCTCTGTTTGTCTCTCTCAAAAATAAATAAACATTTTAAAAAATGAAAAGAGAAAAGAACTGTATACTTATACGTGGTTAAAATGGCAAATTTTTATGTTATGTATATTTTACTGCAATAGAAAAATACAAAGGTGACTTAAGAGGGGATTCTGCAAAGCCCATGCGTTTCAACAAGTGCAACCTCCACCCCACCCCTTGGGGAGTTCCTCTCATTCTCAGAAGCCATCTGAGGTTGGCGTGGGAAGAGAGGAAGCCTGGCTTTTAAAAGGCTGCTTAGCCGGGTGCCTGGGTGGCTCAGTGGGTGAATGAGTACCCCACTTCGGCTCAGGTCATGATCTTGTGGTTTGTGAGTTCCAGCCCCACATGGGCTCACTGCTGTCAGTGCAGAGCCCCTTTCCATCTCTCCCTTTCTCTCTGCCCCTCCTCCCACCCCCTCAAAAATAAATAAAACATTAAAAAAATAAAAGGTTGCTTAGCCTCTGATGGAAACGGGAAGAAAAGAGTAAGGGCTTCTTGTGGTCCTGGTGGGGGACATTTCTTGTCATCCTCTGCTGACAGGACCCAGCTCCTCTGTCCTCTTGCAGGAGGAGGGTCTGGAAACAGGTGTACATGCTTACATTTCTGTACACACATCCATAATGTATGCGTGGGGACTTGCACAGGCAATCATACAGAGCTGGTGTTTTACTGAAAGAAAGAAGTTAATCAAACTGCCCTCTCGGCCTTAGCAGCTGGGGCAAGTGTCATCCTGAACGTTCCTTGTGAGCCTGGATGTTCCTCCTCCCTAGCACTACCCACCCTCTTCTGTGGGGCCAGAGACTCTTCAGCCGGGAGGGCTGATGGCAGAGTGGATCTGCAGGCAGAAACTGCTCTTGGCTCTTGGTACCCCCTGCAAGAGGAGGAAGGGACCTCATGCCCTGAGTGAGGCTCAGCTGAGCGGCCAGCAGGCTGAAAAGCTTTGCTGCCTAATTCCGACCTCTCCAAGGGAACCTCCATCCTCAACCCATCTCTAACATCAGCTGGGCCAGCACTTCTGTTATCAGTGGCATGTGCGGGCTCCCACAACCACTGACCCTCCTGCCCGGGGCCCTGAGATGGTTATGGAGATCCGGAGCGTGGGAGATAAAGGCTATTGCACCTGGACTTTGGCTGGGGCGTCCCGCAGGCTGCAGGCAGGCAGTCCAGGCGGCACTGGGGCAGATTCACTTCTGAGTGTGGCCTGACACTTGCAGACTTGCCTCCACCATGTTCAGGGGCCGGCTCTGCCCGTGGTCACATCCCATCAAGCTCCTTGATTCTCGGAGCCTCACCTGCCTGTCCCATAGAATGGGGGTAATACTAATAGCTTCTCTGGGGAGGGGGCCTCAGGAGGGAAAAGATGAGGTAACAACAAATGTTGGTTACCGATAGTCAGGATGGGGGGTAGACACCTCCTGGCCCTGATATCAACCAGTAATTAACATATTATCCATTCTTTCGCCCAGTAAATACCTTATTGAATCCCGGCTATAGTCTAGGTGAAGCTTGGCGCTGGGAGACAGTGGGCAGAGGGCAGCCTCTGTCTCTGCCTTAAAGAGCCTTGTGGGGAGACAGACCTTTCCCAGATAGAGACACTTAATTGAGCGGGACAGAGAAGAGCCGGGCTAGAGCGTGGCACAGGGACCTCTGGTTTGCTCCTTCGGGTCAGCCTTTCCTGGGCAGCTGCCGGGCTCTGGGACACGAGGAGCTGGGTTCCCAGAACAGCCTCTCACTGGTGGAGAGGGCCCCGCCCACGCTCAGGGAGGAAACATACTACTTCTGAGGAATGTGGGGTAGCTGGCTGTCAAAGGTTAACTTCTGCTGGGGCTGGAGATGCTGCAGATCACAACCGGCACCGGTGTTTTGCGATGTGTCTCGTAAGCATTTTTCATCAGCAGCTGTCTCAAAGAGACCCGATGGGGCAATACAGTGATGATGGCAGGGATCACTGGTTATAGCTCTATAAACCAAGATTCCTAGAGTCGTAAGCGGGGCTCTGGGAGATGGTGGGGCCGAACCCCAAGCCTCCGGGGTGGTGCTGGCAGCAGCCGCTCTGTGCAGACCTGGGCTGTGAACAGGGGTGAGGCGTCGGACTCCTCCAGCTGGGCCGTGCTCCCCGAGCATGGGGTGACTCTGAGGGCTAGACAGGGAGTCTGTGAGGCAGCACAGACCCCAGGCAGGCTCAGCCTCCCGTGGGCTGTCAGTCTGCAGGCCAGTAGACAGCTTGCAGAGGCCAAGGTTCACCATGGCCTCCAAAAAAAACACTTAAAACACCTCTCTAAAAAAAACACTTAAGAAATGCATGCTATCCACAAGCTACTGGACAAGGATCCAGTTTGTCACTATGGCCTTTTTGTGTAGTGGCTCTGGGATCAAACTGCCTGGGCTCAAATCCTGGCTTATTAGCCGAATGACTTTGGGCAAGTTACTTATCATTTCTGAGCCTCAGTCTCTTCGTCTGTAAAATGCAGTCTCTTTATCTATAAAATGTGGCTATAATATGAATACCTACTTCTGAGGGTTGTTTTGAGAGGTAGATGACATAATTTATAGATAGAATCAATCTAGTACAATGCCCAGCACAGTAAGCACACCCTTTAGGCGTTAGACATTCATATGATTATTGGGATTAACTGTGGGCTTTGGCTATCTGGATTTGAATTCAGCTCCATCATTTACTCTGTGTGATGTCGGGCACATTGCTTCCCTTTTGTGCAGTGGCCACTGTGATCTGCTGCCCAGAGCCCCCGCCAGGACTGAGGGTCTCATTTCCCCGCTGCTGGGGGTGCGGGTGGTTGATGGGTCCCAGATGTGTTTCTCTCTGGGACTTGCCCTCAGTGGAAGAGAGCTGTGTTGTTCCAGGTCACTCATGCCCCCCCATACCCCGCCCCCCCCAAACCTGCTTCTGCTGGATGGTCACAGTAAGGGTACAAATGCCAGGTCTTCGTGCCTCAGGGCAGGATGTCCCTGAAGGGCTGTCAGAGTTCCCTGCCGGATCAGCTGGGGTCTCCCTTGTTACTGCACTGCACTTCCCCTCCTCTCTGCGCATTCCAGACTCCCTATCCCCTGGCAGGTGTTGTTGCTGAAAGCACTCTCCAATAAGCCTGCACTCTGTCTTGGAGTGTTTTCTGGGGAGCTCAGCCTATGACAGGTGCCAGGGAAGATCCCAGAACAGCTTCTACAATGGGATCTTGGTGCCAATCTCCGGGAGCCCGCCGGCAAGGAGGACCTCGGGTACACAGTGTGGTGCAATTGTTAACACTCCCGTGTGGTGAACTGGGTTGGGATACTTGTGGAAGGGAATGCACTGGTGCACGCAGGTCTCTGTACACTGTGTCCTGTTACCCCAAAGCTGGGAACCAGACTCTGAGTTGCAGCCTGGAGCCAGGCCCATGTCAGCGGGCCTTGGTTCTGAAACATGAGGGGATGGGACAAGAGGACTCACTGGGGTCCTTCCAGTTCCAGCGTTCTCCACCAGCCTGCCCTTGTGATGAATTTGGGTGGGATGGAAGTACCCTGGAGTCAAGAGTGTGAATAATTGAAGGTAGTGTGTGGAGGGGCTTGAGGAGGTTTTCTGTGTCCCACCTTGCCTGAAGCAGCCTGTTTGATCCTGGGCTCAGGCCCCCCTGGCTCAGCCCTTACCCCCTTCCCCAGGCCAGTGGGTTCTGATACTAAGGTCCCTGCAGGTGGCCCCACTGAGCTTGGATTTTCATCTACTTCCTTCAGGATGACCTTGGCTTCATAGACTTTCCTCCCCCGCCCCCCTCCCCGCCATGCTTATCCACAGCCTGGCAGGAAGTTGTGGGCTCAGGATCACAGGCAGTTGCAGAAATTGGAAAGGTCAAAACTACAGCCCACATTTGAATTCCAACAATCATACAAATGTCTATTGTTTCTTTTTGAAAATTTTTTTAAATGTTTATTTATTTTGAGAGAGAGAGAGAGTGCACAGAGGAGGGGCAGACAAAAAGGGAGAGAGAGAGAGAGAGAGAGAGAGAGAGAGAGAGAGAGAATCCCAAGCAGGCTCCACACTACCAGTGCAGAGCCCGATGCAGGGCTCGAACCTATGAACCGTGAGATCATGACCCGAGCTGAAATCAAGAGTCAGATGCTTAACTGACTGAGTCACCTAGGTGGCCCCAAATATCTATGCTTAAGACTTCTATTTCTGGTCTGTCAGACCTTGAGTTTGAGTTCCTAGGGTGGCCAGGGCAGGCAGGGGCCTCACTCCATACCCTCCAGAAGACCATATAGGCACTTGACTTTCCTCTTAGTCATGGCTCCCAACCAGCCCATGAAGCAGACACTCATGGAGGAAGTGGAGACTCTGAATAGTTAAGTGACTTCCCAAAGATCTCACAGCTTGTGGTAGAGCCACATCCACATCCAGGACTGACTGGTTCCAAGCCTGGCTCCCTCCACAACTCTGTGCTGCCTCCTTGGTGAGGCCGATTCATAATGTCATGGCACAGGATGAGGAGACAGGAAACGTTAGGCCAGTGATCCGGACAGTGGAAGGTTTTATTTTGGTTTTTGTTCGCTTGTTACTTATTCATTCCCGGGTGAAAAGGATTAGTTATCTTGAATGCTTTAAAACTCGAAATACAGAGTTTAAAGAACAAAGTAAAAATTACCCTAAATTCCACCAACTGTAGATACTGTTAACAGTCTGGTGAACAGATTTCCAGACGGCTCTGTGTGTGCGCGCGTGTGTGTGATCTTATAATGGGATCATATACTGTTTCATAACCTGCTCTTTTTACTCAACAATATGTCATGGGACTCTTTCCACATCAGTAGAGATAGAGCTACTTATAGCTCTATCCTTCATGTAATGGCTGTAGACTATCCATTGTATTTCATTACAAATAAAAGTTTGTACCATGTTTTATTGATCCAGCCCAATACTGCTGGGGATTTAGACCATTTCCCGTATTCTGCTGTCACAAAAACCCTAGGTTGAACACTATTACATGTTTCTCTTGACCATCTGTCCACCTACCATCTTCAGGCACATTCTAGCAGGCTGATCTTAAAGAAAAATTCCTGGGGTGCCTGGGTGGCTCAGGTGGTTAAGCGTCAGACAGGCTCTGGTCATGATCTTGCGGTTCATGGGTTCGAGCCCCACATCTGGCTCTCTACTCTCAGCGAGGAGCCTGCTTTGGATCCTCTGTTTACCTCTCTCTGTGTCCCCTCCCCCACTCTCTATCTCTCTGTCTCTCAAAAATAAATAAACATTTAAAAATTAAAAAAAAAAAAAGAAAAATCCCCACAGCCATGGTCATTCCTCTGCTGCCTCATTCCAGTAGTAGATCCTTGTTTTCCAGGGCTTCCCCCTGCAGCCCCAGTGGCCCTCATCCCAGGTGCTCTTACCGCAGGTCAGCAGGGATACAGCTTTGTTCTCAGGCAGTTCTGGGTAAAGAGAGGCATGAGCCCTTGCCTCCCAACTGTGAAATTCCCAAGTCCAAATCCAAAGACATGACCAGTCCAGCAAGTCCTGCCAGAGTCTGATGGCTGGCAATTCTGAGGGGCTCAGTTTTGCCCTCGAGGAGACAAATGGGCCAGGCAAGGGTGGAAGAAACTTGGGCCAAAGGATGCCAGTGGGCCAGAGGGAGTCCCTGCCAGGATGGAGGTCTGGGCTGGGTACGCCATGGATTCATGCTTTTATTCATTTTTGTATTTAGCAAGCCAGGTCTATGGTAGGGGCTGGTACATGGAATCGAAGAAGACAAGGTTCACAGATGGTAGAGAAGGGGTTCAAAAGGGCAACAGACGATTCTCATGTGCTTGGCAGGAGGGGGGAGGAGGCCTGGAGGACTTGTTGGGAGTAGTTGCTCCATTATCAGACTTTGGTCTATATCTTAGCCAGGCAAGTCCTGTTTTTTAAAAACAAAGTGAGGGTAACTTTCATCATTGTGATTATGACTACCTCTCCTCCCCCAGCACACACATTGCTTTTTGCCAAGGGAAGAGACCAAGGTGAACCTAGCTTTTTACTGTTTTCAGAGATAGGATTTCTTCTCTGCTCCTGCAGTGTGTCCTGAAATCACAGGTCAGTTTCCTGGGGGTACGATGATTCCATCTCTTGATGGAATTGGGGTGCAGAGGAGGACTTCCAGAGGGGGTGAGGAGGGAGGGAGAGGACAGGAGAGTCCCAGAGTCATGGTGGGTGGTGTCAGTCCTATTTCCTGAGGCTCCCAGTTTGTCTCCCTGGAGGTGAGCTGACTCCTGCCAGCCTGATGATGAGCTCAGCTGTCATGGTCACCAGTTAGCGCCTCTGCCCAGCAGATGGCCTTCAAAAAGTGCTTTGGGTGCATTCTTTCTCTTGCTGGGGTAGTTGGGCCCAACCTCTGTGGCTCCTCAGAGAGCTCATAGAATCAACAGGTGCCTTAAGGAATCCATCCCAGGACAAGGCTGTGGCTGGGCTGGAGTGAAGGATGCTGTGGTTTAGGACAACCTGGATCCATGTCCCATTCTTCTTCTTCTTCTTTTTTTTTTTTTTTTAAGTTTATTTATTTATTTATTTATTTATTTATTTTGAGAGAGAGAGAGAGAGAGAGAGGGAATGCACACGTGAGCAGGAGAGGGGCAGAGAGAGAGACAAAGAGAGAGAATCCTAAGCAGGCTCAGCACAGCCAGCACAGAGCCCAACACAGGGCTCGATCCACAAACCATGAGATCGTGACCTGAGCTGAAATCAAGAGCTGGATGCTTAACTGACTGAGCCACCCAGGCCCCCCTCCATCTTTAATCATAGTATCGTGACTTTTTCTTCCCTTCTCCGATCTCACATTTTGTACTTCTGTGGGTGATGGCTCTGCCCCCAGGGGCCCCCAGGGTCATGTGACTCTGGCCCAAGACAATCCACCCAGCACAGAGGTTGACCGGTGACCTGGCTGACGCAAATCAGAAGGGTCCCAGGCTTCTCTCCAGCAGTAGCACCAGCTCTGTGCTTCCTGGGAGCAGAGATAGTTCCAAATGGCCACCCAATTGACTGTGAGGGCTGTGGGAGGGGCACAGGTCTATAAAGCTACCCGGGGGCTTCTTCCAGGGACAAAGGTGACCCTGGGGATCACAAAGGGGATGCTCAAAGACTTATGACAGCTGGACTGAGTTATTGCTGACACCTCTTATTCTGTGCTTTAGAATCTCCCTTTGGCCGATCACTGATAAGACCCCAGGATGTCACCATTCCCCAGGTGATTTCCTGCCCCATCACTGAAACCCACCCCCCAGCTCCCTTATGGCCAGACCTTTCACCTAGGATAGGCCCTGGTTCTTGATTCAGAAGGGTGACACTCATCCCCACAGATGAAGAAATGGGCCGAGAGGGGCCATGACTTTCCCTGAGTCACACAGCCTGTTACAAAGCCAGGCCAAGTCCCAGGGGCCCATCTCATGGTCTTTCCACTGTTATCACTTCTATCAGCTAGGGATACATTCAGCTGAAACAACAGAACGCTGGATTAGCAGTCAGAGAATCAGATTAGACCAGTCCAGGCCTGGGTACTGCTGCTTGAACCCAGTGCTGCTTTTTCCTTTGCTCTGCTCACCATGCCTTTCTCTGTTTGCTTGCAGCCTCACATAGCACGGTGGTCGCTCCATTTTCTAGCTTTCATGTCTGCTTCCTGGGCAGGGGAGGGGAAAGCCTGTGCTAGCCCAGTTCCTTTTAAAACACCTTCAGGGGGCACCTGGGTGGCTTAGTTGGTTACGCGTCTGACTTTGGCTCAGGTCATGATCTTGTGGTTCACGAGTTTGAGTCCCACATTGGTCTATGTGCTGACAGCTCAGGGCCTGGAGCCTGCTTCGGATTCTGTGTCTCCCTCTCTCTCTGCCCCTCCCCTGCTACCCTGCTAGTACTCTGTCTCTCTCTCTCTCTCTCTGTCTCAAAAATAAGTTTACAAAAACATTAAAAAAAAACAACAACAAAAAAACACCTTCAGAAATCCACACCCTGTAACTTCCACTTAGGTTTCATCAGCCAGAACTGGGACAGTGAATCTTTGTAGCTGGCACGTTGCCATCCCGAACCAAACCATCAGGAAGGAAGCGGGGAGGATGTTGGTGACCACAGGCAGAGTCTCCCATGAAGCTGGCTGGATTGGGATTTTGACTAAGAATGCCTTGCTCAGTAAGTCACCAGGCCCTTTTCTTTGTCCCCCTAGTGTCCCAAAGGTCGGCTACAGTAGAGAACATAAAGTAGGTTTTCCCCTGAGTTGGAGGTTTGTGGGAGATGAGAGGCTGGGAAGAAGCAAGAAGGGATTCTGACCACACGGCCTCCTAATGCCAATCTTGCTGTCTTCTCTTCCTGAGAGCCCTTTTCAGAGATGCCTGGTGTGGGGTGCAGGGCCAGTGGGAGGAGGGAGCCACGTGCTGGGCAGGAGAGTGAAGTCAGAATGCTGCCCCAGACCCTTGGCTACCGAGCAGGGACACCTGGGCTAAGTGTTTCGGCATCGTCCTGCACATCCCACCTCTCCCCAGGGACAGCACGGAGGCCGTGGTCAGACAGGCCTGCCCTTTCTTCCAGGCTGGGCCCTGCTTCCTCCATCAGGGCCTCCTCACCACTCACCCTTCCTACCCAGATCCTCAACTCCACTGGGCAGGCACTTATGTTCTCATGGGTGTGAGCTCACGCTGTCCTTAACAGTGGTCTTCAAAGTGAGGTGGCCTGATCAGCCGCATCAACATCACCTGGGAATTTGCCAGAAATGCACATTCCCAGCCCTTGGAATCAGAGACTCAGGGTGGGAGATAGCACTCTGTGCTTTTTTGTTTGTTTGTTTGTTTGTTTTAAATTCAAGTTAGTTAACATAGAGTGTAGTATTGGTTTCAGGAGTGGAATTTAGGGATTCATCACTTACATACAACACCCAGTGCTCATCACAAGTGCCCTCCTTAATGTCTATTTAGCTCATGCTCCCACCCAGCTCCCCTCTGGCAACCCTTAGTTTAAGAGTCTCTTATGGGGGTGCCTGGGTGGCGCAGTCGGTTAAGCGTCCGACTTCAGCCAGGTCACAATCTCGCGGTCCGTGAGTTCGAGCCCCGCGTCAGGCTATGGGCTGATGGCTCGGAGCCTGGAGCCTGTTTCCGATTCTGTGTCTCTCTCTCTCTCTGCCCCTCCCCCGTTCATGCTCTGTCTCTCTCTGTCCCAAAAATAAATAAAAACGTTGAAAAAAAAAAAAGTCTCTTATGGTTTGCCTCCCACTCTGTTTTTATCTTATTTTTCCTTCCCTTCTCCTATGTTCTTCTGTTTTGTTTCTTAAATTCCACATATGAGTGAAATCATATGAAATTTCTCTTTCTTATTTTATTTAGCATAATACACTCGTCTATGCAGACATTTATAATAGATGTCTTCTTTAGAAAAGTGTTCACGTATTAGTAAAATACTGTTCATGTATTAGAAGTGTCTTCATGTATTATTTGTTTTCCTGGGTGTTATATTTGGTAAGTTCTTTATAAATTTTGGATACAAACCCTTTATCTGATATGTCATTTGCAAATATCTCCTCCCATTCCATCGGTTGCCTTTTAGTTTTAATTGTTTCCTTCGCTGTGCAGAAGCCTTTTCTCTTGATGAGGTCCCAATAAATAGTTCATTTTTGCATTTGTTTCACTTGCTTCTGGAGACATACCTAGTAAGAAGGTCAAAGAGGTTGCTGCTTATTTTTTCCTCTAGGATTTGATGGTTTCCTGTCTCACCTTTAGGTGTTTCATCCATTTTGAGTTTATTTTTGTGTATGGTATAAGAAAGTGGTCCAGGTTCATTCTTCTGCATGTTGCTGTCCAGTCTTCCCAGCCCCATTTGCTGAAGAGACTTTTTCCATTGGATATTCTTTCCTGCTTTGCCAAAGATTAGTTGGCCATACGTTTGTGGGTCCATTTCTGGGTACGCTATGTCTGTTCTTGTGCCAATAGCATACTGTCTTGATGATTACAGCTTTGTAATACAGCTCGAAGTATGGACTTGTGATGCTTCCAACTTCAGTTTTATTTTTCAACATTACTTTGGCTATTTGGGGTCTTTTCTAGATCCAAACAAATTTTAGAATTGTTTGTTCTAGCTCTGTGAAGAATGCTGGTGTCATTTTGATAGGGATTGCAGCACTCTGTGTTTTTAAAAAAAATTTTTTAATGTTTATTTTTATTTTTTAATTTTTTTAATGTTTATTTATTTTTGAGACAGAGAGAGACAGAGCATGAACGGGGGAGGGTCAGAGAGAGGGAGACACAGAATCTGAAGCAGGCTCCAGGCTCTGAGCTGTCAGCACAGAGCCCGACACGGGGCTCGACCTCACGGACCGCGAGATCATGACCTGAGCCGAAGTTGGCCCCTTAACCGACTGAGCCACCCAGGCGCCCCTGTTCATTTTTAAAAGAGAGAGAGAGTGCAAGCAGGGGAAGGGCTGAGAGAGAGGGAGACACAGAATCCAAAGCGGACTCCAGGCTCTGAGCTGTCAGCACAGAGCCCAACGCAGAGGTTGAACCCACAAACCTCGAGATCACGGCCTGAGCTGAAGTCGGACACCCAAACAACTGAGCCACCCAGGTGCCCTGCAGCATTCTGTGTTTTAACAAGCCCTTCAGGTGATTCTGATGCGCGCGCAAGTTTGAGAACCACAGACACATACTGACTCTCAGGCTGTGAAACCACTTCTGGGCTGTCAGTGCCAACCCAAAGACACCTGGGAAAGGCAGAAGCAACACCACCTGGGCCACCTGGCCCCTCTGCACTTTGGCACAGAACAGGCAATAACCCTGTGAAGACTGTGAGAACTGAGAGACCCGGAAGTCACTGAGGGACCATTCCAAACTTTCCAGGTTATATATAGATTTGGGAACGGAGATTGAGACAGGAGAAAGTATTTGCCCAACATGAATAGCAAAAGTATTAAGAGAACTAGCATGCAAGGTTAAGTGATCTATTCTTTTTTTCCAAACTGAAGTATCTTTTTAAAAAGTTGTAGCATTTATACTTAATGTGTGCACCTTTCATAAGAACGTCACCCTAAGGAGTCCATCCTCATTATAAACATGTAAGGAAAGCCCCAGGAAGGAGTCTGAAAGTGGGGGTGATATCTCATCTGCAATGTGCTGTGTGGTCCAGGAGGACCTGTCTGTCCTTGGGGGGGGGGGGGTTAGTTAGTCACCTTCTCACCGTCCCTGTTTCTACCACACCCACCCAGTGGTCTCTTCAAATGAGACCAAAGGCAGGGGCAATGGCTCTTAGCCTGACTTCTTTGTGTCTTCCAGAGCCCCGAGAGTACAGCTGTCAGCTGGACAGCTGCGTGCACAGCAGACCCACCCACCCCAAACACTTGCTGGGCCCAGGACAAGAGTACCAATGGAGGCTCACCTCCCATGTGGCTACAAAGTTACAACTCAAGCTAACAAACTTAAATAAAATGTGTCCTGTCCTACTTTGACAAAGAACCCTTTATAAAGAGTTGGCAGACTGGAACATGAGGTGCAGAGCGAACGAGCTCCCATCCCCCAGCTTACCTGATTTTCTTCCCATCCGGGCTCCATCCCATGTTTTCAGGGCCTTGTGCACATGTAAGTGGACATTGCAGCCTGTTCATCAAACTCATTCTACACCTCCTGCAGACTGCAGCCTTCTGACCACCCTTTGGAGGCAGGACCCGAAGAAGAGTTCCTGTGCAAACCCTGGCAACTGGCTCAGGACTCTTCGGGATAAGAATTCCAAAAGCATGGTCTAAAAGATGGTTTAGGCACCCTGGGCAAACAGCACTTTCCCTGTGACTCTTCCCACTGTGGGTGGGTGTGGTCAGAGGGGGTTCAGCAGAGGTCTCTGAAGGCTTGCTTCTCCAAATGTGATCCCCAGACCAGCAGTGTGGGCACCACCAGAGGGCTGGTTAGAACTGCAGCCTCACTCCAGACCTGCCGAATCACATTCTGACTCTAAGATCCCTAGGAGATTCACGTGCACATCCAGGTTTAAAAAGCACTGTTCTAAAGCACAAAACCCATGGCCGAGGTCCCTGTTGCCCCGGTAGATATTAACAGGTGCTTGACAAATGCCAAATACTACCTAAAGCAGACCCGGTACCCAACACTTGGGGATGTTGCCTTGCTCGCAATGATTTCACTTCCTCTTTCTGGGGGGTCTCAGTGGCCAGGTTTTCGCTATATGCCCAATGCTCGCCTGAGCTTATTGGCCCAGTGGGAGACACCTGACCCACATTGGGCCAATCAGATGATTCTCCTGGGAATTTGAAACTTAAGCCCACAAAACAAGCTCTGGGAGTAATGGTAATAGCAATGGTAATAGTGTCTGTCCTGCACCTGGGATGTGCCAAGCAGGGTGCAGAGTATTTTACATGTAGGATAATCCAGACTTGACAAGGACCGAACCAGGTGCGTACTATTGAGCTCATGTTTCAGAAGTGGAGATGGGGCTCGGATGCTAAGTAACTCTCCCGAAGCTTCAAGGGGTGAATGGCAGCACCAGGAGACTCACATGGTGCAGAGACCATGTGGATGCTTTCTGAGGCCCAGGTCCCTGCCCAGCTTCTGAGGTCAGGCAGACCACCCAGTTACAGCACGAGGACCGTGGGAGTGAGATGCAGCTCTGTGAGATGGCTGCAGTGACGGAGGGAGGGTTGGCCTGGGGCAGCGGAGGAGCCGTGGGAAGGGGGAAGGGCAGAGAACCTCCACATCCTCAGCCACAGCAGGGCACTGGCCAAGGCCAGCCCCACTGACTCACTTCACGTCAGGCCAGACAATGCTGCTGGTGAGGACTGTCGGAGATCTGACTTCCCTCCCTTTCCCTCCTCCAGTGAATTAGTGGCCAACTTGCCAAAGCAAAGGTGTGGGCAGCTTATTTTGCAGACACAGGGCAGGTGTAGAAGTTGGCATCCTCCTCTTTATCTGGTCCCCAGAAGAGTGGGTACCCAAGAGGCTGAGGGGGTGGAGGCAGCTGAGATGTGCTGGGGGCCCTTTCAGAGTGGAGAAGGGAGTTGGGTGCCTCACCGGCTGAAGAGGCCCTAACTCTGGCTTGGGGAACAGGGCTCTGAGTGGAAACTGCCATTCTGGGCAGGCTGGGGAGTGGTCTGGGGCAGGTAGGCCTCTGACCAGCTAAGAAGTCAAATTAATCAGCAGCAGAAAGTTTCTATCAGATTCCAAGCCTCAGCAGGTGCAGGGCTGTTCGGCTTTATTTAAAAAAAACAAACCAACATCTTTTATTAGCACTAACACAGTGGTAGCCCCCTGCTGTCACCTGAAAATCCAACCTTACACAGCATTCACACATGTCATACTCAGTGGCTCATGGTTACTGGTGTCATACCCTGGGCAGCACACTAGCCCAGGGTAGCCAAACACAAATACACTCTCACTGGACGAATCTCCCTTAAAAAAAAAAAAAAAAATCAAACAATCGTCAGGTCAGAGAATCATTCACTCCCCGCGGTGAAGAGGGTACAAAGCTTGGTAGTGGAGGCTGCTCCTTCTGCCCTTGGCAGTGGGGTAGAGTTTCCCCAGCATGGTGACTAAGACTCCTCGGGACGGCGCGACTGTGGCCAGGATGCTGCCAGGGGCCTCCTTCACTGCTGAGAGATGGAAGGTATCCATCCCAACGCCCCCTGATGGGGGCGAAGCACCAGGAACCAGCCTGTCATCGGCGTCCCCGAGGCCCCCGCAGATCTAGACGCAAATAGCTCAAGACCCACGCGGCTCCCAGTCTGCTGAGAGGGTGGCTTGCTCCTGTTTCTTCTTCTTCTTTTTTTTTTTTTTTTTTTTTTTTTTTCCTTTTCTCAGGGAAGAAAATTCAGAGGAAGAGCTGGCAGTTCTGGAAACTTTTCTGGCTCCTCAAACAACCGTGGCAAAAATGGAGTAGAGAAGACCCTCTCCAGGCACTTTCTTCTGACTCACAGGGGAGGGGAAGGTGGGACCCTTCCTCTGGATTGAGTGGCCTCATCCAGCTAGTACAGGCCTGGGTGAGGAGACCTCCTGCTGACACAGAGGAGCTGGAGCTCCCCACTGGTGCCTAACCCGGCCCATGGCTCCTGTGACAAAGAGAAGGGCATCTCCCCATTCCTGCCTCTTCAGACGGCTTGTGCTGCCTCGGAGGCCGGGTTACCTCCTGCTCCAGGCCTGGAGCTCTCTGGGCAGGTCCTTGAGGCTGAGTCCTTCCATCAGGAGGCAACTGCCGCTGCTAGATGTGCAGGGGCATCTGAGGAGGGGAGGGCGTCGTGCGGGGGTGGGACAAGAGGATAATCTGAGATGGAAACTCAGGAGGGGGGATGCTTACTGAGAAGCATTTCCTTTGTCTGAGGACCCCCTTGAGGGTTCACCCCTGTGGTCTGTTCTGGCCCAGCACAATCAGGTATGTCGGGTGGTCTGGGCCACGCCAAGCCACAGAAGACAAGGACAAAGGGCTGTCTGTGTCCAGCAGCTTCACCTCCCTGGCAGGCCCGACTGTAGCCTCATCTGGTGGATGCCTCCCTAGACAGACATGGTGTCCTAAGGAGGGAGGCCGGAAGAGGGAGTCTAGAGCCCAGATGGAGAGGGGCTAACAGGAGGTGCCAAGTGTGCATCCATTCCTCAGAGGGGAAGAGGGAACCGGCAGAGGACGGGTCCCCTGGGCAGCTCAGCAGGGCAGGCTCCAGCAGAGAGGGCCTGAGAGGGCCGTGTGGGAAGCGGGGGGCTCAGCCTGTTTCCTTGGTAACTGGCCTTTTCCAATCCTGAGCCTGGTGAGGCTCCTCCGGTGATGGGAGCCTATGGATCTGCAGGGAGGCGGCCTGCCAGCCGTGGGTGGGGCGTGACTGGGAGGCTGGCCAGCTCGCCCACCTCAGGTGGCAGAGGGACAGGTGGTGCCTGGGAGGCAGAGGCTGGGTTCACGCAGGAGCACTGCTCGCATCCAACTCAACTCGAGGTGTGGGGGGGGGGGGCTTTCCTTTAACATTCATCTTTATTCCGGTTTGCAGCAATCACAGAACCTCCTCTTTGGTGTCAGAATCGCAGCTCTGAGGAGCTCCGTGGTTTCTCACACTTCCTGTCTCTCTGAGCAGTGCTAACCCGCTTCACCATAGAGAACAGCCTATTTATGGAGATTTCTGAGTAGGTTTCCATTCCGAGGGAGGGCTAGGCTTGCCTGGAGCTGCTTCAGAGGGCGGTATGGAGAAGGCCAGCTGTGAGGAGTGGCAGGAGCAGCAGCAGCAACTGGGACAGGCTGGGGACCAGGGCCGCTGAGGGATCGAACACAGGCAGTTAAGGCCTCAGAGCACCTAGAGCCGCATTTGCGGGCAGTGGGCACACCAGCGCAGGACTTGACCGAGCGCACTTGTGTGCACTCGACTCTGCGAGGCTCCCTCTTTCTGCCCTGGTACAGTTCTTCTTTCCCCTGGTTTCTTTACATATTCATTCCTTCCAAAATTATACTTCATGTATATTTATGTGGTTGCTTCAATCCTCTCTGGACCATTACTGGCAGCATTTATATTCTTTATCTAGGTCTGTCTGGGTTACACAGCCAGTGTCTCTGCTCTGTCTGCAGTCTTCCTGTTCAGACCACACTCCCCGCTGCCCCCACACCTCACCTTGATCGTCTGTAACCACCCGGAAAGGCCCTCAGTTCACTCAGGATATGGGGTGAAAGGCTGGGAGGGATGACGGGGAATGTGGCGGGACACCTGCTCTTCCCGTGAGGTGTGAACCTACCTGCACCCGAGCACCGCTGAGACAGCATCCCTTCTAGAGCCGCCACGTAGTCAGGGCCCAGCCAGTCTCGGTACGTGGTTTTCTCCCCCACAGGCACCGCCCGGATCGTGGCATCCTTGAAAAGCAGGTCTTGGCCATGGTAGTTGGAGGAGTCGAACATTTTGAACCCATTCTTATTGTGGTCATCTCCAAACAGGTCCTGGAAGCACCACAGGTAGATGTGTTTTCATCTGGCCTCCCCAGTGGTCACTCAGGCTTTACATATGGTGGCCCAAAGAGCAAGGGATTTCAGGGCACCAAGACTGATGTGAAATCACAGGCCTGCCGACCTAGCAAGCTGGAGTACAGATATGATGATAGCTTCCACAGTAAGCAGGATCAAAGTGGCCATCAATCTTTCGGGGGACTCACGGATAATGGAGGATCTGATGAAAGGCCAGCCTTCTCCCCGGGAAAATGTGCACTGACACAGGGTTCTTCCCCACATCGCTTCCGCGGGAAGAAGGGGGACACAGGGGAGAGAAGGGGGGAGATGGGGAAGTGGGGGAGGGGGTGGAGTGGGTGGGAACCAAGGACCCTGTTGTCAGTCTGGGTTCATTCCAGATGTATATGGAAAGTTGAGCCAATGGGATTTGCAGATGGACTGGATGTAGACCATGAGAGAAAGACAGGAGCTGAAGAAGACTCCTGAGGAAATGTGAGGTCTGGAGTGGCCATCCACAGCAGGGGGGAAGCCTGAGGGAAGCAGGGCAGTCCAGCTGCGGGCTTGTTCAGGCCGAGAAGCTTGTTAGAAATGCTAGTCGAAATGTCAGGTAGGCAGCTGTTAAAGATGGAAGGGTGGGATGAAAGCAGGGCTGAAGACATAAATTTGGGAGCTGTCAGTACACAGATGGCTGCTGACGATGTGGGATGAGGCGATGTCAACAGGGGTGCAGTGGAGAAGAGGGCTTAGGATAGAGCCCTGGGGCAGTCCAGTCATTACAAGCCAGGGAAATGAGGAGGAACTGCTATAGAGCCTGGGAGGAGAGCCAGGCAGGTGTGCACCTGGAAGCCAAGGGGCAAAGCACTTCCAGCAGGTGGGAGCTGTGGCCAATGCGGCTAAAGGGTCAGGGAGATGTGGGCTGAGAAACAGCCACTGGACTCAGCACCATGGCTCACTTTAATCTAGCTCAGGGCAGGTTCACGGCCCTGCGGGGCCCTGTCTAGAGTGGTCTCCATCCTTAAGAGAGACCAGAGAGGGGGCGCCTGTGTAGCTCAGTCAGTTGAGTGTCCAACTTCAGCCCAGGTCATGATCTCACAGTTCGTGCATTTGAGTCCCATGTCAGGCTCTGTGCTGACAGTTCAGAGCCTGGAGCCTGCTTCGGATTCTGTGTCCCCCTCTCTCTCTGCCCCTTCCCTACTCACGCTCTGTCTCTCTCTGTCTCTCAAAAATAAATAAACACTGGGGGCGCCTGGGTGGCGCAGTCGGTTAAGCGTCCGACTTCAGCCAGGTCACGATCTCGCGGTCCGTGAGTTCGAGCCCCGCGTCAGGCTCTGGGCTGATGGCTCGGAGCCTGGAGCCTGTTTCAGATTCTGTGTCTCCCTCTCTCTGCCCCTCCCCCGTTCATGCTCTGTCTCTCTCTGTCCCAAAAATAAATAAAAAATGTTAAAAAATAAATAAATAAATAAATAAATAAACACTGGGGGGGAAAAAAAAAAAAAGAGAGAGACCAGAGAGGAACTGGTGACTTGAGTAGAGATGACTCTTTGAAGGAGTTTTGCTCTAGGAGGGTGGGATTATGGCTACAATGGCTGTGAAACCAAGAGGGGGCTCATTTGTTTTTTTCAAGATGGTAGAAACAGCAGCAGGTTTATATGTGGGTGAGAACGATCTGGCTGAGAAGGAAACATTAATAACGCAAGACACAGAAAGGATAGTTGGAGGAATGGTTTGACTAAGTGAGCATGTCAGAACTTTCTCCAGGCTTCCTCAGTTCCTCCTGAGGTCTGCTCCAGGTAGACTGAGGCACCCGGGGCCCTGGCTCACTTGGTTGCCCACCCCCCAGTGATGTAGCCCCTGCCCTGGCTCACCTGGGCCTTGTCCAGCAGTCCATACACAGTGAAGATGTTGGTGTCCCGCCGGACCATGACAGCATGGGATGGTATCTGTGCCAGATTGCAGGCCGCGAACTGGGACACTTCGGCCCGGGCCCCGTTGGGACACAGCAGCTCATAGTCCTCTGACCTTAGCTCAGCAGCCCAGGGCTCAGAATTGTGGCCTGAGAGGATGGAGCATTGGGAGAGAGGAAGAAAGAGGCTGCTTTCCTTCTGGATTCCCAAATCCTTGACTGGGGAGAGGTGGCCATATGTAGCCAGCTTCTCAACCCTCTCCATTCTCCAACTTACCTGCTCTCCTACCAGGACCGGAGAACCTGGTTGAGCTAATAACATTGGTAGGAGCCGGGGTGCCTGGGTGGCTCAGTCGGTTGAGCGTCCAACTTCGGCTCAGGTCATGATCTCGCAGTTTGCATGTTCGAGCCCCATATCGGGCTTGCTGCTATCGGCACAGAGCCCACTTTAGATCCTCTGTCCCCCTCTCTCTGCCTCTGCCCCACTTGTGCTCTCTCTCTCTCTCTCAAAAATAAATAAAAACATTAAAAAAAAATAACATTGGTAGGAGCTACCACTGGTAGAGAATAGGGAGAACCTATAGTGTGACAGGTATTTCACAAGCACTGCTCTCTCCTCATGGCAGTAACACAAAGTGAGTATGACCACTCCTATTGCATATGAAATGACAAAATGGAGACCCTTAATCACTCCCAGGCCAAGAGCCCCACCTGTGTGTTACAGGTCTTGGGCCTGAGGTGGGGTGGGCTCCTGAAGGTGGTGGTGGACCTCTTACCCTAATGGCTGAAGTTCTCAAACCAGAAAAGGTATAACATCATGTGTTGATGTGGAAGAGGCAGTTTCAAAGTTAGGTCTAGGGTGGGGCCCAGGGATCGGTATTTTAAACCAGCAACCCAATGTTTCTGAAGCAGAGGGTTGTTGGCCCAAGGGCTTCCTGAGAAACGCTGCCCTCGGGAATCATACTATTTTTGTGTCTTCATGTATTATTCACTTAGTATCCACCCTCTTCCAGAAGAAACTCCAGGTGGGCCCACAAGTAGAGATAAAAATAAAGGGGAATGAGTGCCCCTGGGAGGTGGGTGCCTCGATGCAGGTGACTCTTGAAAGGGTCCCCCCAGGACCGGCCCCTCCCCTCCCCCTATCCTGAGACCACAGAGGGCCTGGGGCTGGGGCCAGGCCAGGCTCACTGGCTCCTGCAGGAGCACAAATCTCCCTCCTCTTGGGGGGATGATCCCAAGTGTTCTTCCAGTAGGAGCTTTGCAGGGGCGAGGGGTTGTGGCAACGGGGTCTGGAGCCCTCCCAGCTTTGGTAACACTTCTTAGGCAGGGTGGCATCTGAGTTTTGAAATCCTAACTGATGTTCTTCTCTTGCAGGTCTTACTTCTTCTTCACCAATCTCCTCCTCCCCTTCGGGCCACATTGCACCTTTCTGCACTGAGTTTTGGGGACGAGTTTCTGAGAGAAGACTGAGCCCCCAGCACTTGGGGTTTCAAAGCCTGGGTGCAGGCAGGGTATAGAGAAAGAACAAACAGTAGGTGTTGGGGGGGGGGGGTGGAAACAGCCTCCAGTCTTCAAAATGGAACAGGAGCAGGGAGGGAAGAGAGGCATGCCAAAGTCCCCTGCCCCTCAATAGGACGCAGGAGTGGGTTTGGGGGGGCCTGGAGCATAGAGTTTCTGGGCCCTTCTTCCCAGTCAGAGCCCAGGAAGGTGACTCCAGAGAAAAAGCCACCCATGTGATGTGAATGGGTTTGTGCATTGCCTTGTATGGCTTAGGAGATGCGAGGCGATTTCCCTGCACGGGACACTGACCTGCTCAGGACCAAAGACCAGATGCTGATGTGAACTGATGACCCTGTGGAGAGAGGCCCCTGTCCCCCTGCACCTGCCCACTCCCACCCCCCACCATACCTAGACACAATATAAATGCCCAAGAAGGGGTCTCTCCAAATGGACTGAGGTTGAGTTTCTACCATTTTGGTGGAATGGAGATTTGGATTCTAGACCGGTAAAAACTGTCATGTGTCCTGCCCACCTGGACATGTGCCCTGAGGTCTATTCTTCCTGAGAGGCCCTTGGAGCCCCTGGGATCCCCAAGAGGCAGAGCCTTCTAGACTCAGTCTTTTTTTTATTTTTATTTTTATTTTTATTTAAAAAAAAATTTTTTTTTCAATGTTTATTTATTTTTGGGACAGAGAGAGACAGAGCATGAACAGGGGAGGGGCAGAGAGAGAGGGAGACACAGAATCAGAAACAGGCTCCAGGCTCTGAGCCATCAGCCCAGAGCCCGACGCGGGGCTCAAACTCACGGACCGCGAGATCGTGACCTGGCTGAAGTCGGACGCTTAACCGACTGCGCCACCCAGGCGCCCCTAGACTCAGTCTTTCCTAGCTGCTGCTGTACCCCAATCCTGGCAATACCCAGTGCCTGCATCATGTTGGAGATAGGGAACAAACCCCCAAGAATCTGGTCCCGCTCTGGCCCCAGCCCCCCTCACGTACCATTTGTGTTGTCAAAGACAGTTGTGTGCTTGACGAAGGCAACATCCCCCGCATTCTCAGCCAAGCACCTGCCACACAAGAGGCCAAGGCAGGTGTTGGCAGGAGGGACCCAGCGTCTGTGCTGGCCCCAGGCCCGCCCACCAGGCCACTGCTTACCTGAAGGCGCCGCTGTAGCCATAGTACCTCTCCTGGCTGTTGCCAACACACTTGTTTCGGCCCTGCTCGTCCCCCACACAGAGCGCACATAGCGAGGATGGGTAGTTCTTGGGGTTGTTCACAGGCACGCAGCTGGCACTGAAGAACTCGCTCACGGCTGGAGCAGAGGGGGAGGGCTGTGTCAAGGGGCCAGCAGGGGAAAGGGCAGTGGGGGCTCAGGGGCAGATGAGAGGGCCACTCCCCTACAAGTCTGCCCACTCTGCTTGGCCCGACAGCTCAAGGCCACCCATCTGCTGCACTGCCCACCTGGCTCAGATGAGCATGTCTCCTCCTGTGAGAATCACAGGGATGAGGGGAGTACAGAAGTTGTCCAGATACAGGAATCCCATGGACAGCCTCTGGTTGGTAGTCACCCAATCTTCTCTTGGACTCCCTCAGGGATGGTGAACTCACTACCTCATAAGCTATTCTCTTCCAGTCAGGGCAAGTGCCCAGCTGTGTGGGAGTGGGAGCAGCCAACCCTAACACTCTCTGTGTGCTTGTGGAGATGGTTAGAAAAAAAAATGTGGTTTTTTTCTGAGGTGCCAGACGGGACAGAGGTGCAGTCAGCCCAGGATCTTGCCAGCTTCCTACTGCCTTCCTTTCACCATGGATGTATGTGATTTAACAGGTGGGGAGGGCCCTGTGTATGGCATAAGGTGGCTGCTTGGTAAACGTGACTTCTTCAGCACTTGTACAGAAGCCTGGCCACTTTCCAGCGAGGTCCCCCAGATGCCTCGCTGCTGGGATATGGGGACAGACCCATAACTGGACGGTGATACCGCCAGGCCCAGAGCTCACGCATACCCCCTGCTCCTCATGCCCACTGGAGCTAGTTCCACTCTGGGTAAGTGGGACGGGGCAGCGTGGCACCCTCCACCCAACAACGGCTCCAAACGTAGGCAAGAATATTCCCAACCTTGGGGCGCCTGGGTGGCTCAGTCGGTTAAGCGTCCGACTTCGGCTCAGGTCATGATCTCCCAGTTCGTGGGTTCGAGCCCCGCATCGGGCTCTGTGCTGACAGCTCCGAGCCTGGAGCCTGCTTCTGATTCTGCGTCTCCCTCTCTGTCTGCCCCTCCCCTGCTCATGCTGTCTCTCTCAGTCTCTCAAAAATAAATAAATGTAAAAAAACTAAAAAGAAAAAAGAAAACAAAAGGATATTCCCAACCTTCCCAAGAGAAAGGGGCACATCAAGGAGGAAGAGGAAATCTCTCTGGGCTGCTCTGTGGGATCCTGCGGGGGGTGGGCTCCCTGACCTTCAGACCCGGCCCCCAACCCAGTAGACCCCAAAACAGAGTTTGCATGTCTACGTCCCTGCAGAAGGTGGTACCTGTGAGGACATCGCAGTCCTTGGGCCGGATGAAGCCCCTCTGCACCAGGACGCCCACGGGGATGTCCCAGCCCGCGGGGCTGTGGAACCCTGAGTGGCAGGAGCGCTTGCCCCGGAGCTCATCCAGGGTGAAGGCGTAGGAGCTGTTCCGCCTCACCACAGCCACCACGAAGTAGGAGTTGCTGCTGTCCTCCGCTGTGGGGAGGGGACACCAGTGAGGACCCCATTGGTGCTTTCCGGCCTCAGCCAGGCATGAGCCAACGCAAATCCCCTCCTGCCCTCAACCCGTTCCCTCAGGCGGCTCCTGCCCCAGAGCCATGGTCCTGCCCCAAGTGCCTCTCTCTGCTTCGGGTCCAGGCCCTGTCTGCATGGGTTCAGGAGTGCACATCCAGCAGTGGGACCCCTGCTTGTCCCCCTCCAAGGCTGGGAAGCAGCCCTTGGCTCCACTTTTCAGAGTTCTGTGTCCCTCAACCCATTCCCCAACATTCCTTACCCAAAGAGATTTCCCTTCCCTTACACTCAGGTGGTATTTTTCTCACCTCTTGGGAGAAAGGTGGAGGCACAGCTGAGGACTGCAGAAACATTTTTCCTAGGCCCAAAGATTTTTCACATCCAAGTGAAATGACCTGAGGTCACCACTTACGGGGACAGAACACCAAGGCCCCAGCCTGGGCCACTGGGAAGGTGTGCATGAGCTGACAGGAAGGACAGTCCCCAGGGCCACCTTCTATGAGCCACATGGTCAGGCTGGAAGGGCAGAGGAGGCTCTCTCTTCGAGGGGTCAGCAAATACTCAGCCTGCTTTTGTATGGCCTGGCTTACAAGCATAAAAACAGTTTTTAGGGGCGCCTGGGTGGCTCAGTCGGTTGAGCTTCTGATTTCTGCTCAGGTCATGATCTCACAGTTCATGAGTTTGGACCCTGTGTCGGGCTCTGTGCTGACAGCTCAGAGCCTGGAGCCTGCTTCAGATTCTGTGTCTCCCTCTCTCTGCCCCTCCCCTGCTCATGCTCTGTCTGTCTCTCTCTCTCTCTAATATGAATAGGCATTAAAAAATGTTTTAAAAAACGGTTTTAATATTTTTAAAAGGTTGTAAAAAAAAAAAAAAGGAATATGCAGAGTCTGTATATGGCCTGTAAAGCCTAAAGGGTTTACTTTCTGACCTTTTATAGAAGGTCTGCCCACACCTGCCAGGCTTTTAATGACTAGATGGGAAACCCGAGATCTGGGGTTTGCCTGTGACTGACAGCAACCAGCCCTGGGAAAGGGACACTGAGGGGGAGCTTTTGAAAAGGGCTGAGGTGGGTTATATATATATGAAAATATCAGCTGCTTTCAGCAGAGGCCAGGGGACCCAGCAACCACACTCACGGGCATAGCGCTCCCCAACTGCTGGAATCAGGCCATATTCCTTTCCCGCCATGTAGATGTCCTCGCCTTTCAGGGTCACAGCATCAATTTTCCCAGCCTGAAATGGGACAGAACGGGTGACCGGGCAGAGAAGGTGTCGGGATTTGACAGAGGTGCTGGGGACTTTGGCCTCTTGCTCTCTTCCCCGAGGAACCCTATCCTACCCCACCCTAGTGAGATGTGTGGGCAAAAGGGGTGCTTGGAGGACCAGAGGCATGAAACCAGCACTCCCATCCGTGGGCGTCTGCTTTGTTCTTTGAATAAATGTTTACTGACACATCTGTTGCCAGGCCCTGTTTTGAGCAGAACTTTGACTATCACTGCCCTTGTGCTTGGGGTGGGGTCTCCCCAGGGACTGCCAGCCCTGAGAGGCCTGGGGCACTGTACTGTGTCCCCAGCACCTGGCCCAGGGCTAGCATCCAGCACAAATGCAATGTGTATTTGTCGAATGTGTATGCGAATGTATGAAAGAGCCAGGCTCAAAGACAGCAGTCTCATGGCTAAATAGCTCTGCCTCAGGAGGCAGCAGGAGGAGCCCAGGGCCCTCTTTTCTCGACCCTCCTGATGCGCTCCAGGTCTCCCACTCTCCACCCAATCTTGTGAATTCTGAAGCCTCTGCGCAGGTGACCCCTCGGACACTGAAAAGGGATTAGCCAATAATCAAGGCATAGTAGTGTGACAAACCCCAAGGAGAGGGAATGGGGCCAGGGGAGAGAGGGGACATCTGCACCCCAGGAAGGTACCTTGCACTGTTCAGGCCCAGAGGCATGATGGCGGAATAACAGGCAGTGGCACTGGTATTTGAGCCTGGAGGGTGTGTCTCTGGGGGCCCTCTCCTCCCTCACCCAGACTTCCTACCTACAGCCCAGGGTTCGTTCCAGCTGGCACCCCCTTCCCAGAGTCACCGTGGCCTGGAAGCAGATGGGTATCAGAGCTACACTGGACACCATCCCTGAGAGCCTCAGAACCAAGTATCTCTGAGCCTTTTGCTGGGGTTCTGAGGAACCTCCAAGTCTGCTACTCTCCCCGTAGGGCACTGGGAAGCCCCTGGGCCCTGTTTGAGTTTAGACAGAGAGAAGGCTCCTGCCTATAGGGAGCTGAAACCTCTCTCCTACATCTGTCCCTGCTCTGCAGCCTGTGGCCCCAGCTGCCCCCCACAGGACAGCCTGCCCAGCCTTAGGAAATGAACGGCCCTCTACCTCCAGTCTCCCCTTCTCCATTCCACTGAGGTCCACCCTTCCTCGGCGTTACCTGTGGTCATGCTGGGGCCGACCTCCTGTGGGCCCCTGGGGACAGGGGTTCCCCCACCATGAACTGGGTGACTTTGGGCAAGTTGCTTCCTCGGCCTCTCCCGGCCCCAGTTTCCACACTTGACAGTGATCATACCCACCCCATAGAGGTGCTGTGAGGATTAAGTGAAGCGGCCCGCGTGAAATCTCAGCACAGCGTGCGGCACCCGGGACTCGCATGCTCGTGTGACTGCTATCTATCACGATCCTGACCTCCTGTTATTCCTGTCCATGCTTCTCTTCTTGGCCTTTAAGTCAATGTGGTTGCCTGGCTGGGGCAGTGTGGACACTCAGGAGGCGCTGTGGTCCGGCCTGCATTTGGGGACTGCCCTGATAAGGGCTCCTGACCATAGGCTCTACCTACTTGCTCTTAAAAAAGAGGAGGGAGGAGCCCAGGACTCCAAGGGCTGGTGGGCCACCTGTGACCACAGTAGCATCCTTGGTTGCAGGGCCCTAGGGCTACCTCCCGGTCCTGGCCTCCATCTCCAGGCAGAGAAGCAAAGCAGGACAGAGCTGCGTGGGCCGCCACAGGGCCAGTGCTTTTGACTGCAGCATATCAGCGGATGCCAAATCAGTGCAATGAACCATGACAAGCTTAGAAAAAAAGGCTGGGATAGACCATCACAGAAGACATCAGCGTTCACTGTACTTAGTAAGGGTCAGTACTGTTTGTTTCATCTCTCTCTATAGAAGGCCACAGGTCAACCAGTGCCTGGCTGGGCCAGTCTCGGGCTCCATCTGCTCCCAGACCACCCACTCAGTGAGGAGGGATTCCTGGGTTCCCTGAAAGGAAATACCACCCCCCCCCCCCCCCCCGCCGTCCCCTGGGGTGGGATGGCTGGTCCCTGCCAGGCCTTCCTCCTACCTTTTCTCTGTGGGGCTGTCACAGGAGGTGTTCTCCTCCCCAACCTACCCTGTTTCCTTCAGACCAGGGCACCGGGGGAGGACTGGTAAGGACCATCCCAGGCACGGCCACCGCCTGCCCCTCTGGTCTGCTCTGCCCCTCTGGGCGCAGCCCCTACCTGGATCCATTCCATGCAGTGCTGGGGAGAATCGGCCGACACACACTGGATCTCTGGCTTGAGCTTCTGCCGGCTGAAGGCCACAGCCATGTCTCCACACTTTTGGATCTCCGGAGCGGACAGCACACACCAGCGTAGGTAGCGGGGCAGCCCTGTGTGTGTGAGTGTGTGTGAGCTTGTGGTCACCACCGCACACACCTGCTTCAGGGGCTGGCCCTGAGCATGATGGCCTGCGGGGCAGGGGCCATGGGGGCCAGTACCTCAGTACGAAGAGCTTGGAGCCAGACCCAAGGGAGAGTCTGGTTCTCTCCCTCATTAGCTGTAAGAAGTAAGATTTTTAAATATCTGATCCTGTTTCCTCTTACAGAAAGGGGGTAACTGTGCGCCTCTTTCATGGGACTGTGAGGAGGCTTGAGGCAGATCATGGCTGCCATGTGTCTAAGTGAGTGGCATACCATTTCCCTGGCTGTAGGGGGCAGGAAGCAGGAAGCCCATTTGTAGACTACTGCAATGGTCCCGCCAACAGACAATGGCTGAACCAGGGCCTTGGCTATGGGGTGGGGAGGAGGAAGAGAGAGGCATTGTGGAGAGAGAATGATGGGACTTGATGACTTCTGTGTGGAAGGGCAAGGAGACCCTTCCCAAGACAGACCCAGGGTACAGCAGGCCATGCAACTCTGGAGAAGCTTCCTCCCCAAACCTCCAGAGGCAGGGAGGTGGAAGCAATTGGTTCTCATGGAGGCCAAGGGGCACAGCTCCTGGGGTGAGTGTCCTCTCCCAGCTGCCTCTCCAGAAAGCATTGCCATGCCTGTGGTCCGGCTGGGCTGGAGCCAGTGGGGCAAGAGACCGGTGGACTTACGGTTGGGGTCACAGAGGAGACCCTTCATGGCTTGCAAGTACTCGCGGCCCAGCCAGGCCTCATAGCTCTGTGTGGCGATGGGCACCAGCTCAGAGGTGGCATCTTTGAAGAGCAGGTCCTTCTGCCCATAGGCCTCAGAGCTGAACATCTGGAATCTGCTGCCCTCATGGCTGAATAGACGCTGTGTGTCAAGGGATGAGAGTGGGGGTTGGTGAGGTGATGCCAGCAGGAAGGGGGACACATCCCTCCCAGATATGCCACCAGCTCCTTATTCCCATGCCCTCTGGCCAGGCGCCCACTCTGGGGACCAGGTGAGGCACTGCCTCCTTCCCCCAGTGCACTCTGCCTTGTCACACCCAGCTGAGTGAACACAGGACTTATGGCCCAGGTGTGGATGGGACTAAGGACAAGTGATGGGACAAAACTAGCTAAAGCTGGGGTGCCCCACAGTCAGAAATGTGCTGTTCTTGTAAACAGTGGTCTCAGCAAAACATTATTCAGCACATTTAATTAATGGGGTACTTCGACCTTCGTTGGCTTTGCCATTTTATTTGCTCATATATTCTGGTTTTGGTCTTAAGAGCCACAAATGTGAGCAGCTTTCTCTAAGGGGTGCCTGAGCCCAGGCCTCCTCGCTTCCTGAGTCCTGGGTCTCCCCTCTCTGGTCTGCCCTTCTGGCTGCCAGCTCACACAGTCGGTCCCTCCTTCACACCAAGGTTGGACACTACAGAGACCTCCTCGGCTGTGGTCTCGCCCCGGGCAGGGGTGGGGGTCCCTGAGTCTTGCCCCTCTTGGTCTGGCTGGCCCAGCCCCATGATGGCTCTCACTGGAGTGAGCTCCTACCCTGGCGAGAGACCAGAAGGTTCGGTACCATCTGGGAAGCTGTGTCTAAGCAGGGTAGGGGGGTGCCCTGAATTCACCTGGCCTTCATTGAGCAGCTGGAACACGAGGCTCCCATCTGTGTCAGGCCGGACCATCACCGCGTGAGCAGGCACCCGAGCCAGGTGGCATCGCCTCCACTCGGTGACATCAGCCCGGCTGCCATCCAGACATAGCAGCTGGAAGTCTTGCGACAGCAGTGCCTGGCCCCAGGAGGGAAGAGTTTTCCCTGGGAAGATAGGAAGCCTGTGGTGAGCCAACTTCTGTCCTGGGAGGGGTTTGGGAAAGGCCTCAGGAAGGCCCAGGAGAGGGAGCTGAGGAGAGGCTAGGGTGTAAAGAGCCTCAGACTCATGGTGAACAGAAACTCTTCCGGGAGGCGGGACCCAGAACTCAGAATGAAGAGGAGCTTGGTGACCACACTCCTCAAGACCAGGTGTATTACATTTTCTATAGACTTTCCCCAGTTTCTATTAACAACACGGATTTGAGGTCTCTGACAGTAATGCAGCACAAACAGGACGATTCATTAATGATAAAAAGAATAAGAGAAAAAGGGGAGCTCAGAAGGGGAGAGAGAAATGAAGCAGGAGTTCACTGCTTGGCTCTAAACTTGGCTCTGAGCAGAGAGCAGGGGAGAGGGCCATGGTGGGAACACAGCCAGACAGAATCTACCCAGAACTGTGGCCCAGAGAGAAAAGGGTAACTCTCCAAAGCTTTGCCCATATATTCATCCAACATTCATCCATTAATGTCTAAGGATGTTTCCTCCAAGTCCTTTGTTCTCTTTTCTAACCATTTCTAACATGGCTAAGGACATACTTGATAGGCAATTTTGCACCCTACTTTTCTTTTTTCCACTTGTCATTTTAAAGTATTTTCCCACACTATTGGAAAATTTCCATAAAACTCATTTATGATAGAAAACCAGATTTATTTGAAAGAGTGAATATTGACACCAGATTAAGAATATTAAGAAGAATAATTTTAAGATTGTAACTCAACAGATGGCATTACATAACAATATGTTTATGACTTTTCAATTTTAAAATGAGGAGGATAAGCCTCTGCTAGGAAATAGGAGGGGGAAAAAATCATTTGTGGGATCATGAAAACTCTGTTCCCTCCAAAGCTATTTCAAAACCAAACCCCAAAACCGAGAGCAATAGTTTGGAAAACTCCATAAAGGTCATTTTTAATGACTGCATGATCATTTATAGCACTCTCAACAATTACTCTGTGCCATTCTCGCCTCCCTCCCCAGCTCTTCTCTATTTTTAATCTGCTGCAAAGCCTTTGTATAGAGCTCTGGGGGCATATCTGGCCTTCCGGTGAGACAAACGTACCACTTTGGTATTTCGATCTGCCACTGTTTTTCATTGGCTAGGGACCATTAGAGCCACCGTCGCTTCAGACATTTATGTCAATTCCCTTTTTTGTTCTTACCAATCTTTTGCATGAAGATAGTCTTTAAAAAATTATTTAGACTTCCTTAGATTACCATCACAATACTAAAAGTGCCAATTTTAACCCAATACAGCCCTATTCTTTCTCCACCTTCCAATTTTTTTTTTTTTTTTTTTTTTTTTTTTTTTTTTTGCTTGATCTTAAGGCCCAAGTCCCAGCTGTCCATTTTCATAGGATCATCTTGCTCTGGAGATAATCCTATGTGCTTTCTCCTTTTTCAAATCATTTTTTTCCTCTTTCTCAAATCTGGTTCTTATTGTTTGCCTTCTTGAATGTCAGACCACATGATGGACCTTTTGCTTTTAAAGGCAAAGGTTATGATTAAAAAAAAAGATTGTGATAAAAAAAAAAGACAGTGATCAGACATTATTGAGTAGGCAAAACTATAGAGACAGAAATGATTGCTGGATGCCAGAAGGGGGCATCAAGAAACTTTTGGGGCGAGAAGTCTGTCACAATCACTCTCTTGATTGTGTTGGTGGTTATACAACTGTGTTTTTGGCAAAGTTTGCCAAACTGTACTTCAAAACGAGAGTGTTTGCTGCATGTAAATTACACCTCAAATTAAAGAAATAAAAATCCCGACAGAAATCTAAATTAGAGGACATTCTAGAAAATAACTGGCCTGACTCTTCAAACATGTCACTGCCACAAAAACAAAGATTGAGAAATTCCTTGAAGTTAAAGGAAACGAAAGAGATCTGACAACTAAATACCACATGTGATCGCACCTTAGGTCTGCGGCCTGAAAAAAATGGCTACAAAGAACAGAATTGGGAAAACTAGTGAATCTGGAATATGGGCTGTAGATTAGATAATAGTATTGTGTCAATGTTATGTTTCCCGAATTTGATGACTGTTACTGTGGCTAGGTCCACATCTCCTCGTTTTTAGGAGATACACACTGAAGTATTAAAGGGTCTGAGGCAGGCAAACATACTCTCAAATGATTCAGAAAGAACATACACAAGTATAGAAAGAATGATGACTCCAATGTGGCAAATGGTAAAAGCCGGAATCTGGGTAAAAATAAATGGAAATTCTATGACTGACTCTTAGAAATTTTCTATAGCTCAATGATTGCAAAAAAAAATTTTTTTTTAGTGGATCAACACATAACACTAACCCAATTTAATATGACCTTGTTCAGGGATAAGGGATGGCTTCTTCAGATAATGGGAGAAGGGATGGTAGATGAGGGCTAATGCAGAGATTTGCAAATGTTCTGCAGTCAGAATCCAGTCTGAAAGTGGGAGCCAATGCCAGACACAAATCAGAGCAGGGCAGCCCCTTGCCCCACAGAGCAGTTTGAACTATACTCATGAGACTCATCTCTTCCTTTTAGGGAGAGTTACAGGGCCTGAGACCCTGCTCCTGGACGCCGGCCCTCCCTACTCACCATCGGTGTTCGCCAGCACGGTGCTGTGCTTCACAAAGGCCACATCCCCTGCCCCGTCCGCCAGGCACCTGCAGAGGAGAAACCAGTGAGCCTGGGTGGAGCTCATCTGCCTTCTGGAGGTCTGTTCTGGACCTCCAGAACAGATGGTGTAATGGTGGGCACAGGTTTCACGGTCAGGCAGTCCCAGGATCTAGCTCCCTGGTTTGTTTCTTGTGTGGCTTTGCCAAGTTGTGGAGCCCTCCTAGCCTCTATCACCTCTAAAGTGGGGATAAGAAAGTAGCTCTCCATAGGGAGAGATCCTTTACAATCAGCATAGACACTGTACAGCCCAGCTCGGAGCCTGAGTGGAGCAGGTACTCATAGGGCAGCTGCTGTTATCAACAGCTTCAATGCTCAGGGTGTTTTGAAGATGACTCTGCCCTGAGGCAGGGGATTAGGTAAGACCTTCTCATGCCACACCAAAAACCCCTGAGTGGAAGGGACCAGGACTTTTATGTATCCTTTATACGTCACTGCCCAGTGAGGGAGGCAGGCCAGGCCCTACTGGGCAAAGGGCTGCCTGGGTCCCCACAGCCAGCAGAGAAGCAGGGTCCAGGCCGGGGGAATACCAGGAGAGCGGGGCGGGCCAAAGGCTCTGGCTTCGAGGACTGAGGACTGTTTTTCTCTCTGTGCCCCAAACTGCATTTCCCCAGATCCCACCCGGGGGCGTGGGGCACCAGCAGGCTCCCTGCTTCCGGGTGGAAACACTGAGGCCGAGGCAGTTAGAGGGGTTCAGGAGGCTTCCACTGCCGGCCCTGCTGAGCATGTTTCCTCAGCTGTGGACAGACGTAGCTATGCCACATGCTGTTAGAGACTCTCTTTGGGCTCCAAGGAGAGCGCATCCAAAGTACCAGCCCTAATCAGGTGCGGAGCTGAGGCCAGTTCCGACTGTCAGGACTTCCAGGGTTCCCGCCACACTTTCCCACTCCTGTCACCCTCCCTGTGAGTCTGAGACACCAGAAAGGGGACACAAAAGTGGCAAAAGGCTGTTTTTGTCATTTTCTACTCTCTAGGCCCTCAACTCTCTAAATACACCAAACATGTTGATTTTGTGAGCAAATCTAGTCCGGCATATTCCAGGTTGATGTTTTTAAACTAACCAGGCACATGAACTATATAAAGGGTGCTTTGAAGAGATGCAGCCAACACTGCCCCACCCTTGGGACCTCTCAGTGCGGCTATTTACCACCCGCTCTGTGGCCTCAAGGCCTCATCCCTGACTCAGCGCCCCCCACCCCTGCCCTCTCCTCTCACCTGAAGGCTCCACTGTAGTCGTAGTATCTCTCCAGGGAGCTCTTGTCACACACCCCCTCCCCAGCAGTGTTGCCCCTGCACAGGCGACAGAGGGACTCTGAGTAGCTGGTCTCTCCTGCCCCGGGGACACAGCTGCCCCCAAAATAGTCGCTGACAGCTGTGGGAAGGAGGCAGAGGGAGGTCAGTTAGCCACACGGGGTCAGACCCCTGGGCCAGGGCCCCCAGGGAGGGCTCACTCTCCTCAGGCTGCAGTTAGGGCGGGCTGGGCTCCTCAGGGACTCGCTGGACCCTCCAAGCTTCTGTCCAAGAAAAACTGGGGAGCTGGACTGGGTCAGTGACTCCCAAACTGGGGCCACAAAAGCAGCAAGGGGTGTTGGGAGTGAATTTCACTATTTTAAAAACAGTTCTGGGGGATAAAACATTTATCTCCACTTGCCCGCAAAGGGCAACTGTCAAATAACTACTGTCCTCACTGTGGGTTTCACTTCAAATCAGTTACGTGTCATCAATGAAAGCGGGGAAAGAAAGAAGTTATTACATAACGATTACAATTAATTTCATAGACGACGCTTTCGAAAACACAGGAAGGGGCAGGGAAACGGTGAAGTGGTCAGGATTGGCATGGTTTTGGGGCCGCCGCCAGCACTGAGGCCCAGTGTCCACCCTTTCGGCAAATATTTATCCTGTGCTAAGGTCACCTTAGTGCCACATAGGGTGAGCAGGAGGCTGGCTCATCACCCAGCTGGACCACACTCTTCCAGGGTGGGCTCCCTTTCCTGGTCTGCTTTTTGCCTCCTCCCAGAGGAACAGAAATTTAATAAATGTGCCAACTGAAAGACAGGCCACCCATATCTGGCCACCATCCGAGGGGACAGGGCTTCCAAGCTCTTGCAGGTTGTGCTGGTTTACACAGTGGTTGGGTTGTATGGGGGCAGTGAATGCATGTGTATGCGTGCATGTGTGTGTATGGGTTTGTGCATATGTGGGTGTGGCCCATGCGGGTGTGCATGTGTGCGTGTCTGTGTGTGCATGTGTATGCGTATACGATAGCAAGGTGCCCCCGAGAGGTATAGGAGTTGAGCTCATGTAGCAACAGCTCTGTGCAGTGAGGATATACCCTGTGCTACGTACTGTGCAAAGTCGTTGTGTGAATTATCTCAGCTCTTCCAACATCACAGCCTTGTAGTGCTAATTTTCCTGTGTTACAGATGAGGAAACTGAAGCTCAATGAGGGAGACTAGGCTGAGCCAGGGTTTAAATGTACATCTATCTGACAGCAAAGTCTGGGCTTTAAAAGACCATTATGCTCAACCACTGGTTGAGTGTCTGACTTCGGCTCAAGTCATAATCTCGCGGTTCATGAGAGTTCGAGCTCCGCGTCGGGCTCTGTGCTGACAGCTCAGAGCCTGGAGCCTGCTTCGGATTCTGTGTCTCCCTCTCTCTCTGCCCCTCCCCTGCTCATGCTCGCTCTCTCTCTCTCTCTCTCTCTCTCTCTCTCTCTCTCAGAAATAAATAAACATTAAAAAAAAAAAAGACGATTATGCTCTCCCACCTGCCCCCACCGACAGGGGCTGGTCACCCGTGGAACAAACCAGGAGGTAGCACACTCATGGATAAACTCTACTGGGGGTGCTGTGACCCCAGGAGGGCAGTTTAAGAATGTGGTTGTCATGTGTCAGGGGCCACTTCACTGTACTATGCCTGCCGTGGAGAGACTGGTGGCCAGGAAAAGAAACCCCAAGCAGGAGAAGCACAACTTCTACCTGAGTGCTCTCAGTCAGGCACTCAGCGCTTCAGCTCACTCCCTTGGCATGTATTATTCTCAACAACCCCTCTCAGATCACTCTCACCTCCCTTCCATGGGACACATTCTATTTGCAGGACAGCCCTATTCTTACTAGAAATGAATCAACTGGGGTCACCCACTTGTGAGCTTTCTGGGTATAAGCCAGCAGCTTGTCTGGGCCCCCCAAAAATAGTTTCTCATCTGTAATGATGAGGACCCGTCTCTGGAAGTAGGAACCTACACAGGTCTACCAGGTGAGAGCTGCTCCCTGAGCATCACTGCCTCCCAAACACGGGTGAGACCTCGTGCTCAGGGGTGTCCTAGGGTACTGTGATGAGTGAGCCAGAGTCAAGTGCCCTGGAGGGCCGATCAACCAGAACTTAAACGGTAGCAACAGCAGGCTGGCCAGCACTAAAGAGAGGGCCAGCACCAAGTAGGTGTCCGGAAGGCCCTGGAGGAGGTGCGATGGGGCTGCTCCTTAGTTAAAGGAAGCTGCGGACGAAGGTGAGCCTGAGGGCGGTCACCTGTGAGGGAAAGGCAGCGCAGCGGCCAGTGGGGAGACCCAGCGCTCCTGCAGGAGAAGCATGCCTGGCCCAAAGCCCTTACCTTTGAGCAGGTCACAGCCCATCACGGAGAGGCGGCCGCTTTCCACCAGGTAGCCCATGGGCACGTTCCAGCCCACCGTCCTGTTGATGCCCGTGTGACAGGACTTCATGCCTTTCAGGGTGTCGATGGTCACATTGGAGCTCCTCTTGACCACAGCTACGGCGTAATAGGAGGTACCAACCTCTAGAAGGAGAGACAGGAGAGGAGTGAGGGTGGCAGGGAAGAAGCCACCAGAGAGGCTGGAACCCTGCCTGGGAAGGCTGTGGGAGATGGGTGTGTGTGTGTGTGTGTGTGTGTGTGTGTGTGTGCGCGCGCACCACGTATTCTGAGTTAGACACAGATCTGGTGCAAGGTGCAGGGACTGGGGCAGAGGCTTTCACATCTCCAAGCCCTTACCATGTGTCAAGTGCACACCATGAGTCAAGGCTGACTCGTTTCACTTGTGTGACAGGACAGGGGTTACTCCCCCCATTTTACAGTCAAGAAAGGAAGGTTGTTCAAGGCCACAGAGGACCATAGGAAGGGGCGGGACTGGGATTTGATCTTGGTCGGCTGAGCTCTGCAGGTCCTAGGCAATACCTCTGGCCAGCCCCTATCCCCACTTTGTGCCGTTTCTGACACAGGGTCACTGAAGTGCTCGGGCGCTGGGCATTACGAAGTCTCCTTCACCCAGTCAGTTGTGCCTAACACTATAGCAGACATGGGGCAGCCCCTCGGTAAGGGCTTGTGGGTGCAAGTTCTAGGCTGGCTGGGCTCCCCACAGGGAAGAACAGACTTAAACTGGCCCTCTATGTCTGTGGCGCCCCCGCTCTAAGGGGGGGTGGCAAGAGAGACTTAGGGGAGTCTCTGTGGGTTGGTCTGGCCTGGACACCAGGACTGTTCTGGGGACAGGGCTACTGACCAGCTCGAGGGCCAAACCCGCTGCAGAGTGACATCCTCTGTCCTTTGGCCCGCCCCTCTTCCCACTCAGCCCTCTGACCTTGATCATATACTTCGCCCACCACGGGCTTCAGGCCATGCTCCTTCCCTGCTTCATAAATGGCTCCTCCATCCAGGGTGATGGCATCAGCCTTCTGGGCCTGCTGGGAACATGTGGGTCAGCCCAGCCCAGCCACCCCGGCCCATTCGACGAGGAGTTCACAGACACCCGCTAGTCTGCCTAGGGCCCCTTGAAAAGCCATGGAGGTCCACACTCGTCCTCTTTGTCTGGCCCAGGAACCCTGTCCTGGCTCAGCCTTGCAGCCACCAGGGTATAGCGGGCTCACGCTTTACCAGGTCCTAGGTGACAGCTCTCCTAGGCCAAGGGTTTGCCTTTTCTAATTATGTATTTAAAAAATATTAATTTTCAGGGCACCTGGGTGGCTCAGTGGGTTAAGCGTCTGACTCTTGATCTCTGCTCGGGTCATAATCTCATGGTTTGTGTGTTTAAGCCCCGCACTGGGCTCTGCGCTGATGGTGCGGAGCCTTCTTGGGATTCTGTCTCTCCTTCTCTCTGCCCCTCCCCTGCTTGTGTGCTCTCACTCTCTTTCTCTCTCCCTCTCTCAAAATAAATAAATGAACTTAAAAAAATCAGATAGTACAAAATGGTATGTAGTACAAAGTGAGCCTCCCTCATTTTCCTGCCTCTCAGACCTCCGCCTCCACTGTTAACCTGTTTTTCAGATTTTCTAAGATGCAGACTGAATCCCACAAATTCCCGCTTCATTTTTTCCCTTTTTTATTTCAAAACACAAATGGCAGTATACCTATCAGTGTCATGGGGTCCATGATAAAACTGTAGTTCAGTATAATCGCTTTCCTCCCAGTGGAGCCTGACCGAAGCCCCTGGCCCATGTGGTACTATATGATTGGATTAGCTTTGGGGAGAAATCAAGTGCTGAGCTGAAATGAAATCCCAGGTTCCCTTGTGCCTGTCCAGAAAGCTTCCCTCCAGGCACTGTCCTTCCACTGAAGTCCTGCCTCTGAGTGTCAGTGCCAGCTGAGCAGATCCGCCCCTCAGCACTTCTTTCCCACCCCCATTCACCCACCTAGGACTGCTGGTCTTCATTCCTCCTTCCTGAGAAAGTGCACAAGCCCCATTCGGGAAAGCTTCATGACGGCCTAACTACCATGGGCCACTGAGGGGGCTGCTGTCTGGGCGTGCCTTGGTGGGGGTGGGTAGTGTCCCTACTCTAGCAGGGGCCTTGTGGAAGGAAAACTCTGCCTCTTAGATATCTTTCCCTACTGGCGCCCACGGAGCAGGGGCCCTCTCTGTGGCCTCCCAGTGGCTGGCCTGGGCCCTGGTGGGAAACAAGCCGGCCCTTGTTGCCTGGGAAACTCAGGAGATCCTAATGCCCGGCCGGCCCGGCCGGCAGGGAGGAAATCGGCACCTTTCTCTGTGAATGACGCTGTTGTGTACTCCCCCGTGAGTCAGAGCCCTCCCGTCTGGCAGGGTGTGGTAGTGGAGTGAGGGGGCAGGGCTCACCGTGATGAGCTGGATGCAGTGGTCGGCTGAGGTGCCCTGGACACACAGGAGGGATGGTCGGATACCGGCTTCCTGGAAGGCTTTGCTCATGTCGCTGCATTTCTGCTGCTCCGGGTCTGAGGTGGTGCACCACCGCACCTCCATGCCGCCGAGCGCTGGGGGCAGGGGACAGTGAGGTCCAGCTCCCCTGGCATCCCCAGCCCAAGCAGGCTGGCTCCAGCAGCTGTGTGTAACCCCACGAGCCTGTGTAGCCAGTGCTCTACTGCGGCCCTGCCCTCCCGCTGGGAGGGACCGAGGCAAAAAGTGTCACAGACTGCACGCATATTCCTGCACTTGGGGCAGCTCAGAGCCTGGCACTTTACAGAGGCCAGGGAACGTCTCCAGGGGTAGTGCTGGGCTACCCCCGAACCTGCTTAGCCTGGTGGCTGGAAAGAGCACTGGCTGGGGAGTCGCGGCTGGCTCCGTGACTGGGCAAGTTCCTGCCTAGTCTTGGGGCCTCTGTGTCCTCCAACAAGAGGGTGATGGACCAGGTTCTCTCACTCAGGATCCCTACGCCCTCCTCAGGAGCCGGGAATTGAGACTGGGAAGTGGTTACGGCTGCCCTTGAGGAGACTTGCATCCTCTCGGAGTATCTGTGATTACATCCATTGCAAACCCACCCTCAGGGTCACAGTGCCAAGGGGAAGCTGAGGAACCAGCAGGTGGAGTTCACGTTTCCGCTCCTGGAGAAGGAGCTAGTGACTTCAGGCAACTTATTTTCACCTCTCTGAGCTTGCTCTGTCATCAGAGAGTGCAGATGAGAAAAGCCACCTTCTACGCTGTAAGTAAACCTATGTAGAGAGCCAGGACACATAGCTCTTTCGTGGACTTTTGCTTAGACCCCTCCTCCTGGTGGGGAGCCTCCTGGGTCCCGAGGTCTGACCGGGTCAGGGTCCCAGAAAGCATCCAGCCTGGGGGCCCCAGCAGAAGTGGGGCCAGATGTCCTTGCAGTCGATGGCTTGGAAGACCTGAGTTCCTCCACCACTCACCCTGTCCAGCTTTGGATCCAGTTCCCCACCCCCAGGAACCAGGTCATTCTCTCCTGGCAGCCTGTCCTTCCCATCCCCACTCCAAGGGTCAAGACTGCAGGGTCCTCCACAGCCTTCCTTTTGCAACCCAGCTCCTGGTGGCATCCTGGAATGTGAAACTGCGTCCCCCCTCTCCAGAGCCCCAAGACTGCACCTTGGTAGTCCCGACAACCGTAGAGTTGGGACCCGGGTAGCGGGTCCAGATTTTGTATTGGTGAGGTCACAGGGTGAACCCATCCTGTGTCCGCCCGTCCCTGCCAGCAGCTCCCCGATGCCCAGACTCACGCCTCACTGCCCTGGGCCCTGACTTCCTTGGGAGAGGGCGGTGCAGACGCGAGGAGACCCGACAGCGCCCCCTCCTCCTCGCTGCACCTCGCAGGGCGCCCTAGGGTGCTCGTAGCTTCTGGGCACACACGCTCCCGGCTCGGGTCGTATCTCACGTCTCACTACCGGTCCCTTAGAATCTCCTCCCGCTTCCCTCCCGGGCTCGGGAGAGGCAGAGTCGCTCCGGGCCCCCAAACCCTCTTCGGGCTTCCACGCCTACCAAGAGCGTTCACCCTCCCAGCTGTCCCCCCGACCCTCCAAGACGCTCCCCTCCACGCCTCTGGCCGCCCCTCTCCTGGGCAGGTCAGCAGGCCCGTTTTTCCAAGGCCCAGCTCAATGCCGTTTCCCCCAAGAAGCCCTCCGGACGTCCCAGTCGGCCGGGGTCAGTGTTAGTACCCCCCCCCCCCCCCAACCCCCGGCGTCTTCAGCTGCACTTGGCGCCTTCCTACGCCTCCCCTCTTTCCCGGGAGATAAGGACTCAGAGCACACTTCCTAGCTGCGTGGGACCCTGGTCCGGGGCTGGAGAACTGCAGGACCCCCGCCCCAGCTCCTACTTCCGCTCCTGCTCCCGAGACCGGGCCGTCGGGCCTCACCTGTGCGCAGAGCGAGGAGGATCCACAGAGCGACGCTCGGGCCCCGCATGGCGCGGTCTAGAGCTAGCTGGGGCCGGGTTGGGTGTCGGTGCGTCTAACTCTGGGTCCGAGTAGGTCAGCAGTTGCTGGAACTTTTCGCCTCCTTCCTCCCTGGCACTGGCCTGCAGCTACTTAAATGCGGCCAGGGTGTTTCTCGGCGGTGTCCACGCCCCTAGGGCGCACCCTCCCGCCCCAGACTGGACACCTGGGCTAACCAGGCTGGCCTTGGCCTTCTCTCTGGCGCCCCCTGCCGGAACCTCAGGCGGCGTGGGGGACCCAGTCTAACCGCCGACTCCTAGATGCTCCCAGCTTCTGAGCACACACGCTTACTTGTCCCTGAGAGTCATGTATCTGTTGTCTGGGACCTGATTCCCCCAGCTAACACGCTGTTCTAGAGTTGTGTCCCCTCAACTCTCTGCCCCACATTCCAGAGCATTCACCCCTCCCCTTGTTCTAGAAACACCCTAAATATCATGTTCAACTGAAGAGGGAAAAGCTCAGATTTGGAAGGAAGAAGTCAGAAACCTGGAGTCTGAGCTGCAAGGAAGCTGAAAGGCCATTGAATTCATTCACCAGCCTCTCTTCAAGTACATGTTTGCACAAAGGATCTGGGGATACAGAGATGAACCCAGGTAGATGTGGTCCTGCCTGGGGGAGGGGCTGTGAGGGTGGGGGATTATCTGTCCTTGGGCCTAGACTGAGGAAGTGACTTTGCCCTGTGTTCACACATTTAGTCAGTGATGGAGCTAGAACTAGAACCCAGGTCCCTGGCAGAGCTTGGCTCCTTCCATCATGGTTTCAAACATGGGAAGAAGACTAAAAATGGGGAGGAGGACGAAGCAGAAAATTACAGAGGGGGACATGAAAGGAGAGAGAGAGAGAAGAAGGTGAGGGAGGAAAAGCTGGGTTGTCTATTTTTCTAGGCCACTGGGTCTCAAAGTGTGTCCCCAGACCAGCAGAATCAACACCATCTGGGAAGCTGTTAGATATACAAATTCACAGGCCTACCTCTGACCCACTAAATCAAAAACTCTGGGGGAAGGGCCAACAGTCTCTGATTTATTTATTTATTTATTTATTTATTTATTTATTTATTTATTTATTTTTAAGTAGGCTTCATACCTAGTGTGGAACCCAAAGCAGGGCTCGAACTTACAATCCTGAGATCAAGACAAGACCTGAGCACAGCAGTGAGGCACTTAACCAACTGAGCCACCCAGGTGCCCCAACAGTCTATGTTTTTGATTCTGGTGCACAGCTGAGTCTGAGAAGCACTGATCTAGGTGGACCGGAACTGCAGTTCCCCGCGTGTGTTGGGGATGTGGGGAGTGGACTGCAGAGATTGTTACTCAGTTATCTGCCTCCATTTCTGTCCTCATTTTTGTCATCGCCCTTTCATGAGTACCCAGGAATGAGAGCCTCCCTGTCTCGGGTAGAGGACACATGTAATAAGAACACTGAGTGAGAGACAAGGGATCCCTGGGTCTGAGTTTGACAGTCCTTGAACCTGCTATGCTCTGTGGGGGAAAGAATGGGCTACAAAGCTGTTTATCACACCCTGAGATGATCTGTGGCAATCACACAGGCTGCACTTCGGGAGACCTGAGTGCTACTCCTTCGTTATCACTGACTCACTGGGTGACCTTGGGCAAGTTTGTTCTCCTCTCTCTGGGTCTTAGTTTCTCCATATATAACACGTAGGTCATGGGGGCTCTGATGTGCCATTCTTCTTCCCCCAAAAGATGTCTGCTCTGGAGAATCAAAGGGGGACATGTGTGGTGGAGGCTGTTTTTCCATTCCCAGCTGGTTTCATCAGGAGAGGGAACCTCTTTCTAATTCACACAAACGGCCTAGGAGGTGGCCCTGGCAGTGGGACTATGCCTATCCTAAGAGAATAAAATAAATAGAAGGGTCCTTAGCAAGTCTCATTCTCCTGACCATGAGGATGAAAAGGCTCATTTTGTCATACTCCAAGCGCCGCCAGAAGGTACTGGCAGGATTTGTGCTCATTAAGTTATTCCTCTAGCAAAACTACAGGTGACACTGATGAGCTATAACCTGAGAACCTGGGGAGGCAATTTCGTGATGGGGTCCTTTTCCCTATCTCTGGGGAGTCATTCCCCAACTGTGACTTATCAGTGAACTTACTGTCTCTGGCCTCTAGAGGCTTCTATGTCGGGCCCATTTGCTTGGCCTTAGCATGGACATAGCTTTGGCCATGGACATTACACAGGTAGATACCTATATGTAATGGGGAACTGTGACTTGGCTTGAGCCTGGATCCTGCCATTGCTGGGGTACAGACATCCCTGGGTGTAGCAGAGGAATGGGTGGGATGCCATGAGAGAATAATGAGCCAGTAATTTAACCTGGAAACAGCTGTATAGAGTAGCAGAAATGCTGAGGACAGTGTGGTCCCTATTCTGGACACATACTGAGGAGAGGAAGAGGGTCTCTGAGCTTCCTTCTGGAAATAAGAACTGGCTTCACGAAGACTTCTATGAGAGGTTGGGATCCAGACAACACTGTTTTCGAATGTCCCCCCACCGCCCGACTCTAATCCATCATATAAAATACAAAGAGCTCCTCTCCACTCTGCCAATGATACAGCTCCAGCTCTCCAAGGATGCAGGGTGCCCCCCAAACATGGAGCTTGCTCGCCAGGGTACTGAGGCACCACAGTAGGCAATGGGATGGAACACGTTGAAGACAGTCTCTGGGGACTCAGAAAGAAGGCGAGGCCTTTAACAGGGGGTAGAGAATCTGTGTGGGCAGCTGTGGGCTAATGAGCCAGTAAAATATGGATGAACAATTCTTTTACCCAGAATCTTGGGGCAAATATTTTTTTTAAATCTCAACAAGCCATGATTTGTATTTTTCTGTTCCTATGAGCTGTAACGTCTTCGACTAAGAACAAGCCCCAACAATGCTTATTTAGGGGACACTTGGAAGGGCTGGTATGCACAGAAAATATGAGCAATTGTGAACATTTGGAGCAGTAAATGTGTTATCAAAGGGTATTACTCTTGACATTGTGATAAGGAAAAGAAAAGAGAAAATAGGCTGAGAGGGAAAGGTTAGGGCCTGAGGTCCCTGGTTGGAGACAAACACATATTTTGGAGCATTGATGGGAATGTCTGATCACAGCAAACTCCCTCTGGCATAAGGTTCCTCTTAAGAAGGTGATGGGCACCACCTACTCCCCCTTGGGTGCCCCTCAGGAATTTGACAATCAAAGTACCTAACTAAAATAAATAAACCATAAAACTTACGTTACACGAGGGGCAGTGTGACCATAGTCTCACACCTCACACAAGAGAGTCTAGCCAGTCAGAAATGGACAACCTAGAGTTATCCAGCCAGTCAGGGTAGAACCTGAGAAGGAACAAGTGAGAAGGGAAGAGGGAGGCTGACCGGAACCCTATAGAACAAAACCCTTTGCCTATAGTTGCGGGCATTCACTTTCGAACGTCCCCTCTCTGTAAAGAGAGCTTTTATACGATGCTTCCTTTCTGATCTTATACTCTGATAAACTTTAGCCCGCTGCTTATTTTGTGTCCACCTCTTCATTCTTCAAAGCAGCGAGACAACAAATCCCGGGTATTGAGGTAAAAGATCCTGCAACAACATCAGTCACCATGTACTTGCTGACTCGTTAATACATCTGAATTTGTATATTGAGATCAGTGATAGGTATATTGAACACGTTTTGTGAATACAAGCTTTTGTCTCTTTAAACGTATTTTCCCTATGAAGCTTCCCTTAGGGAGAGCCCCGTTCACTTGGGCTACACAATATTTTCTGCGTGTAAGCTTTTCAAAGGAAGATTCTGTGTTTGTTCTTCTTTGTGTTCATCACAGGGCCTTGAGCATGGGGAATGATTTCTATTGTGTTAGGATATTATTCATTGCTGTTCAAGTATCTTGTGCTGCTGAGGGGGAAGGACTGAGAAGAGCCACGGAATTTGGGGAGTAGGAGGTCCACAGACAGCTTTGTCCGAGCAGTTTCAGTGGCAGGGCAAGGGCCAAGGTTTGGCCAGGAGGCTGAGCAGCATGAGGGCAGGGTGTCCTGTCTACTGTCATTCCCAATGGCCAACATCCTGTCTAAAATACTGTAGGCATTCAACAAATCATTAGTATTTATTATAAATGGACGGAAAAATGGACAGTGTCCTTTTCAAGATATTTGGCTAAGAAAGGAAGAGGAGTGAGGTTGTTTCAAGGGGATTAGGAGTCCACGGAAAGTTTTTATAGGTTAGGAGAGATTTGATTATATAGTCAGAACACAAGTAGCCCATGCAGGCAGGAGACTAAACACACAGGAAAAGAGGGTTAATTGAAGAAGACGTAAGGAATAAGAACAGGAAGACAAACAGAGAGGGAAAGGGACAGTGTTTCTTCCTTGGAGATGGGAAAGAAGAGGGGTGGGAAAAACTCTGCATCAAACCTCCATTCAAATGTAAGCCCAGCATCCCCGAGCTTGGTTTATTATTTTAGTTATCAAGCCACGAAATGTTTTTTCCCCTGAAAACTTTCTTTGCAACCCAGAATTTAAAATGTAGAGAGGGGGGTGCCTGGATGGCTCAGTCAGTTAAGCATCACTCTTGATCTCAGCTCAGGGCTTGATCTTAGGGTTGTGAGTTCAAGCCCTGTGTTGGGCTCTTCCCTGGGAGTGGAGCCAACTAAAAATTAAATAGATAGATAGATGATAGATAGATAGATAGATAGAAAAATAAAATTGTAGAAGAGGATTAAAAGACTGAGATTGGGGCACTTGGCTGGCTCAGCCAATTAAGCGTCTGACTCTTGGTTTCAGCTCAGGTCATGATCTCACAGTTCATGAGTTCAAGCCCTGCATCAGGCTCTGTGGTGGCAGTGCAGAGCCTGCTTGGAATTCTCTCTCTCTCTCTGCCCCTCCCCCACTCACACCGTATCTTCCTCTCTCAGACAAATAAATAAAAAAAATAAAGCTCTGAGATTAACTGTGCAGATAAGTTTTAAAGCTATTAATAAATCTCCATCTACACCAAAACCCATAAAATACCTAGGAATACACCTAACCAAAGAGGTGAAAAATCTATACACTAAAAACTATAGAAAGCTTATGAAAGAAATTGAAGAAGACACAAAAAAAAAAAATGGAAAAAATATTCCATGGTCCTGGATTGGAAGAACAAATGTTGTTAAAATGTTGATACTACCCAAAGCAATCTACATAATTGATGCAATCCCTATCAAAGTAACACCCGTATTCTTCACAGAGCTAGAACAAACAATCCTAAAATTTGTGTGGAACCAGAAAAGACTCCAAATAGCTAAAGCAATCCTGAAAAAAACAAAGCTGGAGGCATCACAATCCGGACTTCAAGATGCATTACAAAGCTGTGATCATCAAGACAGTATGGTTCTGGAACAAAAACAGACACTTAGATCAATGGAACAGAATACAGAACCCAGAAATGGACCCACAAACATATGGCCAACTAATCTTTGACAAAGCAGGAAAGAATATCCAATGGAATAAAGACAGTCTCTTCAGCAAGTGGTGCTGGGAAAACTGGACAGCGACATGCTAAACAATGAACCTGGACCGCTTTCTTACACACAAAAACAAACTCAAAATGGATGAAAGACTAAAACATATGGCAGGAAGCCATCAAAATCTTAGAGGAGAAAGCAGGCAAAAACCTCTTTGTGGCCACAGAAACTTCTTACTCGACATGTCTCTGGAGGCAAGGGAAACAAAAGCAAAAATGAACTATTGGTACTTCAAGATAAAAACTTCCGTGCGTTGAAGGAAGCAGTCAGTAAACTAAAAGGCAACCAACAGAATGGGAGAAGATATTTGCAAGTGACATATCAGATAAAGGGTTAGTATCCAAAATCTATAAAGAACTTATCAGACTCAACACCCAAAACACAAAAACTCCAGTGAATAAATGGGCAAAAGACATGAATAGACACTTCTCCAAAGAAAACATCCAGATGGCCAACCAACACATGAAAAGATGCTCAACATCACTCATCATCAGGGAAATACAAATCCAAACCACAGTGAGATATCACCTCACACCAGTCAGAATGACTAACATTAACAACTCAGGCAACAACAGATGTTGGCGAGGATGCAGAGAAAGAGGATCCCTTTTGTGCTGCTGGTGGGAATGCAAACCGGTGCAGCCACTCTGGAAAACAGTATGGAGGTTCCTCAAAAAGGTAAAAATAGAACTACCCTATGACCTAGCAATTGTACTACTAGGTATCTATCCAAGGGATACAGATGTGCTGTTTCGAAGGGGCACATGCACCCCCATGTTTATAGCAGCACTATCAACAATAGCCACATTATAGAAAGAGCCTAAATGTCCATCTACAGGTAAATGGATAAAGAAGATGTGGTACACACACACACACACACACACACCATGGAATATTACTTGGCAGTCAAAAAGAATGAAATCTTGCCATTTGCAACAACGCGGATGGAACTGGAGGGTATTTATGCTAAGCGAAATTAGTCAGTCACAGAAAGACAAATATCATATGACTTCACTCATATGTAGAATTTAAGATACAAAACAGATGAACATAAGGGAAGGGAAGTAAAAATAATATAAAAACAAGGAGGGGGACAAAACATAAGAGACTCAAATACAGAGAAGAAACTGAGGGTTGCTGGAGGGGTTGTGGGTGTGGGAATGGGCTAAATGGGTAAGGGGCATTGAGGAAGATACTTGTAGGGGTGAGCACTGGGTTTTATACATAGGGGATGAGTCACTGGAATCTACTCCTGAAATCATTATTGCACTATGTACTAACTAACTTGGATGAAAAATTAAAAATAAATTTTAAAAAATAAATCTCCATCTGTTTCATTTAATATAAGATTTAATGAGTGGAGGTATGCCTGGGTGGCTTAGTCACTTAAGCGTCCAACTTGGGCTCAGGTCATGATCTCACAGTTCCTGAGTTCGAGCCCTGCATCAGGCTCTCTGTTGTCAGCATGGAGCCTGCTTGGGATCCCCCCACCCTTCTCTGCCCTTCCCCTGCTCTCTCGCTCTCTCTCTCAAAAAAAAATAAATAAACATTAAAAAAAAAGATTTAATGAATGGAAACCAGTATAAAAGGAGGTAAAGAGTAAAGAAGTAAAATCAAGGCTGCCTGGGTGGCTCAGTTGATTAAACATCTGACTTTGGCTCAGGTCATGATCTCGCGGTTTGTGAGTTGAAGCCCCACTGAAGCTCAGAACCTGGAGCCTGCTTCAGTTTCTGTGTCTCCCTCTCTCTCTGCCCCTCCCCTGTTCACTCTTTCAAAAAATAAACATTAAAAAAATTTTTTTTAAAAAGAAGTAAAATCAAGAGTACTATATTTGGCTCTGTCACTAAGACTTTCAGAGAAAGTATTCCTACCTCAGCTACTTCCAAGCAGGGTTTCAGATGATGAGTAGGGAAGGGGTTAGCAGTAGGCAAGGGTAGATAAGGGACCCTGGGGAGGCTGATTACAGCCATGATGGCTCCCCCTGGACCAGCCTCTGCCTTGGCTTCAAGGCTCACCAAAGTGGCTCTCAGATCCTCCTGACCCTCCTAATCCTTGAGGTGTCCACCGTGCCCTGAGCCCCAGCTGCATATGTGGGTGGGAGGCTATAGCTGCGGGACAGGTTCTGGAAAAAAAAAAAAAGGATAAATGCATCCCAGACCTGTGCATGCTACATGCCACGAATAGAGTCATCCAGTTCCTGATAAGGTCCCAATAAAAAGTCAGAGATAAAAATCCTTGGTGGCAACCCAGTCAGGACCCCTCTCACCCTCTCTTTCTATTTATTTTTTTTAATTATTATTATTTTTTTTTAGTTTTAATTTTTATTTTTGAGACAGAGAGAGGCAGAGCATGAACGGGGGAGGGGCAGAGAGAGAGGGAGACACAGAATCCGAAGCAGGCTCCAGGCTCCGGGCCATCAGCCCAGAGCCCGACTCGGGGCTCGAACTCACGGACCGTGAGATCGTGACCTGAGCTGAAGTCGGACGCTAAACCGACTGAGCCACCCAGGTGCCCCTCTCTCTCTCTTTTTAAATTCAAGTTAGTTAACATAGAGTGTAGTCTTGGCCTTAGGAGTAGAACCCAGTGATTCATCTCTTACATATGATACCCAGTGCTCATTCCAAGTGCCCTCCTTAATGTCCGTCGCCCATTTAGCCCATCTCCCCAACCACCTCCCCTCCAGCAGCCCTCAGTTTGTTCTCTGTATTTAAGAGTCTTTTACAGTTTGCCTCCCTCTCTGTTTTTATCTTATTTTCCCTTCCCTTCCCCTATGTTATCTGTTGTGTTTCTCAGATTCCACATTGATATCTGTCTTTCTCTGACTGACTTATTTTGCTTAGCCTAATACACTCTAGTTCCATCCATGTTGTTGTTGCAAATGGCAAGATTTCATTCTCTTTCATTGCCGAGTAGTACTCCATTGTATATATATAAACCACATCTTCTTTATCCATTCGCCAGTCGATGGGCATTTGGGCTCTTTCCATAGTTTGGCTATTGCCGATAGTATTGCTATAAACATTGGGGTGCATGTGCCCCTTCGAATCAGCAGTTTTGTATCCTTTGGATAAATACCTAGTAGTGTAATTGCTGGGTCATAGGGTAGCTCTGTTTTCAACTTTTTGAGGAACCTCCATATGTTTTCCAGAGTGGCTGTGCCCGTTTGCATTCCCACCAGCAGGGCAAAAGAGTTCCCCTTTCTCCACAACCTCGCCAACATCTGTTGTTGCCTGAGTTGTTAACGTTAGCCATTCTGACAGGTGGTATCTCATTGTGGTTTTGATTTGTATTTCTCTGATGTTGAGTGTTTTCCAAAGAAGACATCCACGTGGCTGACAGACGCATGAAAAGGGACCCCTCTCACTCTTGAGAGCTTTGTACTTTCTCGCTCAATAAACTCTATCGCTTTGCTCACTCTCTGCTGTCTGTGAGATTCATTCTCTGACTCTGTGAGACAAGGACCAGCGTCTCTCCCACCCACCTGTGACATGACTTATAATGAAAACATATGCACAAGGAAAAGAAAATTGATACAAAGAGAAAAATCACAAAGCATGTTTGGGAAGGAAGATGATTATACCACGGGCCAGAAAGGAAAGGACTATAATTAAATGAAAATTTTGGCTGATTTAGAGACTTGTAGTCAGACTGTTTTATCCACTCCTGTCCACTCCCCCATCCCAACTCAACCACTGTGCAGATGAAGCGGCTGCTAACACTTACACAGTGCTCTTTCCAGGTCATGATCATGAAAAGTCAAGCCATTGAAGACAGTCGTGCTGTATGAGGCTTGCAGGCTCCGGAGAGGTGGCAGAGCTGTGCCCTCTGATCAGCTGCCATGGGTATTTTACTGGGACAGAGGTACACAAGGAGAAGGAGATTAGGATAATCTGAGACAAACCATGTACCTAAAGAGGTGAAAAGAGCACAGGTTGAACATGCTGTTAGGTGGACTCAAAATATATACTGTAGGAATTCAGGCTTCGTGGGCTAGAACGACCGGGGAGTCTTCTGCAGGAGGAAGGATTTAGGGTGGGCCTTGAAGAAAGGTAGGGCTTTGATAAGGGCACTTGGGTGGGGAGGGCACAACAGTTAGCAAGGCAGCAATTTGCATGACCAACAGTGGCAGGACAAGACCTGCCCAGATGTGGCTTGGGAGGTACGGGGCAGTAGATGACTGACCACATACTATATTCCAGAACCGTACTATACGGGAAAGTTAGTTTGGATTTAGGACCCATGAAGGTCACTGAGGAGAGGAGAAACACAATCCAAGCTGCATTTTAGGAAAAGTCATCGGGTGATGGCTGGATCAGCAAGGGGAGAAATTAGAGGAGGCTAGAAGATGAATTAAGAGGCCACTGAAGTAACCCAGGCCTGGGGATGAGGGTGGGTTAAGGATTAGAGTGATGACAGTAGAAGTAATAGCAAGAAAAATATGACATTAAGGAAGAATCAGTAGTAGGTGGTGACCAAATATTTGGGGGAAGAGAAATGTCAAGGAGCATTAAGGTTAAAACGTGGCTGATGTAGAGAATATTCTATTAAGTACGTTACTAGCCATCAGGAGAAAAGTTAAAAGCTTCGTAGAGCTTTTTCCTAGTAAGAGTGAGGAATGTCAGATAAACTAGATCCAGACCGAACACTGAATTTTCATAGAGAAAGGGATCTATTAACAAGACATAGTTTTTCTCATCTTAAATACCACTAGGGAAGTGGATATTTTTGATCAAATGACTGTCACAAGATTTAGAAAACCTTTTTGTAGAGATTCATAGTGTGAAACATATGGGACTTTCGTCTTGTCTTTAGCCCTCCCATCTGTGAGGTGAATGAACCTAATTTTAGACATCCTAAAGAAAGATTACATCACTTGTTCTAATCTTTTCTTCTATCAGAAAATTCGCTATATCTTATTTTACATGCTAATTGTTTTGAGCACTGGCTTCTATATAGTTAAAAAAAAAAATAATTCTAGGGGCACCTGGGTGGTTCAATCTGTTGAGCATCTGACTCTTGATTTCGGCTCAGGTCATGATCCCAGGGTCATTGCATTGAGCCCTGCGTTGGGCTCCGCATGGAGCATGGAGCCTGCTTAAGATTCTTTCTCTCTCTCAGGTCGCCTGGGTGGCTCAGTTGGTTGAGCGTCCGGCTTCAGCTCAGGTCATGATCTCACAGTTTGTGAGTTCAAGCCCCACATCGGACTCTATGCTGACAGCTCAGAGCCTGGAGATTGCTTCGGATTCTGTGTCTCTGGCTCTCTCTGCCCCTACCCCACTTGTCCTCTTTCTCAAAAATAAATAAACATGAAAAAAAGAAGATTCTCTCTCTCTCTGAAAAAAAAATCATTCTACTATTTATTCAGTAGTTAAAATCATTCAGTGGTTAAAAACGGTCCAAATGACATTGGTCATTAACAGTTGACTAGCAGAAATAGGGATGAATATATACTCAGTTTGAATAGTTTCTTCCTATTTTGGGTAACACCAGATAGTTCCTAAGGTTTAGTTTAGTGCCAATTTAGAAGAAGGACCTAATGTTATTGTTGTTGTTGTTTGAAAACACACAAGAGAAATCAAGTCGTATCAGATATGAATGGAAAAGACTGACAAGGCCATTCATACTATCTGCATGCAATCAATGGAGGGGAAGGCAGCTCAGGGTCAAGGATTCCTGAGGAATGCTGCACTAGAATTGCCCTACTTAGCAATGAACAATTTCTGTTAATCACACAATATTAGTAATTTTTAAGATACAGAGAATTTACCACCTAAAGGGAGTTGGTAGTTATTAATTTAAAAAAACAAACTACAATCCTTTGGTGTTCAACAAACTAGATTTTCTTGAAAGAGGAGGACTGTCTCCACGGGCAGTTTTCTAAATTGTAAGGCTATTAGTCTCATGTTTAACACATGGCTATTTTCATTTGTTGCTCTGTTTTCTTCTCAGACTATTTTCTTTCATTTACTACTGTCCTCAACAGACTACACTTATCTCCCTTAGGACACCAGCAATGAGAATCTGGCACTGGTCATTGGCACATCCCGTGTTTGGACCATCTGAGTGTTATTCCTGGGAATCTGAAATTCTAAAAATTCAAAATTGCTTCTACTTGTAGTCTCCTACTCTAGGTATCATTTTATTCTGTAAACAGACTCTTGGGACATATCATTCTGCATTTAAAGTTTGTTTTATGATAAGCTCCTGTGCAACGGGCAAAATGTGTGGATGCTCACAGGAGAGAGGGAGGTGGTGGGGCGAGGGCCTGTCATGGCCGTCAGATCAGAAACCCATTCCTGGTTTGCTTCTTGCTCCTGCAGACCTGAAGTTGCAAAGAAGCACAAAAATACAGTGGCAAAAACTGAAAACAACCCAAAAGTCCTTCAGTGAAGGGATACACGAATTATACCTCTGCAAAATGAACTACTACTTAGCAACAACAAACTATTGATTCCTACAGCAACACGGATAAACCTGATGCATTTTGCAAAGTCAAAGAAGCCACACCCAAAATGCTACATGGGATATAGTCCCATTTATATGACATTCTGGGAAAGGCAAAACTATAGGCACTGAGAAATACCAGTGGTTGCAAGTTGGGGGTAGAAGTTTTGGGGGTAATGGGGTGGTTACATGATATGCATGGGTCAAAACTCACAGAATTGAACACCATAGAGAATTTTACTGTACATAAATGAAAAAAAAATATTTGTTAGGGTAGTGGCTTCCTTTGGAGTAGGAGCAGTGACTGGGAGGGAGATTGAGGGGGGTACCTGGAGTGGTCACGTTCTGTTTTTTGAGCTTCATGCAGATTGTTACGTGGGTAATGTTGGTTTGTAAACATTCAGTGAGGTTATGTGCTTATGATATTCATATATTCTACATATGTATACTTCAATAACAAGTAAACAAAAAAAGACACTGGGAGAGAATTCCAGCCTTCACTGCCTTCTAGTCTCCTTCCCCTCATCTTCCCCCACCAGTGTACTACTCTTGTATGTTGATAGAAACTGCTAGAAAAATTGTAGTGTTAAACTCTCCCTGGTCAGGTGTGCTACCTATTCCTAAAAGTTTCAAACTTCGGTTTACCTGACCACCAATTCTGTTCACAACGCTGTTTGGCAGACTAGAACTTTCTTTTTCTTTCTTTCTTTTTTTTTTTCTGGCATCTCTCAGGTAATCATATTTGGAGGAGAATAAAGAAAGAACTGGTAGTGGAAAGTCACTGAGAAAGTAATCACTGAGTAAGTAGTGACTATTCTAAGTCAAATTAAATAAGAGAAGATGTATCTTACCCATGTGATTTAAATAATCGTTTTTCAGGCCTGTTTCTAGACTCTCAATAATGAATGTTCTGTAAAACTGCTAGGGACTGTTGTGTCTAGTACCGTGCAGGTGTGAGAATGGCTTAGAAGATCTTGATGCCTTCCATGTTTATGGTTGAGGTAGGGCAGGCCAATCTCTGACATCTCTGGAGTAGGGACGCTTAGAAGAGATGAGTAAGCAGGATCATAGGGTACTGAAAAGTAAATAATTTCCTAACTGAAAGTCCATCAAAGAAAATTTCTCTATAGTTGATGAGGAATGGTGGACCATGTTATTCTCTGTTTTCTGCTACCAATCATAAACACACTCCAGAGCAAGGGAAGAATAGGTAGTGAGAGTCAAGCATCAGATGTTGTGATCAGTTTTTGTACACACTGCTTTACTTAACCTTTATAACAATCCTGCAAGGTAGTCATTCAAATCCCATTTAAAATATGGCAAAATGAAGGCTCAAGGTAATCTGTACAAGGTGAGTTGCAACAATTCCAGGCTTCTGATTCTAGAGGAAAAGGGAATTAACTTTTAGAATGTACTATGTGCTAGCCTCCCTTATTTATAATCTTATTCTCAAAATGTTTCCACTTTACAGAGAAGTAAACAGAAAGAGGGATGGCATGATTTGCCCATGGTTAGTTACATAACCAGTGAGTGGCCAAGCTGGTATTCAAATCAAGCTCTGATTTCCACAAATCAGAGCCTTCAAATCAAGGCTCTGATTCCACAGCCTACATTCTTCACATTGTAGTATTCCACAGCCAAAGCCAACGAGAGCTGTACTGTGCAATTCTGGAGGCAGATAAATGGAGTCTTTAACATTGGACTAAAACACCAGATAATCTAAACTGAGGTCAGAGAAGTGACATTCGTGTTCTTCCCTGATGGCTTTCAAATTCAAACTTCTCAATAAAATCTCTTAAGTTTATTGATATTTACTTTCTTTTAGTCAGTAACTCAAACCTTGAGGGACTGAATAACCCACTGAATTCAGCTTAGAGCACAGAAGACAAGGAACTGGATGGTAGACAAACCAACTGTTCAAGGAACCAGGAATCAAACGTTCTAATGTTCCTCAACTGTAGTGTAACTTTGGTTAAAACATGAGGATCTCTGGGCTTGTTTTACCATATGTAAATTAAGAGTATTCAAGATAGAATTTTGGAAGGTAAGTTGTTGACTCTGATACTTTAGAAAACAAACTTTTCTTATGAGTAAAGCCCCCAAATTGCCATCTTTGGAATTTCAATAGTAAATAGTGGGTTATCAGGTATTTGTAAGAATCTGTTCCGCAAGCTTGCTTCCATCATTTTTTGAAGACCCTTGGGAAGATGTGGAACAAAAAAGCAACCAGAAATGTGTAGTCACGTTTAAGAGGCACTTTTATTTTTGCCAACTTAAAAATATTAAGAAGCATATTAAAAAATACGAATATCTCATAAAACATTTGAAATACTGTTATTCCCTGTGTATTGTGGACTTTTTTTTTTTCTTCTAATGAATACCGTTCCATTTTTGGTTCTAAAGAAGTTTTTTGTAGGTCACTGTGACAGTGCTAGGCTGACTTCTTTCTCAGAAACAGTCATTTCAGCTGTGATAGGAATGACTTGTTCCATGGGTCTGTCCTTACTTATTGTGTGATTCTGGGCAAGGGCCTTCATCTAAGTCTGTCTCTGTAAAGGGGCACTAAAATAACACAATTTGAGTCACAGTGCCTTACACAGTAGGGGCTGAAAAACAAGGTAGATTAGAAAGAACTTGGGGCAGAAAGACTTGGATACAAACACCAAGCACTGCTGCTTACTAGCTTGTCACTTGGGCAAGTGATTTCACAGAGGGGCTAGTAACTCTTAAATTCTTACCTTTTAAAATTAAATGATAATATACTAAAGTGGCTATTACACAGTAGTACTAAGCAATTAGTACTTTTATTAATAATTCTATACAATCTAGAAAGTTGCACAAAAGTTAGTATTTTCTTACAAAAACATCACTTAACAAGGACATCCGAAAGCAATGTAATACACATTTTAAGAGTTAAATGGCACTGTTTTCATAATCTCTTGGTATTTTATAACATGTAACCAATAAATACTTCAAAATGGCTTATGCTGGCTGGGGTCTTGCTGCAGAGTGATTCTGGGGCTCTTGGGCTCATTTTACAATAATTTTCTTCTAGTTGTTTTATGTTTGGTAACAACTTACTATAATTAGCATTATAGCCATAGTATATATTTCAATGTGTTAACATACTCCATCCCAAAACCTATAGAAGAAATTTGATTAGGTTTCCTAATGGCCCATGAAGTCTGTTTGTAAATTATATGATGCTCCAAGTTTGAAGAAAATGTCAGCTTGTAAAATATTATTTTCTTTCAGAATTCAAGACACATTTAACATATGGATTTTACAATAAAGTTTATTAGCTGTTCTCCTCTTTCTCATAAATGGAATGGATAATGTTGATAATCCTTTACAAACCAGTACTCATTTGTTTAAGAAACTGTAATGAGGAGGTTGTCAAAAACACATATTTAATAAACTCCAAAAAGCAAAAGGAAGGCAAACAATATTATTAATATAAAAGACCAGAGAAGTTGATTTCTGAAATCACATCTACCTTTCACTAAAATTTCTTAAAATTGCCCACCATGAAGATCTGTGCAACTCTAATGCAGAGCAGCTACAAGAGGTGAAAGGTGTGCAGTCTGAAGGGAAAACACACACACAAGGCTTTTCCTTCTTTGTCTACCAGTGAAAGGAGAAGTGGAAGGAGAGGCAGAGGGCCAAATCCAAACCCAATGACAAGAACAACAGTAACAAAGAAACCCAAAACAAAACCAGGAACCATCTGAAAACTTTTGTAGAAAAGAGGAGAACATGCCTATACTTTTGTATGTAATCTAATTTCCCTAAAGGTTCTTTCCACAACCACCATATCCCTGTTTTCAGTTCACGTGATTAAGGAAGATAAAGTCTAATCAATTAATATTTAATTTAAAAACCAAACAAAAAGTTAAGAGTAGGTGGCAAAAGAAAAAATATATTTTAAATATATATATGTTTGTGTGTGTGTGTGCAACTATGTAAAGAAAATAATTCCCATAGTTACAGAGTTTAGTTAAAGAAAGTTTTATATATATTTATATATATATATATATTTTATTATAACAAAATAGGCAGTTACTGTGGGTAAAATATTCATTAAAATCTGATCCCTAAGAATACATTTAAAGTTTTAGACTATGAATTGGACTCCTTTTCCATTGCCATGAGTACTACATCATCACTAGAATGTCTGTTCTGCCTGTATTTACGTCTATGAAATTTTCTCAACCTTCTGTGTAAAAGGTGAGCTCCCCTAGCACCTAAACACGGCCTCAATTCACAAACTGTGATGATCATTATGTTTGAACAACTTTTGTAAGACACTATAAATAGTGTTGCACAAGTAGATTAAAAACATTTAAACACTGCTATTCCTAGCAAATGTACTAAGAACCCTCAAACAAAAAAAGACTTGAAGAACTCTTATGAAAAATGAATATCCCTTGTGAAATTATGCAAGTTAACGTAGACATTAATTTTGAAATTAAAAACCACATATTTTCCTTATTTGTCTATAATGAAATATTGGCTTTGATAACACAAGTCAACTGAGAAAAGGACTTGAGAGTTAATATATTGGCCAAACCATGCTATTAAAGTTAAGCGTGCACTGTTGCTCAAAGTTTACTAAATCACTGTTTAACACCACTTTTCTTTCATTTATACTGAAATTTGAAAAGAATGTATATAAAGCTTTTCTGAAAATCTCTTAAAGTTACTTTCCCTTAAACATTAAGGAATTTTACCACAATTTCCCAGTCTCCCCAAATCCTTAATAGCTGGTCAGGCCATTCCACCTTTAGTTCTGAAAAATGGCCACAAACCAATAGCGACATAAAGTAATACAGATGCTACAACTTGAAGGAGACACCAGATGTCAAAACTAAGCACAACCATAGACCATGATGAGTGGGATATGATTCAACATGGAAGGAGTATTGCAGACAGACTCCAAAAGGAAAGGGCAAAGAAATGTCAAAGAAAATGAAATCGTGGAAAAGAGAAACCGAGAAACATCAGTCTTCATAACTTTTCTTTTGCTGGAACCCATATGTAAGGACCAGACTGTTCTTCTATGATCTGCTTCACTTGGTTGTAAATGTCTTCCAGAGTATCTCCCTGTACAATAGCTGTAACAGAAACAAAATCAGAAACCTCCATTAATTGTCTATCTTTACCATCACAATCATTGGTGAAATAGAAGCCAGATCTTAGAACTAGTTATTCATCCAGCAAGAGACCATTTATGTATTGTTTGCTTAGTAGTAAGTGCTCATTTCATTAATTTTCATATTTGAAAAATGTAAGAATTTTTATTTTAAATGCTGATTGAAAATGAGACTTGGCAATTTTTACTTAGTTTTGTGTATTTGGAAAATACACACTGAAGCATCTAGAGGCAAAGGGCATCTGCTTGCAAGTTACTCTTAAATGTTTCAGAAAAAAATTAAATGTGGTAAAATGTTAACATTTAGAAAATATAGGTGAGAAGTGTATGAGAATTGCTGATACTATTCTTGTGATTGTTCTAGAAGTCTGAAATTATTTTAAAAAAAGAAGGAAAAAAGCACTTGAGTTACAACACCAAGGCATGTGATGTACTTATGAACACCTGAGGAATACTTTAAAGGACAAAATGAATGGGAGATTTGGGAATTGCTACCCACTCATTTCTTTTTAATAGTATCTTAAAATGGATCAAAATTTATGAAGCGTAAGAGAAAAGTCAGTTTCACAGAAGAAATCAAGTCTGAATCTATTTTTCTCCAGTCTAGTATGTCCTAATCAGCAACTTAAGAAACACTAAATTTCAAGATTCCTCATCAGCACTGCCTAAATTAGATGAATTATTCTGAAAACCACAGTATTAATTACATAGTATTAATACCTAGTATTAGCCACAGTAAATAATCACTGATAGATGTGGGCATAGTTCAAAATCCATTTCAATAGGTCAGTTCATATGGCTCCAAATCAAAATTCTATTAGGGCACTGACACATATGATGCCAACCTGTGAAATGTTCAGTAAATTCTTGTTCCAGTTTCATGGCTCTCTCAAATGTCTTTCTGGCTTGTTCTTCTGTCAGACGCTTATTCATTTCCCTATGCAAATAAATTTAGGAATTGCTAATTAATACATTATAATACTTTTTGAAAAAAGATGACGAATTAGAAGAGACACATAAAACATAAAATCATGAAAAGTTGAGGTTTGTTGAGAATATATATATGTCATTAAAAATTAGATTTAGGGGCGCCTGGGTGGCTCAGTCAGTTGAGTGTCCAATTCTAGATTTCAGCTCAGGTCATTATCTCAGGGTCACAGAATCGAGGCCTGCATCAGACTTTGTGCTGAGCGTGGAGCCTGCTTAGGATACTCTCTCCCTCTGCCCCTACCCCACTCTCTCTCTAAAAAAAAAAACATTGGATTCAGTCACTAAGTATATAGCTTTATGCTTGGAATGACACTGGGTTTCAACACACTTTTGCATTGGCTCAAGGCAGCCAAAAAAACTAAGCCTTAATGTCATAGTTTTCACTCTGATCAAAATTTCATATTAAGATCTACCTACCAATTTACAGGTAACAAAGGAGACACATGAACATATCAAAGAACACCATGAGAAGGCAATCAGCAAAATATAGTCTAGGGAAAACTTTGCAGAAGAAATGATTTAACGAATAAACTGAAAAAAAAAAAAAAGAGAGATGGAGGGAGAGTCTATAGATTAAAATACTTAACAACCAACTGTCACAAGGAGATCTCACCTGGAACTTGATTCAAACCAATTGAAAAAACATAAGCAAAACTTATGAAACAATCAGGAAAATTTGAACTATCTGATGATATAAAAAGTTGTTTTAGGTGTGACATCATAGAGATGTTTTCTTTTTAAGCTTTTAATTTTTTTTAATGTTTATTTTTGAGAGAGAGGGACAGAGAAAGGGGGAGGGGTAGAGAGATAAGGAGACACAAAATGAAGCAGGATCCAGGCTCCCAGCTGTCAGCACACAGCCTGACGTGGGGTTTGAACTCACAAACCGTGAGATCCTGACCTGAGCTGAAGTTGGATGCTTAACCAACCGAGTCACCCGGGTGCCCCTATTTTTATTTTTTAAATATTTATTTATTTTGGGAGAGAGAGAGAGAAAGCACAGGCCGGGGGAAGGGCAGAGAAAGAGGGACAGAGACAATCCCAAGTCCAACACAGGGCTTGGAGATCATGACCTGAACTGAAATCAAGAGTCAGAAGCTGAACCATCACCATAGAGAGGTTTTCCAATAACAGAATTCTTATCTTTCAAACATATACTGAAATATATAGATGAAACCATATAATATCTGGGATTTGTTTCAAAATAATCTGGTGTGGAGGGGTAGGGAGGTGGTGGGATAGATGAAACAAGATTGGTCATAGCTGGTAATTATTGCTGCAGCTGGATGATGGGTATATGAGAATTTGTTCCCAACTTAAAGGGAAAGCGTTCAATATTTCATCATTAAATATGATGTTTGCATATATGTATATGTATATGTATGTATATTAGAAACAGTGTGAGCAGGGAAGAATGGCAAAGGGAGAGAGAAAGACTTTTTTTAATGTTTATTTTTGAGAGAGAGAGAGAGAGAGAGAGAGAGAGAGAGAGAGAGAGAAAGAAAATGAGCAGGGGAGGGGGGGCGGAGACAGAGGATCCAAAGTGGGTGTTGTGTTGACAGCAGACAGCCTGATGTGGGGCTCGAACTCACGAACTATGAGATCATGACCTGAGCCAAAGTTGGACACTTGACTGATTGAGCCACCTACATGCCCCTAGAGAGAATTTTTTAAGCAATTTTTTTTAGCTTTTTCAAGTTATGTGTGGAGCCCAATGTGGGGCTCGATCCAACAACCCTGGGATCATGACCTGAGCCGAAATCAAGAGTTGGATGCTCAAGTGACTGAACCACCCAGGTGCACCAATGCTTGCTTTGATATTTTGTAAATGACCTTTGTCAGATTAAGGAAATTACCTTCTGTTCACAGTTTGCAAAATGTTTGTTGTCATGAATGGATGTTAATTTTATTAAATGCTTTTTCCACATTTGTTAAAATGCTCATATGTTTTGGATCCTAAAATCTGTTAATGTGGCACATTTACATGGATTTTAGAAAATTAATTAAAATTGTGAAAAAATATACATAACATAGAAGTTATTCTTTTAAACATTTTTAAGCATACAGTTCACTGGCATTTGTATCTTCACATTGTTGTGCAACCATTACCACCATCTAATCCTGCAATTGTTTTCATCTTGTGAAATCAAAACTATATTAAAAATAACTACTCATTCTCATCTCCTCAGCCACTGGCAACCACTATTATACTTTCTGTCTCTGTAATTTTGACCACTCTGAGTACCTCATGTAAATGGAATCATACAGAATTTGTCTTTTTGTGACTGGTTTATTTCACTTAGTATAATGCCTGCAAGGATCATCCATGTTGTAATATACTGGAGAATTTCCTTCCTTTATATTAAATTTATTTTGTGTTTATTATTTTTTTTGAGAGAGAGAGAGAGAGAAAGAGAGAGAGAGGCAGGCAGAGAGAGAGGAAGACACAGAATCCAAAGCAGCTCCAGGCTCTGAGCAGTCAGCACAGAGCCCGATGTGGGGGCTCAAACTCACGGACCATGAGATGGTAACCTGAGTTGAAGTTGGATGCTTAACCAACTGGGCCACCCAGCTGCCCCTCCTTTATATTTATAGACCATATTTTGCTTATCCATTCATCCACTGATGGGTGCTTAGGTTTCTTCCACATTTTAGTTATTGTGAATAGTGCTACTATAAACATGAGTGTACAAGTACTTCATCAAGGAAGCGGTATATACCCAAAAGTGAAATTGCTGGATCATATGGTAACTCTATTTTTAATGTTGGAGAAATCACCATACTATTTTCCACAGCAGCTGTGCCCTTTTACATTAATTCCCACCAACAGTTTGAGAGTTCCAATTTTTCCATGTCCATGTCAGCAACTTGTTTTTTTGACAATAGCCATCCTAATGCATGTGAGATGGGATCTCACTGTAGTTTTCATCTGCATTTCCTTAATGATTAGTGATGTTAGCATCTTCTCATGTGCTTATCAGCTATATCTTATTTGGAGAAATGTCTATTCAAGTCCTTTGCTCATTTTTGAATTGAGTTGTCTTCTTTGTTGTTTTAGTTCTCTCTATATAATGGATATTAATCCTTTATTAGATAATATGATTTGCAAATACTTTCTCCCATTCTGTGGATTGCCTTTGTACTCTGTAGATAGTGTCTTTTGATATACAAAACTGTATTATTATATTTTTTAATGTTTATTTTTGAGAGAGAGAGACAGAGTGCAAGCAGGGGAGGGCAGAGAGCGAGGGAGACACAGAATCTGAAGCAAGCTCCAGGCTCCGAGCTGCCAGCCAAGAGCCTAACACAGAGTTCGAGCCCACAAACCAGGAGACCACGACCTGAACTGAAGTCGGATGCTTAACTGACTGAGCCACCCAGGCACCCCTTATTATTATTTTAGAGAGAGCATGAGTCTGTGAGTTGGGGGAGAGCAGAGGGAGAGAGATCTTAAGGATTCATGCCTAGCGTGGAGCCTAACATGGGATGGGGCTCTATCCCACAACCCTGGGATCACAACCTGAGCCAAAATTAAGAGTCAGATGCTCAACTGACTGAGCCACCCAGACACCCCCAAAATAAAATCTTTTAAAAATAATAAGAGGCGCCTGGGTGGCTCAGTCAGTTGAGCGCCCGACTCTTGATCTTGGCTCAAGTCATGATCTCACAGTTCGTGAGTGTGAGCCAGGTGTCAGGCTCTGTGCTGGCAACACGGAGGCTGCCTCGGATTCTGCCTCTCCCTCTCTCTGCCCCTCCCTTTCTTGTTTTCTCTCTCTCAAAGTAAATAAGCTTAGACAAAAAATATTTTATTTTTAAGTAGTCTCTACACCAAACATGGGGTTCAAACTCACAACCCTGAGTCACACGTTCCATAGACTGAGCCAGCCAGGTGCCCCTGATATACAAAACTTTAAAATATTCATGGAATCGAATCTGCTTTTGTTGTTACCTGTGCCTTTGGTATCAGATCCAATAAATCAATGCCAAATCCAATGTTGTTTTCTTCTAAGAGTTTTACTCTGTTACACTGTTACATTTTACTTTTGTTACATTGGTCATTGATCCATTCTGAGTTAATTTTTGTATATGGTGTTAGGTAAGGGTCCAACTTCATTCTTTTACATATAGATAACCAGTTTTCCCAGCACCATTTGTTGCAAAGACTGCCCTTTCCCCCACTGAATGGTTTTGCATCCTTGTCAAAAGTCATATATAGGGCAGTTTACTTCTGACCTCTTTATTCTACTCCATTGGTCTTTTTAATTTCATTTTTTTTCCATCATGATAAGTGTACTCTTTAATCCCCATCCCCTATTTTCTCCATCCCTCTACTCACCTTCCCTCTGGTAACCATTAGTTTGTCCTCTATAGGACAGTCTGTTTCTTGTCTCTTTTTTCCTTTACTTATTTGTTTTGTTTCTTAAATTCCACATATGAGTGAGATCATATGGTATTTCTCTTTCTCTGACTTACTTAGTTCAGCATTATACTTTCCAGCTCTATTCATGTTGTTGCAAATGACAAGATTTTCTTTTTTTTATGGCTGAATAACATTCCACTTTATATACATACCACCTTTTTTTAATCCATTCATCTATTGATGGACACTAGGGCTGCTTATATAGTTTGGCTACTGTAAATAATGCTGCAATAAACATAGGGGTGCACTGGTGCACATATCCCTTTGAACTAGTGTTTTTGTATATTTTGGATAAATACCCAGTAGTGTGATTCTTGGATAATAGGGCAGTTCTGTTTTTAATGTTTTGAGAAACCTCCATACTGTTTCCCACAATGGTTGTACCAATTTGCATTCCCACCAACAGGGCATGAGGGTTCCTTTTTCCTGCACATGATTATCAACATTTGTTTCTTGTTTTTGATTTTAGCCATTCTGACAGGTGTGAGATGATATCTCACTGTAGTTTTGTATTCCATTGGTCTTATATATGTGTTTATACCAACAGCACAAGTTTTGGTTACTGTAGCTTTGTAGAGAATTATGAAATCAGGAAGTCTGAATCTTCAAGTTTGTTGTTGTTCTTTTAAGACTGTTTTGGCTATCTGGGGTGGGGGGGAGGGTCTCTTGAGATTTCATATGTATTTTAATATGGGCTTTTCAATTTCTATTTTAAAAAAAATTTTAATGTTTATTTATTTTTGAGATTGAGAGAGAGCACAAGTAGGGGAGGGACAGAGACACAGGGAGACACAGAATCTAAAGCGGGCTCCAGGCTCTGAGCTGTCAGCACAGAGCCCGACGCGGGGCTTGAACCCATGAACTATGAGATCGCGACCTGAGCTAAAGTGGGACACTTAACTGACTGAGCCACCCAGGCACCCTGGGTTTTTCTATTTCTGCCAAAAATGTCATTAAGATTTTGATAGACATTGCACTGAATCTGTAGATCACTTTGGGTAGCACTGACATTTTAACGACATTAAATCTTCTAATCCATGAACATGAGAAATGTCTCCATTTATTTACATCTTCTTTATTTTCTTTCAGCTATGTTTTGTAGTTTTCACTGTACGTGTTTTTCTTTCATTTCCTTGGTTAATTCTTAAGTATTTTGTTCTTTTTGATGTTATTGTAAATGGAATTGTTTTTGTAATTTCCTTTTCAGATTGTTCATTGTCCACATATAGAAATGTAATTGGTTTTTGTGTTGACTCTGTATGCTGCTATTTTGCTGAATTTATTTATTAGTTCTAATAGTTTTTATGTGCAGTCCTTAGGGTTTTCTACAGATAAGATCATATCATCTGCAAACGGATAATAATTTTATTTCTTCCCTTTCAATTTGGATGCCTTTTATTTTTCTTGCTTAATTCCTCTGGCTAGTATTTCCAGTACCTATGTTGAACAGAAGTGGTAAAACTAGGCATCCTTGCTTTGTTCCTGCTCTTAGAGAAACAGCTTTCAGTCTTTCACTGTTCAGTATGATGTTTGCTGTGGGTTTTTCACACATGGCTTTTATTATGTAGAGGTAGTTTCCTTCTATTATTTTGTTAAGTGTTCTTAATCATGAAAGGGTATTAAATGCTGCCAAATGTCTTTTTTCCCTTTTTTAAGGTAATCTTTATACCCAAGGTGGGGCTTGAACTCACAACCCTGAGATCAAGAGTCACATGCTGTACCAAATAAGCCAGCCAGATGTCCCTGTCAGATGCCTTTTCTGCACCAACTGAAATGATCATGTGTTTTTTCCTTCATTTTTGTTTCCTTCATTGTGTTGTTATATTATGTTGATTAATTTTCATGTCAAACCACCCTTATATTCCAGGAATAAAACCACTTGGTAATGGTGTATAATCTTCTTAATATTTTGGTGAGTTCTATTTGCTAGTATTTTGGTGAAGATTTTTGCATCAGTGTTCATAAGAGATACTGGTCTGTAGTTTTCTTGTACTATGTTTCCTTCTCTTGTATTATGTATCTCTTTCTCTTCATTTTTTTGAAAAGTTTGAGGAGGATTATTGGCATTAGTTCTCTAAATGTTTGTAAAATTTACCAGGGAAACCATTAGCTCCAGGGGGCTTTTCTTTGTTGGGAGGTTTGATCACTGATTCAATCTCTTTAACAGTTATAGGTCTATTCACATTTTGTATTTCTTTTTGATTTAGTCTTGGCAGGTTTGTGTTTCTAGGAATTTGTCCATCTGTCTTATATAATTTTTTGGTGCACAATTGTTTATAGTACTCTTATAATCCTTTTTATTTCTGTAGAATCACTGTCTTTTTAGATTTTAGGAATGTAAATATTTTTTTCTCTCTTTAGTCCACCTAGCTAACGGGTTGTCCTTTTGTTCTAATAATCAACTTTTGGTTTCACTGATTTTCGCTACTGTTTTTTATTCTTTTGTTGATCTCTGCTCTAATCTTTATTATTTCCTTCCTTTTGTTAGTTTTGAGTATAGATTGTTCTTTTTCTAGGGGTAGGGGCTTGCAACAATGGGTATCTGCCTCCATGTCTGCACTTCCACAACCAGAAGAAGCAATCAGCTATTTGAGCACAATTCTCTAAAATTTGGGGAACCGAATCCTTATTGCCCACCACCTTGGCCCCCACAAACTGCTCAAGAAAGGCATGTGTGGCCCTGCTATGGGGTGAAGGTGGGGATATGGGTAGCTGCTACCAGGTTAAAGGCTGAGATTAACGAAAATGAACCATTCAAAACTTCCCCTAGAAGCTGCAAGCCTTCAAGACTGCTGCATTTCAGAGTAGTTACTTCTGACAGATTCTGTTAAGTCCAATTGCTCTCTAGGTGGGGAAGTGTATTCCTGGTGGCTCCTACTCCACCTTCTCTCTAGCTCCACCACTGGTTAATTTTTAAATGTTTACCTAACCTTGCATTCTTGAATAAATCCAACTTGGTGGTTATATTTTATCTTATTAAAAAAAATTAACTGTTGAACTCAATTTGTTTATATTTTGGTAAGGATTTTTCCATCTATATTCATGTTAAGATTGGCTTATCATAATTCATTTCCTTATCATATTCATTTATTTTCCATAAAATTAATTGAAGAATCTGGGTAAGATCTGCATTACTAAGCTTTTGGCAGAATTTAGTAAGTCCTGTTGGCCTAGTGTTTTATTTCTGGGAAGGTTTTTCATAACAAAGTTAAGTTCTTTAATAAGTTTAGGACTAGCTTTTCTATTTTTTTTTCCTTTTCTATTTCTTAAGACTTTTTTGAAGTTTTTTTTAAGTATAACCTTCAAACATAGAAGACAATCGTAAATATATAGCTTGATGAATTTTTACCAACTTACACTTACCTGTGTATCACCTAGTACCTAGATCAAGATACAGAATATTATACCAGCAATCCAAAATTTGGATGTGCTCTTTCCAGTCACCTACCTACCCTGAGAGTAACCTCCATTTGACTTCTAAAGCAATGATTAAGTTTGGAATCACAGAATATGTATAAATACACACATATATGTGTGTGTGTGTATATACACACACACACATATACACACACACACACACATATATACACACATATGTATACACACACACACACACACACACACTTATGTATATATGTGTGTGTATATGTCTGGATTTTTTTACTCAAAATATGTTTATGAGATTCTTCTATACTTTTGTGTGCAGTTGGGAGATTGCTCATTCTCATTACTGTAGAATATTTCATTGTGTGAATTTATGTATTCACTGAGACATTTGGATAATGTTTTTGGTTATTTTCAACAGTTCTTCTATCAGCAATATAGTACATGTCTTTGGTGAACACATGTAAACATTTCTGTTGAGTATATACAGTTTTAGGAGATACTGTAAACAGTTTACCAATGTGGATATGCCAATTGATAACTCCTTATCAGTGCAATGAGTTTCATTTGTTCCATATCCTTGCTAATGATTGATGTTTTCTGGCCTTTTTTTTTTTTTTTTTTTTTTTTTTTTTAGCTATTTTGGTGTGGGGGCTAGTATATGACATTATGGTTTTTCTTTTTTAAGTAGGCTCCATGCCCAATGTGGGCCTTGAACTCAGGACCCTGAGAACAAGACCGCATGCTCTACCAATGGAGCCAGCCAGGTACCCCAAGGTTATTTATTTATTTATTAAGTTCTATTCATTTGTTTTGAGAGAGACAGAGCAAGAGAAAAGAGAGTGCATGTGTGCGTGCATAAACCAGAGGGGGTTGCAAAGAGGAGAGACAGGATCCCAACCCAAGCAGGCTCTGCACCATCAGCGCAGAGCCTGATGTGGGGCTCAAACTCAGGAACCATGAAATCATGGTTCCTGAGCCAAGGTCAAGTTGGACACTTAATCAACTGTGCTGCCCAGGCACCCCACAACATTATGGTTTTAATTTGCATTTCCATGTTTAATTGAGCACCATTTCTTATGTTTATTCATTATATGGATATACCCTTTTGTGAAGTGTCCAAGTTCTTTGATCATTTTATTTGATGCGTAGTAATATTTCCATTTTCATTCCTGGTATTATTTATGCCTTCTTTATTTTCTTTTTTTAACCTTTGTTATTAATGGCTTATAATATTTTTAAAGAAAACATTTTTCATTTTGGTGACCCTGTTTACCATGTTTGTTTTCTATTTCATTACATTTCTACCTTCTTTGGGTTTTACTTTTTTTTCCTAATTTCTCAAAACTTTAGATTTTTAATATCTATTTGATTTCCTATATTCTTTCCTAATATTTAAGGCTGTGGATTTTCCATTATTAAGGCTATTGCATTTTCCAAGTTCATTCACTTGACAATTTCATTACCATTTAGTTCAAAATATTTATTAACTTATGTTGTGATTTCTTCTTTGGCCCATCCAGAAGTACAATGCTTAATTTCCAAATATATGGGAATTTTCTAGTGATATTTTAATTATTGATTTCTATTTTAATTTCACCATGATCAGACAATGTTTGTTTCCAATCATTGAAATTTGTGGCTTAGCATATGATTAGGCTTGGTAACTGTTCTATGTGTACTGGAAATTAATGTGTAAATTCTTCAGATATTGAATGCAATGTTTTTTACATATGTCAGTTAGGTAAGGTTTTTACTTTGTGCTGTTCTATATCCATACTGATTTTTTGTTTTATTATTCTCTTACTTCCTGACTGACATGTTACATTCTCCCACTATGATTCTGTATTTTTTTCTTTTATAGTTATCAATTTATGCTTTACATATTTTGAGACTATATTATTAAGTACAAATGTATGTATGAATATACCTTCCTGATTGGGTCAACCTTTCATTTTTACGAAATGTCCACTTTATCTCTAGTAATGATTTCTTGCCTTTAGGTATATGTTGATAGCAATATAAACCAGCTTACTTTTGGTTAATGTTTGCATGGTATATCTTTTTTCTAGTCTCTCACTTTCAGCTTTTCCATAGCCTAATATCTAAGGTGTGTCTTATGAAAGCAACATGTAGTTGATGGGTATCATAACACATGATTCTAAAATATGGCACCTTGGCCTGCTGAATATTTTAAGTTTAAAGGAATTTGAAAGATGGCAGGTGTATGAAGGACTCTGATCTTCCCCAAGGCGGGTCAAGATCCTCATGTGAGAGGTGGTATTCTTATACTTGGAGGAAATAGGCACCCTTATCTCCAAAGATGGAGGGATACTGAGAGGAATTTGAACAAAAAGGCCTTGCTAAATTTCCCTAGTTTGCTATTCTTAGCTCATATTCTTTGAGCTAAGTCCATTGTCCATGACTGTCCATTTGTCATCAAACCTAGTATAAAAATGCTCAGGTTTAACTGTTTCTTTGGGTCTTCCTTTACTTATGAATGCTCCCATGTCACATGAAAGTTGAATTTAATAAATTTTGTATGTGACTCTTTCGTTACAGAGGTCCAAGTGAAAACCTAGTAGAGGGAAAAGAAATTTTTTCCTCTCCTACAAATCAGCATATAGTTATTTATTTTTACTTCCACCGTTCTGACAATCTTTGTATTTAAAAAATTAAAAAAAATGTTTATTTATTTTTGATGGGGAGAGAGACAGAGTGTGAGAGGGGGAAGGGCAGAAGAGAGGGAGACACAGAATCTGAAGCAGGATCCAGGCTCTGAGCTGTCAGCATGGAACCGGATGCAGGGTTTGAACTCACAAGCTGTGAGATCATGACCTAAGCTGAAGTAAGAAGCTTAACCGACTGAGCCACCCAGGTGCCCCACAATCTTTGTATTTTAATCAGACCACTTAGTCTAGCATTAAGTTAATGAAAAATGTACTTGGGTTCATTTAAAGCATCTTACTGTCTGGGGTGCGTGGGTAGTTCAGTTGGTTAAGGGTCTGACTCTTGATTTTGGCTCAGGTCATAATCTTGAGGTTGTGGGACTGAGCCCTGCATTGGGCTCTGCACTGAGCATGGAGCCTGCTTGGGATTCTCTCTCTCCCTCTCTCTCTCTGCCCCTCCCCCTGCTTGTGCTTGCTCACTTTCTCTCTCAAAATAAATAAATAAACTTAAAAAAAAAAAAGGGGGTGCCTGGGTGGCTCAGTTGGTTAAGCGTCCGACTTTGGCTCAGGTCATGATCTCCTGGTTCGTGAGTTCAAGCCCTGCATTGGGCTCTGGGCTGACAGCTTGGAGTCTGGAGCCTGCTTTGGATTCTGTGTCTCCCTCTCTCTCTGCCCCTCCCCGGCTCGCTCTGTCTCTCTATCTCAAAAATAAACAAACACTAAAAAAAAAAAAGGCATCTCAGTGTCTGTATCCTTTTCCCATCTGTTCTGTTTCTATTTGCTCTTTCCTATCTTCTTTTAGTTTTATTTACATTCGATTTCTGCCCTCTATTATAAATAGGTATACATTATTTTATCTTTTTAGTGGTTACCCAGAACTACACTGCCCCATTCAGTAATTATTAGCCACATGTGACCATTCAGACTTAAAATTCTAATACATATTACCTTATACTTTAGTATATTAATGTTGATGATGATGATAGGTGTATTACAGAATGCTTATTTAATCCTCACAATAACCATATGAGGAGGGTGTATGCTACTATTTCCATTTTACAGATAAGGGAACGGAGACACAGGGAAGATAAGTAAATTACCCAATATAATAAGTAACAGACTGGATTTGTACTTAGAGACTTGTGCCTTAGGCATTTACACTTACATGATATTTTCCATGGATTTGGGTTTAATAAAAATGGAGATTGGGTAAAGTTGTGCAATCTGTAATCTCTTTATGGCATTTCCAGAGACATCGAGGATACAATGTTTGCCCTAAAATAGAGGAAATAAAGAAGAAAAACAAGTGAACTAAGTATTTTCAATCATTTCAAAGGTACATTTCCTACAGGTACAAAATATGGATTATGATATGTTTGGATCCTGTTCACTTTAAGCAAACTTGTCATTTCTGTTAGCAAATTTCAGAGGGGAAATGAAGACAATGAATGATGACTATGAATAATTAATTTTCCATTTTCAAATATTACATTTAAAAAGGAATGAAAATACAGTTCCCTTACTCCTAGCTTTCATAGATCGGTCTCCAAATGGCAACCAATATGGGGTTCCTAACTTATTTTACCAAGAAAAATAAAACACCCTAAACACCTAATAAACCACCTTACTACAACCACCATTTCATAAAACAATACATAATCAACAAGAGGGAAAATACCTAAAATGAAGAAGAATCTTTAAAACTGAATAAATTGAAATTTATAAAACCTTATATACCACTAATTTATTTCTCATTTTATTGGGGACTTTAACACAAACTGGCAATTGGGGACCCCACTTCTGGATTTAAGACACTTTTCTGAAATGCTTAAATTCACTTACAAAGGCCATTTGGATTTTTAATAAAGATGAGTGTGTTCATGTTAAATAGGGTAGTAATCATAACTTATCAAATAGATTTTAATTATATTTTAAATTACATACTGCCTCATCATGCATTTTATAATCTAAGGGCTTAAGTGTACTTCAATAAACAATTTCAATTTAGTAGGGATATTTAAAATAAAAAATTTAATACTGTATAAGACTTCAAACATATAGAAAATAATAGACACAGGGAACCTGGGTGGCTTAGTTGATTAAGCGTCTGACTTTTGACTTCAGCTCAAGTTATGATTTCATAATTTGTGAGTTTGAGCCGCACGTTGGACTCTGTGCTGATAGTGTGGAGCCTGCTTGGGATTCTGTCTCTCTCCCCTTCTCTCTGCCCCTCTACTGCCTGCATGCATGCTCTCTCTTAAAAAATACTCAAAAAAAAAATTAAAAAAAAAAAAAAGAAAGTAATACACACATATGTACCCACTATCTATTTTTATTAGACATTAATATTTTATGTGATTGCTCAGGAATTAAAAAAATGCTATGCTGAAACATTAACATTCTATCATGTTTGCTTTATTTTATTCCTCTCTATATACATACAAAACAATTTGAGAGTAAATTGCAGACATAATACTTCACCCCCTATTTCCTAAAAATAATGACATCTCTTATATAATCACAGTATAATTTCAGTTGGCCACCTAATGTCCTTTAGTACTAAAGAAAAAAAAGTTCCTGGTTCAGGATCCAATCCAAGATCATACATTGCATTTGGTTGTAATGTCTCTTTAGTCTGTCAATCTGGCATAGTTCTTCAGTCTTTGTCTTTCATGATCTTGGTATTTTTGAAGAGTACAGATTATTTTCTTTTTTCAAAGAATATGCCTCAACCCTGGTACCTGATATTTCCCATGCTACACATTTTGGCAGGAATACCACAGAAGTGATGCTGTATCCTTCTCAATTCATCATATCAAGAGGCATATAATATCTATTTGTCCTATTACTATGCTAGTGATGTTAATTTTGATCACTTGTTTAAGGTTTTATCTGCCACATTCATTATAAAATTACAATTTTTTCCTTTGTAACTGTAAGTATTTTGGGGGAGGATTTGTTGAGATGTAAATACCCTGTTTCTCATAAGATATTAATTCACTCACTAATTTTAGCAAACATTGATAGTTCTTGTTTGAACTATTATTAGTTCTTGTTTGAACTATTATTATGAACAATTATTACCATGGTGGTTGTCCAGGGATCTCCCAATATCATCATTCTTCCTATCTTTATTAGATATTCTAATGTTAAGGCAAAGCTTTCCCTTCTGTCAGTTTATTTATTTATTCATGTACTTATTGGTACCATTATGGATTCTTCTTGGATCCTTATTTTATTCTTTTTTATTTTAACTTGTTTTATTTTTTATTTTTTTAAATTTACATCCAAATTAGCATATAGTGCAACAATGATTTCAGGAGTAGTTTCCTTAGTGCCCATTACCCATTTAGCCCACGCCCCCCCACAACCCCTCCCATAACCTTCAGTTTGTTCTCCATATTTATTAGTCTTCTCCGTTTTGTTCCCCTCCCTGTTTTTATATTATTTTTGTTTCCCTCCCCTTATGTTCATCTGTTTTGTCTCTTAAAGTCCTCATATGAGTGAAGTCATGATTTTTGTCTCTAATTTGACTTAGCATAATACCCTCCAGTTCCACGTAGTTGCAAATGGCAAGATTTCATTCTTTTTGATTGCCAAGTAATACTCCATTGCACGCACGCGCGCGCGCACACACACACACACATATATATATATGTACATATATATATATATATATAGCACATCTTCTTTATCCATTCATTCATCGATGGACATTTGGGCTCTTTCCATACTTTGGCTACTGTTGATAGTACTGCTATAAACATGGGGGTGCACGTGTCCCTTCAAAACAGCACATCTGTATCTCTTGGATAAATGCCTAGTAGTGCAATTGCTGGGTCGCAGGGTAGCTCTATTTTTAGTTTTTTGAGGAACCTCCATACTGTTTTCCAGAGTGGCTGCACCAGCTTGGATTCCCACTTATTTTATTCTTTATGTTATAATTAGTTATAAACATTTAAACATTCAAATTATCCCAGACTTGGCCACTTGGGGGCTCCACAGGCTGGCTTCTGTGTCTTTTTGACATATCCATATTATTCTTTGTGTGATATCCTTGAGCAGGAGCCATGCTAACCTTCTCTGGATACTTCTAATTTTAGTATATGTGCAGCCAAAGTGAGCACCACATCTTAATTTTATATACGGATAACCTTACTCTAGTTTTTTTTTTTTTAATATATTAAATTTATTGTCCAATTGGTTTCCATACATCACCCAGTGCTCATCCCAAAAGGTGCCCTCCTCAATACCCATCATCCACCCTCTCCTCCCTCCCACCCCCCATCAACCCTCAGTTTGTTCTCAGTTTTTAACAGTCTCTTATGCTTTGGCTCTCTCCCAGTCTAACCTCATTTTTTTTTTTTCCTTCCCCTCCCCCATGGGTTCCGGTTAAGTTTCTCAGGATCCACATAAGAGTGAAACCATATGGTATCTGTCTTTTTCTGTATGGCTTATTTCACTTAGCATCACACTCCAGTTCCATCCACGTTGCTACAAAAGGCCATATTTCATTTTTTCTCATTGCCACATAGTATTCCATTGTGTATATAAACCACAATTTCTTTATCCATTCATCAGTTGATGGACATTTAGGCTCTTTCCATAATTTGGCTATTGTTGAGAGTGCTGCTATGAACATTGGGGTACAAGTGCCCCTATGCATCAGTACTCCTGTATCCCTTGGATAAATTCCTAGCAGTGCTATTGCTGGGTCATAGGATAGGTCTATTTTTAATTTTCTGAGGAACCTCCACACTGCTTTCCAGAGCGGCTGCACCAATTTGCATGCCCACCAACAGTGCAAGAGGGTTCCTGTTTCTCCACATCCTCTCCAGCATCTATAGTCTCCTGATTTGTTCATTTTGGCCACTCTGACTGGCGTGAGGTGATACCTGAGTGTGGTTTTGATTTGTATTTCCCTGATAAGGAGCGACGCTGAACATCTTTTCATGTGCCTGTTGGCCATCCGGATGTCTTCTTTAGAGAAGTGTCTATTCATGTTTTCTGCCCATTTCTTCACTGGGTTATTTGTTTTTCGGGTGTGGAGTTTGGGGAGCTCTTTATAGATTTTGGATACTAGCCCTTTGTCCGATATGTCATTTGCAAATATCTTTTCCCATTCCGTTGGTTGCCTTTTAGTTTTGTTGGTTGTTTCCTTTGCTGTGCAGAAGCTTTTTATCTTCATAAGGTCCCAGTAATTCACTTTTGCTTTTAATTCCCTTGCCTTTGGGGATGTGTCGAGGAAGAGATTGCTACGGCTGAGGTCAGAGAGGTCTTTTCCTGCTTTCTCCTCTAAGGTTTTGATGGTTTCCTGTCTCACATTCAGGTCCTTTATCCATTTTGAGTTTATTTTTGTGAATGGTGTGAGAAAGTGGTCTAGTTTCAACCTTCTGCATGTTGCTGTCCAGTTCTCCCAGCACCATTTGTTAAAGAGGCTGTCTTTTTTCCATTGGATTTTCTTTCCTGCTTTGTCAAAGATGAGTTGGCCATACGTTTGTGGGTCTAGTTCTGGGGTTTCTATTCTATTCCATTGGTCTATGTGTCTGTTTTTGTGCCAGTACCATGCTGTCTTGATGATGACAGCTTTGTAGTAGAGGCTAAAGTCTGGGGTTGTGATGCCTCCTGCTTTGGTCTTCTTCTTCAAAATTACTTTGCCTATTCGGGGCCTTTTGTGGTTCCATATGAATTTTAGGATTGCTTGTTCTAGTTTCGAGAAGAATGCTGGTGCAATTTTGATTGGGATTGCATTGAATGTGTAGATAGCTTTGGGTAGTATTGGCATTTTGACAATATTTATTCTTCCAATCCATGAGCAGGGAATGTCTTTCCATTTCTTTAAATCTTCTTCAATTACCTTCATAAGCTTTCTATAGTTTTCAGCATACAAATCCTTTACATGTTTGGTTAGATTTATTCCTAGGTATTTTATGCTTCTTGGTGCAATTGTGAATGGGATCAGTTTCTTTATTTGTCTTTCTGTTGCTTCATTGTTAGTGTATAAGAATGCAACTGATTTCTGTACATTGATTTTGTATCCTGCAACTTTGCTGAATTCATGTATCAGTTCTAGCAGACTTTTGGTGGAGTCTATCGGATTTTCCATGTATAATATCATGTCATCTGCAAAAAGCGAAAGCCTGACTTCATCTTTGCCAATTTTGATGCCTTTGATTTCCTTTTGTTGTCTGATTGCTGATGCTAGAACTTCCAGCACTATGTTAAACAACAGCGGTGAGAGTGGGCATCCCTGGCGTGTTCCTGATCTCAGGGAAAAAGCTCTCAGTTTTTCCCTGTTGAGGATGATGTTAGCTGTGGGCTTTTCATAAATGGCTTTTATGATCTTTAAGTATGTTCCTTCTATCCCGACTTTCTCAAGGGTTTTTATTAAAAGGGTGCTGGATTTTGTCAAAGGCCTTTTCTGCATCGATTGACAGGATCATATGGTTCTTCTCTCTTTTTTTGTTAATGTGATGTATCACGTTGATTGATTTGCGAATGTTGAACCAGCCCTGCATCCCAGGAATGAATCCCACTTGATCATGGTGAATAATTCTTTTTATATGCCATTGAATTCGATTTGCTAGTATCTTATTGAGAATTTTTGCATCCATATTCATCAGGGATATTGGCCTGTAGTTCTCTTTTTTTACTGGGTCTCTGTCTGGCTCAGGAATCAAAGTAATACTGGCTTTATAGAATGAGTCTGGAAGTTTTCCTTCCCTTTCTATTTCTTGGAATAGCTTGAGAACGAAAGGTATTATCTCTGCTTTAAACGTCTGGTAGAACTCCCCTGGGAAGCCATCTGGTCCTGGACTCTTATTTGTTGGGAGATTTTTGATAACCGATTCAATTTCTTCACTGGTTATGGGTCTGTTCAAGCTTTCTATTTCCTCCTGATTGAGTTTTGGAAGAGTGTGGGTGTTCAGGAATTTGTCCATTTCTTCCAGGTTGTCCAATTTGTTGGCATATAATTTTCCATAGTATTGCCTGATAACTGTTTGTATCTCTGAGGGATTGGTTGTAATAATTCCATTTTCATTCATGATTTTATCTATTTGGGTCATCTCCCTTTTCTTTTTGAGAAGCCTGGCTAGAGGTTTGTCAATTTTGTTTATTTTTTCAAAAAACCAACTCTTGGTTTCGTTGATCTGCTCTACAGTTTTTTTAGTTTCTATATTGTTTATTTCTGCTCTGATCTTTATTATTTCTCTTCTTCTGCTGGGCTTAGGCTGCCTTTGCTGTTCTGCTTCTAGTTCCTTTAGGTGTGCTGTTAGATTTTGTATTTGGGATTTTTCTTGTTTCTTGAGATAGGCCTGGATTGCATTGTATTTTCCTCTCAGGACTGCCTTCGCTGCGTCCCAAAGCGTTTGGATTGTTGTATTTTCATTTTCGTTTGTTTCCATATATTTTTTAATTTCTTCTCTAATTGCCTGGTTGACCCACTCATTCGTTAGTAGGGTGTTCTTTAACCTCCATACTTTTGGAGGTTTTCCAGACTTTTTTCTGTGGTTGATTTCAAGGTTCACAGCATTGTGGTCTGAAAGTATGCATGGTATAATTTCAATTCTTGTAAACTTATGAAGGGCTGTTTTGTGACCCAGTATATGATCTATCTTGGAGAATGTTCCATGTGCACTCAAGAAGAAAGTATATTCTGTTGCTTTGGGATGCAGAGTTCTAAATAGATCTGTCAAGTCCATCTGATCCAATGTCTCATTCAGGGCCCTTGTTTCTTTATTGACCGTGTGTCTAGATGATCTATCCATTTCTGTAAGTGGGGTGTTAAAGTCCCCTGCAATTACCACATTCTTCTCAATAAGGTTGCTTATGTTTATGAGTAATTGTTTTATATATTTGGGGGCTCCGGTATTCGGCGCATAGACATTTATAATTGTTAGCTCTTCCTGATGGATAGACCCTGTAACTATTATATAATGTCCTTCTTCATCTCTTGTTACAGCCTTTAATTTAAAGTCTAGTTTGTCTGATATAAGTATGGCTACTCCAGCTTTCTTTTGGCTTCCAGTCGCATGATAAATCATTCTCCATCCCCTCACTCTCAATCTAAAGGTGTCCTCAGGTCTAAAATGAGTCTCTTGTAGACAGCAAATAGATGGGTCTTGCTTTTTTATCCATTCTGATACTCTATGTCTTTTGGTTGGCGCATTTAATCCATTTACATTCAGTGTTATTATAGAAAGATATGGGTTTAGAGTCACTGTGATGTCTGTATGTTTTATGCTTGTAGTGATGTCTCTGGGACTTTGTCTCACAGGGTCCCCCTTAGGATCTCTTGTAGGGCTGGTTTAGTGGTGACAAATTCCTTCAGTTTTTGTTTGTTTGGGAAGACCTTTATCTCTCCTTCTATTCTAAATGACAGACTTGCTGGATAAAGGATTCTCGGCTGCATATTTTTTATGTCTAGCACCCTGAAAATCTCGTGCCAATTCTTTCTGGCCTGCCAAGTTTCAAAAGAGAGATCAGTCACGAGTCTTATAGGTCTCCCTTTATATGTGAGGGCACGTTTACCCCTTGCTGCTTTCAGAATTTTCTCTTTATCCTTGTATTTTGCCAGTTTCACTATGATATGTCGTGCAGAAGATCGATTCAAGTTACGTCTGAAGGGAGTTCTCTGTGCCTCTTGGATTTCAATGCCTTTTTCCTTCCCCAGTTCAGGGAAGTTCTCAGCTATTATTTCTTCAAGTACCCCTTCAGCACCTTTCCCTCTTTCTTCCTCCTCTGGGATACCAATTATGCGTCTATTATTTCTTTTTAGTGTATCACTTAGTTCTCTAATTTCCCCCTCATACTCCTGGATTTTTTTATCTTTTTCTAAGCTTCCTCTTTTTCCATAACTTTATCTTCTAGTTCACCTATTCTCTCCTCTGCCTCTTCAATCCGAGCCGTCATTTCCATTTTGTTTTGCATTTTGTTTAAAGCGTTTTTCAGCTCCTCGTGACTGTTCCTTAGTCCCTTGATCTCTGTAGCAAGAGATTCTCTGCTGTCCTCTACACTGTTTTCAAGCCCAGCGATTAATTTTATGACTATTATTCTAAATTCACTTTCTGTTATATTATTTAAATCCTTTTTGATCAGCTCATTAGCTGTTGTTATTTCCTGGAGATTCTTCTGAGGGGAATTCTTCCGCTTGGTCATTTTGGATAGTCCCTGGCGTGGTGAGGACCTGCAGGGCACTTCCCCTGTGCTGTGGTGTATAACTGGAGTTGGTGGGCGGGGCCGCAGTCCGACCTGATGTCTGCCCCCAGCCCACCGCTGGGGCCACAGTCAGACTGGTGTGTGCCTTCTCTTCCCTTCTCCTAGGGGCGGGATTCACTGTGGGGTGGCGTGGCCCGTCTGGGCTACTTGCACACTGCCAGGCTGGTGATGCTGGGGATCTGGTGTATTAGCTGGGGTGGGTAGGCAAGGTGCACGGGGGCAGGAGGGGCAGGCTTAGCTCGCTTCTCCTTAAGTGATCCACTTCAGGAGGGGCCCTGTGGCAACGGGAGGGAGTCAGATCCGCTGCCGGAGGTTTGGCTCCGCAGAAGCACAGAGTTGGGTGTTTGCGCGGAGCGAGCAAGTTCCCTGGCAGGAACTGGTTCTCTTTGGGATTTAGGCTGGGGGATGGGCGGGGGAGATGGCGCTGGCGAGCGCCTTTGTTCCCCACCAAACTGAGCTCTGTCGTCCGGGGGCTCAGCAGCTCTCCCTCCCTTTGTCCTCCAGCCTTTCCGCTTTCCGAGCAGAGCTGTTAACTTATGACCTCCCAGACGCTAAGTCGCGCTTGCTGTCGGAACACAGTCCGTCAGGCCTCTCCGCTTTTGCAAGCCAGACTCGGGGGCTCTGCTTGGCCGGCGAGCCGCCCCTCCGCCCCGGCTCCCTCTGGCCAGTTCGTGGAGCGCGCTTGGCTCCGGCGACTCCGTTCTGCTAATCCTCTGGTGGTTTTCTGGGTTATTTAGGCAGGTGTAGGTGGAATCTAAGTGATCAGCAGGATGCGCGGTGAGCCCAGCGTCCTCCTACGCCGCCATTTTCCTCTGTCTTGACCCTACTCTAGTTTTTTTTAAGTGACTTTCATTTTATAATTGTCTTTAATTTTGTAATACTTTATAATTTATTTTACAAAATAAATTTTATGATAGATTTTGAATGGTTTCCCAGGTATACTACTATCTGAAAATCTAGCTAGTTTTACTTTCCCCCCAATTCTATGCCTCTAATTGACTTCTCTGGTCTAACAGCATTGACTAATGCCTCAAGTACAATGAATACCTTGGGTACAATGTTGAATAGTAGTGGAGATAACAGACATCCTTGCTTTGTTCTTCAACATAATGGAATTTCCTCATATTTTGCCTTGTATTTTTCCCATTAAATATTTAAAAGAATATGTATCCATCCATTCATCCATCTAAGTCTCTATTTACAGCTTTTAAAAATTTATTTATCTCTACACCCCACGTGGGACTTGAACTCATGACCTGGAAATCAAGAGTCACATGCTCTTTTGACTGAGTCAGCCAAGTGCCCCATCTCCTTTTCTTTTTTAAAAGTAACACCAATCTCTGTGTTTTTAAGTTTTTCTTCCCCCTGGTAAGGTACTGAATTCTACCAAAAGATTTTTAGGCATCTGGAAATTTTTGATTTTTCTCTTTAGATCTGTGGTAGATTATATTGATGAATTTTCTAACTTTGAGCTGACCTTAAATTTCTTTAAGGTCATAACCATTTATTTGGTTATGGGTCATAACCCATTTGGTTATGGTGTATTAGTTTTGCAACGTGCTATGGGATTCTGTTTCCTAAAATATTTAATGTTTTTGCATTAGTATTTGTGATATTGGTTTATGATTTTTTCTGTCTCTAGCTGGCTTAGATATCAATATTATACTTGCTTCATAAAAAGAATGCTCTTGAACAGTTTGTAGAGCTTTAGAACAGTCTAACCTTTGGGATTAGATAGAATTCTCCTGTGAAGCCATCTGTGCCTGGTGCTCTTTGTGGGTGGGGTAGTTCCTTGATAAAGTGCTCTATTTCTTCTAAAGAAAGCTTTCCATTTCTGACAGGTCAATTTTGGTATACCATAGTTTTCTAAAAAAATTTCCATTGCAACCAAGTTTTTCCCCCCTCATGTTTCTTTATTTTGACAGAGAGAGAAATAGAGACTGATCAGGGGAGGGGCAGAGAAAGAGGGAGACAGAATCTCAAGCAGGTTCTTCACTGTCAGCACAGAGCCTGATGCGGGGCTTGAACTCACGAACTGTGAGATCATGACCTGAGCTAAAATCAAGAGTCGGACGCTTAACCAACTGAGCCACCGAGGTGCCCTGCAACCAAGTTTGAAATTTATTTATATACAAACACCTGCATGGCTCAGTTGGTCCAACTCTTGGTTTTGGCTCAGGTCATTATCTCATGGTTTCATGAGTTTGAGCCCCACATCAGGCTCTGTGCTGGCAGTGCAAAACCTACTTGGGATTTTCTCTCTCTCCCTCTCTGTCTCTGCCCCTCCACCACTTGTGCTTTCTCTGTCTCTCAAAATATACAAACTTAAAAAAATATTATTTATATACAGATATAGAAAGTAGTCTTGTGATTTCCTCTTATTTCAATGGTATGTTCCCTTGTCATTTCCTGTTTCTATTACTTGTTATTTTTCTTCTTAAAAAATTCAGGTCAACTCATGGTTTGTCTATTGTGTTAACTTTTTCTAGATTTTCTACTTTTCTATTTTCTACCTTAAATTCTTAAAAAAATTTTTATTAATTACTTTTATTGTAAAAAAGAATATATGTGAGTTGACAATTCAGAAAGGATATAGTAGGGGTGTATGGGTGAGCATGGGCTCAGTCAGTTAAGTGTCCCATTCTTGATCTCAGCTCAGGTCATGATCTCAATTCGTGAGAACCACTGGTCTGCTTTCTGTTATTAGAGATTATCGTTGTATGAACGTATGTTCTCTTTTCTCCAGAAGTGGATCATATGGTAGGTGTATGTTTAAACTCTTTTTCAAAGTGGTTGTATGTTTTTATTTTCTCACCCAGCAAAGTCTATGAGAGTTCTGATTGCTCTATAGCTCTGTCAAAGCTTGGTAATTCTGATGGGTGTGTAGTGGCACCTAATTATGGTTTCAATTTGCATTTCCCTAATGACTGATTATGATGGATGTCTTTTCATGTTTTTATTGGCCACTTGTATATCTTCTTTAGAGAAATGTCTTTTTAAATACTTTGCCCATTAGAAAACTTTTTTATATACTAGATTGAAGAGTAGTAATTATGAAAAAGTAACTAAAATGTATGAGGAGACTAAAGGAAGACAGGGGTTACTTTGGTTAAATTTGTTTGTAAAAATTCAACTTGGAATGTTCTTTCCCTCCAGATGCAGGGGAGGGTCTGTTACATATGGGAGTTTTATCTCCTGTTTTCAGGAAGAAAAGGGGAAATCATTGTGCCTTTCTTACACCTGTTGTTTTTCAAGTGCCTTTAGCTGAAAATAGTCAATATATCAAACTGGCGTATTTTGGGGTGGCATATTCTGAGCCCACTCTAAGCCCTGTGTCACCCTTGGTCTCACTCTGGGGAACTCAGGTGGGCTTTAGAGTTGGTGTACAAGGTGATGGTAACAGCCTGTGGTGGGGTGTGAGGAAGTCAAAATGTGCACAAGAGTAAAACCAACTCAAAACTCTACCTTTGTACCAATGGTTACCAGAGGGGAGGTGGGTATGTGGGTGGGTGAAATAGGTGAGGGGATTAAAGAGCACACTTACCACAATGAGCATGGAGTAATATATGGAATTGCTGAATTACCATATTGTACACCTGAAGCTAATATAACACTGTATGTTATCAATACTGGAATTAAAATAAAAAACTTAATAAAAATAAATAACATAAAAAAAGAAAACTTTTTTAAAATTCGAGGGGGGGGAAGGGGAAAGAGGGAACAGGGGAAAGGGGGAGAGGGGCAGAGGGGGGGAGAGGGAGAGGGTGGGGAGACAGAAAGGGGGGGAGAGAGAGACGGGGGGGGGGAGAGAGAGAGAGATAGACAGATAGACAGCAGCGAAGGGGCAGGGAGAAGAGACAGAATCCCAAGGAGGCTCGGGCCTTATCAGCACAGAGCCTGACATGAAGCTTGACCCTACCAACAGTGAGATCATGACCTGAGCTGAAACTGAGAATCTGATTCTCAACTGACTGAGCCACCAAGGTGCCCCAATAGTTTGCCCATTTTTAAATTGGGTTGTCTTTATTATTGTAAGAGTTCTTTACATATTCCGGATAAAAGTCTTTCATGAGATGAAAATATATGTATGATTTGAAAGTATTTTCTCCTACTATATGACTTGTCTTTTTATTCCTTTAACAGTGTTTTTTAGGAGCAGAAATTTTAATTTCGATGAAATCCAATTTGTCATTATTTTCTTTTATGGATTGTGTTTTTGCTATACTATCTTAGAAACCTTTGCCAAAACCAGTCATTAAGATTCTTCTCCAATGTTTTCTTCAACAAGGTTTATAGTTTTAGGGTTTACATTTATAATCTATTTTTAGTTAATTTTTGTATATGATATGAGGCATGGCTAGTCAATTGCTCCAGCACCATTTACTGAAAAGACAATCCCTTTCTCCACTGATCTGCTGTTGTACTTTTGTCCACAGTTGCCCATATATACATGGGTCCATTTAAGAATTCTCTAGTATGTCCTGATGTACTTGTATGTCTTCATGCCACTACCACAGTATCTTGATTACTGTATTTTTATAAGTCTCAAAACACGCAGTGTGAGTCCTTCATCTTGGATTTTTTTCGAAGTTGTTTTGGCTATTCTAGATTTTTGCATTTCCTATAAGCTTTACAATTAGCATGTTATTTTCTACAAAAAGATCTGCTTAGAATTTTTTATTAAAATGTTTTTTTTTTTTTTTTTTTTTTTTTTTTTTTCAACGTTTATTTATTTTTGGGACAGAGAGAGACAGAGCATGAACGGGGGAGGGGCAGAGAGAGAGGGAGACACAGAATCGGAAACAGGTTCCAGGCTCCGAGCCATCAGCCCAGAGCCCGACGCGGGGCTCGAACTCACGGACCGTGAGATCGTGACCTGGCTGAAGTCGGACGCTTAACCGACTGCGCCACCCAGGCGCCCCTAAAATGTTTTTAATGTTTATTTATTTTTGACAGAGAGAGAGAGAGAGAGAGAGAGAGAGAGAGAGAGAGAGAGAGAATATGAACCTGAAGCAGGCTCCAGGCTCTTAGCTGTCAGCACAGAGCCTGATGTGGGGCCTTGAACCAACCACCCACAAATCATGATCTAAGCTGAAGTCGGAGGCTTAACCAACTGAGCCATCCAGATGCCCCTACTCAGATTTTGATTGGAGTTGTACTGAGTCTACAAGCTCAACTTAGAGGTAACTGACATCTACATAATATGAAGTCTTAGAAACCATGAACATAGTGTATTTCTCCACTTATTTAGGTCTTTAATTCTCTCAGCAATGCTTTGTGGTTCTTAGTGTACTGATCTATAAATCTTGTGTCAGATTTATTTCTAAGTATTTAATATTTTTTGAGACTACTATAAGTAATGTTTTTCACAATTTCAACTTACGTGTGGTTTAAGTATATAGGATTTGTATAATGAATGATACTGTACCCTTCATTCTTGCTCAACTTATTTTTTAAAAATGTTTATTTTTGAGAGAGAGAGAGTGTGCATGCATGTGTGAGCAGGGGAGGGGGCGGGGAGAGAGAGAGAGAATGAATCTTAAGCAGGCTCCTAGCAGTCAGGGCAGCGCATGACAGGGGGCTTGAACCCACGAACTGTGAGATCATGACCTGAGCTTAAATCAAGGGTTGGACACTTAACTGACTGAGCCACCCAGGCATCCTTGTTGCTAAACTTACAAATTCTAGTAGTTTTTTGGGGGTAAATTCTATCAGACTTTTTACATAGACCATCACGTCATCTGTAAATGAACACAATTTTACTTCTTCCTCTCCAAACTGAAAAACTTTTATTTCTTCTTTTGACTTATTGCGCAGGCTAGGACTTGTAGCATAATGCTGAAAACAAGTGGTAAAAATAGATATCCTTGATATGTTTCTGATGGGTGTTGGATTTTGTCAAATGCTTTTCTTTAACTCTAGAGATAATTTTATGATTTTCCTTTTTTAGGAAAAAAAGGAACCATGAGTTCCTTTTTAATGTGGTGAGTTACACTAACTGATTTTCTAGTATTTACCTTCTATTCACTGCATAAATCCTACTTGGCAGTGGCATATTATCCTTTTTATATATTAAGATTCAACTTGCTAAAATTTTGCTTAGCATTTCTGTAGATGTGTTCCTAAGAAATATTGGTCTGTAGTTTTTTTGTGTTTTCAGATTTAGAAATTTAGGTAATGTTGGACTCACAGAACGAATTGGACAGTACTCCCTCTTTTTAAATTTTATGGTAAAAATGGGTATGAATTCTTCCTTAAATGTTTGGTAGAATTTATTAGTGAAGCCACATGGAACTGGCGATTTTTGTGTGTGTGACTTTTAAATGTAAATCAATCTCTTTAGAGCATATATGACTATTCAAATGGTATATTTCTTAAGTAAGCTTAAGTAGTTTATTTCTTTCAAGGAATTTATCCATTTCTTTTTTTTTTTAATTTTTAAATATTTATTTATTTCTGAGACAGAGAGAGACACAGCATCAGTGGGGGAGGGGCAGAGAGAGGGAGACACAGAATCAGAAGCAGCCTCCAGGCTCTGAGTTGTCAGCACACAGCCTGATACGGGGCTCCAACTCACAAACTGTGAGATCATGACCTGAGCTGAAGTTCGTCGCTCAACCGACTGAGCCACCCAGGCATCCCTGAATTATCCATTTCAACTAAATTGTTGAACTGAGTGGTATAAAGTTGTTCCTAATATTCTTTGATTTTCCTTTTAATATTTATAAATTGTCATCTCTCCCATTTGTTTTTTTCTTTTATACACCAGTGTTTATTATTATTATTCTTTAAGCAAGATAGTATAATATAGTGTTTTTAGTTTAGTTTTAATTTTGTGAGATGGTTTTATTTTTTTAATTTTTTTAATATATGAAATTTATTGTCAAACTGGTTTCCATACAACACCCAGTGCTCATCCCAAAAGATGCCCTCTTCAATACCCATCACCTACCCTCCCCTCCCTCCCACGCCCCATCAACCCTCAGTTTGTTCTCAGTCTTTAAGAGTCTCTTATGCTTTGGCTCTCTCTCACTTTAACCTCTCTCTCTCTTTTTTTTTTCCTTCCCCTCCCCCATGGGTTTCTGTTAAGTTTCTCAGGATCCACATAAGAGTGAAACCATATGGTATCTGTCTTTCTCTGTATGGCTTATTTCACTTAGCATCACACTCTCCGATTCCATCCACGTTGCTACAAAGGGCCATATTTCATTCTTTCTCATTGCCACGTAGTACTCCATTGTGTATATAAACCACAATTTCTTTATCCATTCATCAGTTGATGGACATTTAGGCTCTTTCCATATCTTGGCTATTGTTGAGAGTGCTGCTATAAACATTGGGGTACAAGTGCCCCTATGCATCAGTACTCCTGTATCCCTTGATCTCTCCCATTTCTGATATTGATAATTTGTCTTTTCTCTTTTACTGATCAGATTAAACATTTATTAATGACTCTGATCTTCTCAAAGAACCAATTTTGGGTTTCATCAATTGGGTTTCATTGATTATTGCTTTTTGTTTTCTTTTTCTGTTTTCCTCTATTATTTTTATTATTTCCTTCCTTCTGCCTATCATATAATTTTTGTTTTTATTTTTACTATGCCCTCCCTTTCTCTCTTTCTAGTCTTTTACTTATTCTTATTTATTTACTTATTCTTATTTATTTTTGTTTGGAAAAGTTTTTAAGGCTGTGAATTTTCTTGTGATCACTTTTAAATGTATCCCATGGATTCTGATATGTACTGTTTTCGTTATTAAGAAAACTTATAATTTCATTTTGTATTTTCTCTTTCATGTAATAGTTAACAGATAGTTTTAAAATTTCTAGTTGGGTGGGCCTTACTGTTTTTGATTTTCTCATCATTTATAGCTTTACTGCATTGTGATCAGAGCAGAACTTGTAATATTCTTACTTTATGGAACTTTCTAATATTTTCTTCTCTACATGGCTTGCACAAGAAATAGCTTGCTGTGACTTGGTGTTTACTTTTCCGTTTGTCAGTAATTTGAAGTTTGGACATTATCTTTCAGTTAGGGTGAGGATGTGGTTTTTTACATTTTTAAAAAATTTAGAAGAAATATAACATCATGAATAAAGCTAAAGCTATAATTTTCTTCCCTTTCCTCCCAAAGGAAAACCAGTGAATAGTGGCTTATGTATATTCCTGAAATACGTGTGTATGATTCCCATCCATGTTTTTATGTTTACCAAGCATGTATCCATAAACCATATAGGCTGTTTCATGTTATTTTAAAATTTATGTAGATAGTATCATACTGTATGTCTTCTTTGCAACTTCACAGTCATCATTATATTTTGAGATTTATTAATGTAGTTACACCTCACTAGTGAATATTCTAGTTTATTCACTCTAGCTGTTGTATCCCACTGCATAAATAAGTTAACTATCCGTTTTCCTTTTTTTTAATTATTAAAAAAATTTTTTATGCTTATTTATTTTTGAGAGAGAGAGTGAGAGCAAGCAGGGAGGGGCAGAGAAAGGGGGAGACACAAAATCTGAAGTAGGCTTCAGGCTCTGAGCTGTCAGCACAAAGCCCAACATGGAGCTTAAACTCACAGACTGTGAGATCATGACCTGAGTCAAAGTCAGTCGCTTAACCTAGTGAGCCACCCAGGCACCTCACCTCACCATTTCCCTTTGTTGATTCCAATTTTTCACTATTATAAAGAGCTATGAACATTCTTATACATAATCATCATAAGTAAATTTCTACTTAGATACCAAGAAGTGTATTTTTGAGTCACAGGGTACAAGCATTTATTTAGGTATTGCCAAACTCTTCTCAAAAGAAGTTCTGTTAATTTATAACCCACTAAAAATATCTAAGATTTCTATTTTCCCAAATTCTTGGCATCACTGGACATTTCCATTTAAAAAATTTTAAAAACTAATCAGAGTTAACCAAGCCTCTTATAAAAAAGAGTAGTATTTACGGATGGAAAACTGAGATGCTGAATTACTGCTTTATGTTTTACAGGTATTCCATTACCGAGTCTTAAACCACTAATTTTAAAGGTATAAAATAATTTCTTGATGTTTACTTTCTAGGTCCAAATAGTAATTTGAGCATAGCAGTTTGTCTGGAATACACGGTTTTGGCTTTACCATAAAACTGCTTTAACTCAATGTTAATACATCATCAGACTACATCATCATCTGAAGGATGCTCTCAGAAAATCTGTGCTGTTACAGAGCTGCTGAGCATTTTTTAAACTGTTGTTAATTAAATATGACTATTCGGGAGAAATTTTTATTTCGTCTTAGTACAAGAACAACTATACTTAAACATCTGGTTCATTGTTATTAATGAACATTGCTAGTCTTAGTTCTTTAATTATGCTAGACGTTTGGAAAGCTATTGCCAAGTACAAGGTCTATGTATAGCAAATGTATAGGACCTTATAAGAACAACCTCCCTTAGATTCATGTTACCATTTCTGTCCTCATTTTCTTTGTTGATCTTCCTTATCTACTGTCTGTATTTTTCTAAGTCATCTAAAATTAAGTATTTAGTTGAATTCATAATATTAAAATGATCAATGCTACAATATTTAGCCTATACTTTTTCAAAAATATGAATTAAAAGTTTCTATCCCATCATTCTTTTATACTGTCAAAGGCACATCTGATTAGAAACTATATTCTGGAATTGCTCTGGTACGTTTTTTTTTAAAGTTTTTATTTTTAAGTAATCTCTACTTCTAACATAGGGCTTGAACTTATAACCCTGAGATCAAGAGTCACCTGCTTTACCGACTGAGCCAGCCAGGTGCCCATGGTGCTTACCTTTTCTGCTACTTCCCGCACAGACTGGACACTTGTTCCATACAGATGGTTATTATACTGGCCAGCTTCAATAAATTTATGCTCCTGGATATCTTTTTCCATCTGCTCTCTTGAAGTCACAAAATGATAATCTCTTCCATCTACCTCATAGTCTCGTTTTGGTCTAGTTGTATCTTCAATAGAAAATAACTTGAAGTGTTTAGTATTAACAAACATAACAAATCTATTTTCTGCTTAAATAATGTTTTGTTAAGTTTAACACAACAGCGATTAATTGAAACTTAAAAAGGGACAATAATATGGAGGAATAACGGATAACTTAGTATAAACCATTAAAAATGGTAATGTTTGCTTTTACGACACATGGTGACAAAATGTTAAGAACAATAATTAAGGATATTTATGTGGCTTACTTACGAGGAACACACGATCCAAATTTGTCAGGAAATTCAGAGATCAAGTCATCATTTATCCTGTCTTTCATAGGTCCCAATATGATCACTGGTCGAGTATAATTAACTGTAAAGATAAACTGCACGTTAAAAGGAATAAACACTCAACAAAAATCAATGTATTTCACCGGAGAATAAAAATATCTTTAAATGTTATAAAGAATATTTTTTTCTTTCTCCATCAATGATGCTGAACTTGCTAGTTTATACACTTTTCAGATCTTAAACTTAAGTTAATCTCCCATTAGAAGTCATAAACTTGGCAATTCAACCAAGTTAAATTCAGAATTTAGCAGATAGTGTTTCTCTACAATGCTAGTATCATCTCATTACAAATGAGAAAACACCAGTTTAGTGTTTTCTGATCCTTTCTGAAGTAGGAATTGTTAGGAAGCAGATCAAAGAAGGGCAAAAAAGAAACTGGGTGTAAGAAGTGATATAATTACAGGAGTGATCTAGAAAGATGATTTAATAGAAGTGGATTATACCTTACACTGGATTGTAAAGGATTATGCTAAAAGCAGGGAGATTGATAGGATCAGAATTATGGTAGGAGGGATGAAAAGAAGGTCATAAATAAGGAAGATAATGAGAGAAGGATAAATAGGACCTAGAAACTGACTGGACAAGGGAGATGAAAACAGAGAAAGATCAAAGATGTTTACAAAATTTTGAACAAGGGTCACTGAAGGACAGTGACACTATCATAAACACTGGAAAGAAGCTGCTTAGAAAATAAAATAGCAATATAAAACAGCTAATACAAAATGACTAAATTCTAACACTGTAAACTAAACCACACTTCACAAGATACATATAGCAAATTTCTATATTTATAGAAAAAAATATAGCAAAATTCTAATAAACATTATTTTGAGGTGTAAGTTAGACCTATTTTCCAAAGTAAGAAGTATATTTTTCTATTAGATTATAAATCAACAGACTTCACAAACCTTCTTGTTGATTCACTGGCTCATAAGATAAGACATATTCTTCTTGACCACCTATTAGAAAGTTAAAATACAGATGAGAAAATCTATTAAGATAACTAATGCTAATTTAATTTGTCATACATAACATATAAATTACTGGCACTTTCCTGAGAAAACAGCAAAGATGTACTTTGTGAATTATTTCCAGCAAGATTTAGTTAAAAAAAAAAAAAAGAAAAAAAAAAAGAAAAAAAAAGTGGAAAATTATAAAGTCATAAGTTTGATAAATGTAAAAAACAAAATATAAATGTGCTATTTAACAACTACTTTTCTGTTATTCTGTGTTTTAAACTATCATTAGATCTATTTAAAATCTTATTTGTGATGTCAAGCATGTGACATTAATTTTTATTCAGAAGCTGAGAACTAATAAGTCTCTTAAAGATTAACTTTTTAAAGAACAGTTCTACATATATATGCATATTTATGCAATTTACTGCTATTAAGAATATGTTGTTCTTTTGGTCCCACCAGATACAATATTTAACAGGATATATTTATTTTTTTATAGTTATGATTATAATAAAAAATTTAATATAAAGGTAAAACTATAGTCACTATTTTACTGGTAAAAAAAATTCACTAATTGTTCTAATAATTCATTTATTCAATTAAAAATATAACATTTATGGGGCACCTGGGTGGCTCAGTCAGTTAAGCATCTGACTTTGGCTCAGGTCATGATCTTGCAGTTTTTGGGTTCAAGCCCTGCATCAGGCTCTGTGCTGAAAGCTCGAAGCCTGGAGACTGCTTCTGATTCTGTGCCTCCTTCTTTCTGCCCCTACCCCACTCATGCTTGTGTCTCTCTCTCTCTCTCTCTCAGAAATAAACATTAAAAAATGAAAAAATAATATATATATAACATTTAAAGTGAGTTTAGTGGTGCCTGTGTGGCTCAGCTGGTTGAGTGTCCCAACTCTTGATTTTGGATCAGGTCATAATCCTGGGGTTGTGGGATCAAGCTCCATGTCTGGCTCCACGCTCTGTGTGGAGATGCTTAAGATGCCCTCCCTTTCTCTCCCTGCCCCTCTCCCATGCTATAATTTAAAAAAAAAAAAAAAAAAAAAAAAAAAAAAAAAAAAAAAAAGGAAAAACAATATTAAAACAAAAAAATGAGTTTAAAAAAGCTTTAGATAAGGGTACTCCCTTCTACTACTAGATGGGATGCTGCTCAATTCATGAATTGCTTAATAAAGCCAATTAAAAAAAAAGCCTACAAATTATATCTTCACTCAGCAAAATGAACTAAAGAGAGAGTTAAAAATTCCTGGGATTCTTAACACACACACACATGTATAGAAAACAAACTAGGAAGGACTGTTACTTCAAGCAGTTCAATAAAAACAATCAATGTTGTATAATATATTTGAGGATATTCCCCTTGATTATCAAGATTCTATAGCAACCTTTTCATTAAATTTGTCACTGGTTTATATCACATGTATGCAGCTGTAGAGCTTTTAAATTCATATACTGGCTTTAAAAGTATATTTCACTGCTTTAAAAGTGTATTTCACTGTTTTATCTATTATCATAATGTATAAAATACATACTTACAAGCTGCTTTTTAAAGTACTGTAAAACATGGTTTATATATTAGCAAAAACATGCAATTTGAATATTCCACACCTAACAATTCATGCAAATGGTGAGACAGACAGTATATACTTTCATTACCTCTTTTTAGACTAGAAAGCTACTCAACTGCTCTATGGTGAGTTCTGATTACACATTAATAAAACACTAATAAGAAATCACATTCTCATACCAAAAAAAAGAAAATTGTTATGTAACTATTATGCAAAAAATAACAACCAATGAAATGAATGAGGGTTAAAAGTATATATTGTCAACATGAAAAAATATCAGAGACTGATATTAACAGGATGGACCTTTTGAGCAGCCATACTCATCTGTAATCAAGATTACTTTCACATTAGACAGCAGTAAAAAAAAAAAAGTTAGAAAAGCAATTTTAATTTTTACGGTACCACAACTGATAAATTCATGCACTCCCCCTGTTACTCCCATGCCCAAATCTGTTAAAAAAACTTCACATGCTTGCATAGTTCACTTAACAATATGATACCAAGAATGTAACACAGTACACCAGAAAGAAATCAGTATTATTGTTTGAGCAACTGTTGAAAAATTTTCCTTCATCGTGTATGTTCACCAGACGCTGGTAATAAATAACTTAACCCAGAACAGTTAACCCAGAACTGGTGACAAAGAATAAAAAAGGACACAAAGCTAACAAAAATTTAGCATTACTTAAAAACATTTTAATGCTCATATTAAAAACAAAATTACTAAAGAAAATGGCAAAATAGAAGTTTATCCCTCATTTAACCAGATTTTTTTCTTGTAAAAGATACATACATGTAAGTGTACTGTGTATACAAATAGTACTGTTTGTAAAAAGGATTTTAGAATTTTGTAAATTTTTGGAAATTAGCTGTTGTACATACAGGACTTTATTTCTGAAGTACAGACTTTTACTTGGCTCTCCCTAATTTAAAAATATTACACATCTGATTTTGTTTTTAGAACACATCACTAAGGCAATAACTCCCAAAGGGTATGTATTACTTGTGATTACAAAAGAACAAGTAACTTAAAACACTTACGGTAACTACTTTCACTATCGCTGGCATTAGAAGTTATATGCTCTGAAATTGCAGGACAATGGAAAAAAACAAAGAAAAGTGTCATGAGTTTAAAAAAAGCAAATTATCAAGATAAACACAAGATGACATTACAAAATATGATATAAATCACATAATCAGTTTTAAAAGTCATTTTTGATTTTCCTTGAAAATTTTGTTTTTTTTCAAATAAATATGAATTAGGAAGGAAAAAAAACCCTGTAATTAAGGAAAATGCTCCATTTTTGTACAACACAGATTACAAACAAAATCTATGACAAATATCAAGTAGAATATGACAAAGAGGGCAAAGTGATCCTAGTCCAAATGTAGACACAGAACCCAAAAAGAGAAGAGACAAGTTGTATTTGACCAAACAGATGGCCATTTTAATGAAGGAATGTCTTAAAAAAGAAATGATCTTGCTTTTAGTTCAGCTTCTTTCTTGTTCCTGTAGAGAAATGAAAATCCATGTTTTTGAGATCATATAAAGCATTTTAGATGTCATAGATTCAGATGCCTCGAAAAAAAGTCAAATGGAAGGGAATTCTAGAAAGTAGGCTTGTATTTTAAAATAGACTAGTGTTTCTGAGAAATGCGGTTTTGATAAAACTGACAATGGCTGCTTTGCAATCAAAAGATAAAGCAAATACACCTACTCGCAAATTGCCTGGCCTCTCCTTAAAAGTGACCTCATTTCATAACTTGATTGTTCAGTAAACACCAGGCACTCTTCCCATGCAAATGTAATTTTGAATGTTCTCTACGTATCTCCCGTGAATAAAAAAAGAGTAATTTTATTTATAAAATTAAAAGACAAATTTTCCACAGGAGAGAGGGAAATCTAAATTTCTTATGTGAGGAAAGGGAAAACATTTTTAAAGGATAAGAAAAGAGCTGGAAGAGAAATATCTGCTGTATCATACCACGTAAAATCAAGATGCACTACTGAAAAGTTCAGAGAATGGTAGAATTTAAGACTTCAAATAAGATAACAGTTCTTGAACTACTGTCACATTGAAAATTACGTCTGTTATTCTAACCTGCAAAGACAAGGTATAATTTTCTTTCTTCCTTTTATAATTGCAATACAGTTGACATACAATGTTGTGTTAGTTTCAGGTACAAGGACATAACTTCCTTCTTATTATATATATTTTAAATACAGCAGGACATTAAAATTATAAGTAAAATCAAATAATATATGACAAGCATATGTAAAATGTTTTTTAAAAGTTTATATTTAAAAATTCCTTCTCTTGTAATACAAATCAAAACCACACTGAGATACCACCTCACACCAGTCAGAGTAGCTAAAATTAACAACTCAGGAAACAATAGATGCTGGCAAGTATGTGGAGAAATGGGAACCCTCTTGCACTGTTGGTGGGAATGCAAACTGGTGCAGCTGCTCTGGAAAGCAGTGTGGAGGTTCCTCAAAAAATTAAACATAGAACTACCCTATGACCCAGCAAGAGCACTACTAGAAATTTATTCAAAGGATACAGGACTGCTGATTCACAGGGGCACATGTACCCCAATGTCTACAGCAGCGCTTTCAACAATAACCAAATTATGGAAAGACCCTAAATGACCATCAACTGATGAATGGATAAAGATGATGTGGTTTATATATACAGTGGACTACTGCTTGGCAATGAGAAAGAATGAAATCATGCCATTTGCAGCAAAGTGGATCAAACTGGAAGGTGTTATGCTGAGTGAAATGAGTCAGCCAGAGAAAGAGATATCATATGTTTTCACTCATATGTGGATCCTGAGAAACTTAACAGAAGACCATGGGAGAAAGGAAGGGGAAAAAATAGTTACAAACAGTGAGGGAGGGAGGCAAACTGTAAGAGACTCTTAAATACAGAGAACAAACTGAGGGTTGACCAGAGAGTGGGGGGAGGGGAGAGGGGAAAATGGGTGATGGGCACTGAGTAGGGCACTTGTTGGAATGACCATTGGGTGTCGTATGTAAGTGATGAACCATGGGAATCTACCCCCAAAACCAAGAGCACACTTTACATGCTGTATGTTAGCCAATTTGACAATAAATTATATTAAAAAAATTTTCTTTCCTTGTTACCACATGTACTTCAAAACAATCATTTTAAATTGTATAACATTCTATTGAACTGATAAATCCTAATTTACCTTACTACTTATTACTTAGACATTTTAGTTTGCTTTAAGCTGTTTTCCATCAACATCAATAATTATTTTTACCTCTTGTCCTATTTCCCTAAATTCATTCCCAGAGTAGGAATGACACATCAAAAAAATCTTAAATTTATATTAGAATTGGTATTATACTGTACAATCTCTAATACGTAAAAGAAAGAAACATTAGTTACTGCAATGGAGTGAGCGAAAGATAGTAGGAGTAAAGAAGAAACAAAATTAAACATGAGTCTGACAATTATAGAAGTTGGGTAAATGAATACTTACAGGGTTAATTTTACTATTCTTCTATTACTGAATATATTTGACATGTTATATAGCAAAAAGTTAAAGTTACTACATATCTCTTTTCTGTCTTTTCTGGGGATTTCTCCTACTCATCTCAAATTCTCTAAGATTACCAATAGCCGTTAGGCAATGAAATTCTTCAAGTTCTTTCAAGTATCCTTTTATGTAACTCTACAATAAAATCTTGCTGTTCAAAGCATGGCTCGTGGAATAGCACCATCATCACTGCTTGAGAATTTATTAGAAAGGTAAAATGCTTTCTTCCTGATAACTAAAACTAGCATGCATATATATATATATATATATATATATATATATATATACACACACACATATATATATATATATTTTAGTTTTTATTTATTTTTGAGAGAGACAGAGAGACAGAGAGAGACAGAGTGCAAGTAGGGGAGGAACAGAAAGAGAGGTAGACAAAGAATCTGAAGCAGGCTCTGGGCTCTGAGTTGTCAGCACAGAGCCCGACGCACGAGCCGCAAGTTTATGACCTGAGCTGAATCAGATGCTTAACAGACTGAGCCACCCAGGCGCCCCTAAAAATTGTATTTTTAAAGGAACTTCATCACAAAAAGGTACTCACATGTCCAATAAACATATGAAAAGGTGTCCAGGTTTATTACTTATCAAGGAAATGCAAAATAAGCCACAATGGATATCCCTACCATACATCAGAATGGCTAAAATGAAAAAAAAAAAGATATGCCAAACACACAGAAGATATGTAGCAACTAGAACTCATACACTACTGGGGGTGGCAAAATTGGTACAGCCACTATGGAAAACTACTTGCAGTACCTACCAAAGCTGAACAGATGTATGTATCTATGACCCACCAATTCCTTTCCCAGGTATTTTCCCATCAGAAAGATATATATGTGTTGACCAACAGACATGTACAATATTGTTCAAAGCAACACTATTCCAAATAGCCCTAAATATATGTTTATTTACAAATTTGAGACAATAGGGGTGCCCCAGTGGCTCAGTTGGTTAAGTGTATGACTTCAGTTCAGGTTATGATCTCTTGGTTAGTGAGTCTGAGCCCTGCACTGGGATCTCTGCTGTCAGCACGAAGCCTACTTTGGATCCTCTGTCCAAAGAAAAACCCAGTGGTAGAGTTCTGGGGAATGAGTACTTTCATTCCCACCACACCCCATCCCTTCCTTGCTTGTGATCTCTTTCTCTCAAAACTACATAAACATTAAAAAAAAAACCTGAGATGATATATGTAGTTTCACATTTTACTTTTTTCATTCACATTATGAACATTTCCCCATGTCATATGTTTTAATATGATTTTCAATGGCTATACAATATTACAAAGTATAGACAATCATACTTCATTAACCACTTCCCAAATGTAAGACATTTTAGGATGGTTTCAAAAATCTTTTGACTGTAGTTTCTGAATAAAATTAAAATAAAGATCCTGATGTATAAACCTTTATCACCATCTCTGATTACATCTTTAGGATAAATTCCTTGAAGAGGAATTAGTAGGTCAAAAGACACGCTTTTTCAAATACACATAATTATAACATATTGAAAGTACTCATTCCCCAGAACTCTACCACTGGGTTTTTCTTTAAAAGAAATGTCTGTCAAGAAGATGGGTAAAAACTGTCATTTTGGATGCTTATTTCACTTGTTATTGTTTTAGCATTCTTCTCACGTCCCTTGTTCAGTTACCTAATGAAGAGAGAATCTATTTCTTAGTGATCTGTCAGAAATGTGTAGTGCAAAGATACGATCCCTTTGCCATACATGGTATAAATATATTCTTCTTCAAGTTTTAATTTTGATTTTGATGTTTGATGACCACAGCCATTTCAAATCTCCCTAAATCCAGTCTCACCTTTCTAATCAGACATCTTTTCCCGAGAATGTATCATATATGTCTTTTCTCTTTGCTCTAACTACTACACATCATCCATCTCAAGCAATACTCCCATTCTTACACTTATTCTTTACACAAATAAAAGTAATTCCGGTTTTGGCATCTAAGAGCTCTGCACAACTTTGCTGAAATGAGTCTTTGAGATGAGAAGAAAGGCTTCCCATTACATATCTCTTTCCTATGTGCCTGAGTTTTTGAGGCGTTCTACAAAATGGAAAGCTATAAAAATTGACCTTCATTTAAAAGGTACAAACCTTGTCTGAAACTGCATCATGATTTCACTTCTGAGCACCTTATACAGCCCCTCCTGAACTTATTTCCTTTTAGTATCTGTTAAAGGAATCTTACTTTTTTCTTTCTGACCTTTTCCAAAGTTGCCTTCTTAAAGCATACAAGCTGCACACATTTCTATTTCTAGCTTTTCACAAGCTATGATGATTTACTTGCATTCTCTCAGACTTCCATCATATTCTACTTAGTTCTGTTAGTCAAAATTAGGATTAGAAAGGCAAATTCTCTCATTCTTTCCTGTACTGTCAACAGGGCAAATCAATAATTTGATTCTCTTCTTTGTAAAATCATTTGAAGTTTATGTCTATGAAAAGTATTCTAGGTTATCACTTTTTTCTTTTTCTTCTTCAATTAAATACATTATTTTTCACAGGTTATGTAAAATTACATGTAGATGTACATCTTTCTCGATATTCAGTGTTATTCCACATTTCTTCAGTGGGTTTGTTTCTCTGAAATAATTTATGCCTTTTGTCCTCAGTCCCTTCATGAATCCTATTCCAACAAGTCCTGAATACCTATAGAGGTCACATTTATTTCTTCATACTAAAACCTCACAGGATTTTGCTTAAGTTTATTTCCTGTAGTCGGAACTTTAGAATACAGATTACTGAGGCTACAAATAACGTCCCTGACCACGCTTTTCCCAGAATTTTCTGTTGTGTAATAATGGGGACCTTGTTAGCTGCTAGTCATCTATTTCATGTGGTAACTGCCATCATATTGAGGTTTAGAATTTTACTCGTATTTTCCTGTCTCCCTCAGTTTTTTCCAAATAAAACCTTCTAGATTTGCTCATCAAGTTACCAGCTGAATAAATTATTTTAGTTTCTGTGAAATGAAGCACAAAACCTATTATTCAAGGGAATCTTAAGTTGCCATCCAGAAAATTAAACCCTTTTAGAAATGACATTGTCTCGTAATCAGTTACTGTTTTTCATTTATTTCTCTTCTCAAGTCCCAAACATCAAAATGAGAGATGGAAATAAGATGTGGTGAAGGTGTAATTATCATCCATCATAACAGTTTCAATATGGGAAACAAATTCATTTAGTTCCTTTTCAAGGAGTTTTCCACAGGTCTCTGATGATTCAACAGATATTAAAAAATCTGTGGATCCTTATGCTGATTCATACCATCTCTAAAATATATCATTCTCAAATTCTGTAGCATTAAGAATCTATGGAAATACTTTCCAGTTTTAAAGATTTTTACTGATTATATTCTCCAAAGGTAAAAGATTTAAAAAGGGTGCCACTAGCGATAGTAAATTTGTGGCTCTTGACAAATCCTACAAAGGCACATGCAAAAATAACATACTGTGTCTGTATAGAAATAATTACACATAAAGCATACTGCCTTCAATCTAATACAAACCTGTAATCGTTAAGTTTGAAATAAAAGCTGAGTACTTTCACTTCAGATTAAGATTGCAGTATAAAGTTAGCATAAATCAGGGAAAAAACCTTCTACGAAATATAATGTTTATTAATGTAGATCTTAGAAAGTTAAAAGATGTTGGTTATATCCTTAATGACCAATGAGTTACAAAGAAATAAGTCTTCAAAATGCTTAATAATCCAAATTGAAAGAACTATCTAGGAAACTTTAGCTCAAAATATTACATCTATGAGTCACTGTCACCTAAAATAACTTAGTAATATTTGGTAAACGTTCATATTTAATCAATTTGAGAACACCTAAATTTAAAATTTGGTTTGCTAAAAAATGCCTTGTTTCATCCATTGGCTCCGATATTTACTGAATGACTCCTATATATCAGACTCTCTACCAAGTTTTATATGAAAATTAAATACTAGTTAGAAAATTAAATAAGAACAACACAACAAAACCCAAAAACACCAACGTCTTGGTTAAAGGAAAAATAAAGGATAATATTTCTTGTAATTCTTTTTTTTTTTTTTTAATTTTTTTTTCACGTTTATTTATTTTTGGGACAGAGAGAGACAGAGCATGAACGGGGGAGGGGCAGAGAGAGAGTGAGACACAGAATCGGAAACAGGCTCCAGGCTCTGAGCCATCAGCCCAGAGCCTGACGCGGGGCTCGAACTCACGGACCGCAAGATCGTGACCTGGCTGAAGTCGGACGCTTAACCGACTGCGCCACCCAGGCGCCCCATCTTGTAATTCTTTTCATAACTTATAATCTCCTTTAAAAACAGATGTGGGGCACCTGGGTGGCTCAGTCAGTTAAGCATCTGACTTCAGCTTGGGTCATGATCTCACGGTTCGTGAGTTCGAGCCCCACATCAGGCTCTGTGCTGACAGCTCAGAGCCTGGAGCCTGCTTCAGATTCTGTGTCTCCCTCTCTCCCTCTGCCCCTCCCCTGCTCATGCTCTCTCTCTCTCTCTCTCTCTCTCTCTCAAAAGTAAATAAACATTAAAAAAAAAACAAAACCAAAAACACAGTTGTAAGCTCCTCCCCCCCCCACCCCCCCATAGACTGCTACTTCAACTTGAGGTCCACATTCTTCTCTATTAAGATCCACTGTATTTTATAGTCTCACATTATAGCAATGCTCTTCTAACACAGAAACAAAGTGATTTTAACTTGTTTTAACAGAAAAACCAGGCGGATATAAAACTGCAAGGAAGATTATTTTCTACATTCTAATGAGGGCAGGTAGTATTATTTTCAAAAGCTTAAAAGTCTTTTATTAAAAAAAAAGAACCTAGCAGAAGTAATCACTGTGAAAATTACAAAAGGAAAATGTAGTTATGAGCAGTTTTTCAAATGACATATGAAAAATGGAGCATTAGAAAAACAAAAAGTATGTATTATAGAAGTAAAAATCCCAAGCACATTAACATGAAAAGTCTAAAAGCAATCTAAATCATATACCTCCTCATGCCAGAAAGGCACTACCATGAATCTCAAAATGTATCTGAAAAAGGCAGATCTGTAGATGGAGGTTAAAAATTAACTTGGGAGTATTTTGATCACTTACTCAGGCCTTTTGATCCCATGTCGTCAGGGATCTCCTGTAGAGAGTAGTTCCCAGAGAGCAAGCAATAAAAAGATAATCAAAGAAAATAGTTGTCAGTAATGCATAAAATTGGTGCTACAATAAGAGACAGTTCCAAGACCATTACAGGTGCACATATTTTAGAGCATTTTTGTAGATTTCTGAAAGTTTGAAATAAGCTAGTAGCTGAATGTAACCTACTAAAGGAATGGAAGTTCTAGCTTAGAGGCTGATTAGGGTAGAGAAGCGAAATTTGAAATCATTTCTTGATATTTTAAAAGTAAAATTCAGATTGTCTACATATAATGAAGATGTAGGATAAAATGGAACAATTCCAGAAGATCTATTACCAAAGACTGTCAATGTTATACCTAGAAATCAGTAAGTAGATTCTCAGGTATCCATAGTTTTTCTCTAAAATATTCTTTAAAGTATACTGTTTCTTCCAAGAACCCTTACATCAAATGATTCTATTGTAAACACATAACTTAAAAAAAATATTTACTTTAAATTATGAATTCCTAAGGTACCAGAAAAAGTTAAGATTGGTATAGAAGTTAATTTATGTCTGTTAAGATTGCCCCTGGTTAAGACAATTAGTAACCTGTTGCAGCTCTTGAAACTGTCTCCATGGTAACAACCAACTGCAGGGCAGTAGGTCCCTCTACATTTATTTTCAGTTGACCACTGGATCCACATACTTACGGTCAGCATCACTTGTTTCCTGCTCACTCTGGTCCTTGTTCTTGTAGAAGGGGAATTTTCGGGAAAAGAGGTTCTTTTTACGCTTGTCATTGAATGACTGCTGAAGAAGAGAAGGAGGGGCAAAACAAAGGGATGTCTACTATCTGTGTGTACAAAGGCCCAGCCTAGCAGCTCTGTGGAAGCTGACTCTTGTGACCACAGTGTGCAGTTTGTATATGAATTTTACTTTAATCACAAATAAAGTGAATTTTTAATTTTGCATTAACTCCTCTAATTCTAATGTTTCACAACTGAAAATACTGAAAAATTTACAGTGTAATTCAATAATACCTAAAAATATTGAATAAGTGCTACTTGATAAAAAAAGGGAAGAGTAATTCAGATTAGTTACTACTACAGTATGACCCAAATTAACATATGTTCTTATCAATCCATATTTTTCTAGATTTCCAGGCATGAGGTGCTCTATAGCAAAAGTAATTTTAGATTGTTACTCTAGCTATTCAAATATTTTTTATGCAGTAGTAATCTTCCTTTCCCTTTGGTTTGAGCATATTTTCCCCCTCCCCCCTTTTTGTGGCTCCAATGAACTAAGAAAAAGTCACTATTAAAAAAAGAACCAAAACAAGTGATAAGGTTGCTAGTGCTGAATACTTAAAAACAATTAATCTTTTTTTTTGGAAGAGAAAAAGAGATAACTGAGTGTTTATGGTATGATTCAGAAATGAGAAGAAAACTAAGAGGGGTCCGTCAACCATGCAGAATGCAGCAAAAGATTTACTGATGCTATCTAACCAAAAAAGAAGTCAGAACTTTCCTGGTCAACTTGAATGCCATCATAACTGATTTATTTGTCTTTAAGCTCTACTATATTTATCTATTTTTAAAAGTATATATAAATAAACTAGAACCATATTTAACTAATTGGCACCATATCCTGAATAGAGGATAAAAAGCTTGGTGCCTATATAAAAGCCAAAAAGGCAATTAAGATTCTAATAGTTTTGGGGAACCTGGGTGGCTCAATTCATTAAGCATCCAACTTTGGCTCAGGTCATGATCTCACGGTTAGAGCCCCGCATCAGGTTCTCTGCTTTCAGTGCAGAGCCTGCTTTAGATCCTCTGTGCCGCCGCCCCCCCCCCACCAACCGTCTGTCTGTCCCTCCCCAACTCATGCTCCCTCTTTCTTTCAAAAATAAACATTAAAAAAAGAAGATTCTAATAGTTTAAAAGAAAAGATTCTAATAGTTTATACAGAACTACAATGGAAGAGTTGCACAGTTGATTTGATGTCCCTTATTGCACAGATGTTGGAAATAGGTTTTTTTCCCTTCTTCAATGTCCCCACTTGTGCCTTCAGATTTAAAGCCATGTAGCATAAAGATGATGCTATTAAAGAGGAATAATTTCTTTTGTAATTTCTGTCACAGACATCCACGTCTTGAAGGACATGGCCTCACCTACCAATGACACTAGGAACCATTGCTACTTTTTTGAAGCAGGAATGATATAAAGGATGGAAATCTTGTTCTGACTTTTCTTGATTCAATCCATGTCTTAAAAATGCTATCATTATTTTGAAGTATATCCACACCAGGCAGTATGTTTTAGCATGCCTGTATTTTTTAAGCACGTGATGCTAGGTGATTAAGATGCTGAGGTAGATTAAAGTAATTATTGCGCAAATTCTATTGCTTGAATTTATTTTGTTAGAAATCTTAATGGAAAGATTAAACTTTCATTTTTACCTTTTCATATCAATAATTCAAGATTAATAAACTCATAGTTCATTAGTTCAACAGACTGTCTTAATTTCAATCCTAAAAATCGAAGGCTCTGATAACTCTAAGCAGAATTTAAAAATTAAGTTGATGAGAGCAATTCTGTCAAGAAATAAGGACTTTTATTTTATAAACTGTCAAGTAGCGTTATTTAAATAAAAATATTTTCTTGAATCCAAATTTTAAGAAAAGAAAAATAGAAGAAAAGTTATGTTTCAACAGAGAAAAATTCATGGTAATCTAATTTAGGGAAGGACTAAATCTTTTTGTTCATGACAATCACTGAATCTAGTAATAATTTTTATGGTATCCCATAAAACCGATATGTTTTTAATAAAAGGTATTTATTTGTCCCTCTTACTGCATATATAGTGGTCAGAGTCAGTTTCACAGCAAACAACCAAAAGAAACATGAAGTTTAAAATGTTTTGATTTTTGGTATCTTTGCAGTTAGCCAAAATGAGATATCATAAAGATATCATAATAGAGAACAGAAAGAAATGCTGTTAGTTAAGAAAAGAATTAATTGTATTACATTTAACATCCTCCAGGTGAAGAATTTATTAAAAGTGAAAATAGCACAAAGCAAATAAGACAAATATGTGTAGGGAAAACATAAAACTGAAGAAACATACTACCTCCAGTTTCTCTACATTTTCAATACAAAATACTGTTTAATTACTTATTGTTATTTATGCTACACTGCAGGAAAGACAGAGTGTAATAAATATAAGAACTGATAAAATATCACAAATTCATGATATGTATATTAAATACATAATTTCTGTATGTGGTATTGCCAAAATAGCTAAATGAATGTTAAAAATGTTAATGAGAAACTGAAATGTTATAAGTCTGTAGTGGAAATAAGTCCATAAACCACCATTTAAGGAAAGGAAAAGAACTTAGAATGGGAAATGGTATTACGGAAAGGAATGCAGTTCTGTATCAATGGCAAGCGTATTTTTACCCCACTCAGTATCATGCATACTTTTGGTGCTGTGTTAGAACACAGTGACTGTGTATAAAGTTGGTTACAGTCAACAAACAAGACTAAGATTTAAATATGTCGTTAATTCAGTTAACTTCTTACAGTATGAAAGAAAAGTTACAACATGCAACCTCTTTTTCAATACATTGACAGTGTATTTTACTAAGTTATTTTTAAAGACATATATAAAATAAGCACAAAAAGCAAATCCTGAGCATTTACTTGGGATTTTTTTCTTCTCCCAAATTTCTATTTTACATATTGCTTCAGATCACACTATGTAATTTTTTATTTTCTGAAAGCTACAATTTTAAACTAATTTATCATTTCTAAAATAACTGAATACATTATATAATTTACTTAGATTTAATTTCTTTGATCAAGGATATTTATCTTAAAGGCTTTAAGTTTATGTGCTTAGTTTTATCAGAGAAGCACAAATGACAGGGTTAATTAAAATTTGTTGAGTTAACTTCCCACATTCATTTGAGATATGATCAAAAGATGATAAAACTTGTGTTAGATCAAAAAAGAAAAAAACCCAAACACAAAACATTCCTATGAATAGTATTTCAAGACAACATATATGTTCAGCTTATTTCTTTAGGCTTATTGCTACAATATTCTGTTGTAGTAATTACATACATAGTACAGGACAAAGCCTATAATAGCTCCTTCATCTATGGGCATCCATTATATTTAAGCAGAATTTAACAATGAAAACAAAAACACGTTTAAAATTATATATGAAAGAGTTTACAAGTATTTCTTGACCATCTATAATTCTCCCTCTTGACTGTCTCTTTATTTCTTCAAAATAAAAATTCATATTGATTCAAATATTTAAAGCATGGGTTTTCCTTAATAAATTATATTAGGCACAAAGAAGGGCAATAAAAAATTTCCACAAATTAACTTACAAAAACCTGTAAACTTACATTATGACCTAGTTAATAATATTTTGGGGCATATTTTCTCAGAACATGTATTATTAAATTAGCTGCATGATTAATACTGATGATACAAGTTTCTAACTGGACATCTGAATGAAGGCTGAATTTATTTCACTTGTATAAATAACCTCACCAAAGTATATTAAGAATATATGAAATGAGGGGTCCCTGGATGACTTAGTCCCACTCTTAATTTTGGCTCAGGTCATGATCTCACAGTTCGTGAGTTTGAGGCCCGCACTGGCCTCTGTGCTGATGGTGCAGAGCCTGCCTGGGATTCTTTCTCTCTCTCTGTCCTTCTCTGCCCCTCCCCCTTCTCACGCGTGCTCTCTCTCTCTCAAAATAAATAACTTAATTGAAAAATGTCTGTAAAATGACTGCTTTAATTTAATAAATTAAATCACTTCAGTAATACTTAAATTACTTCAGTATCTACTATGCGAAAGCACCATAGCAACACCAGTTGATGGTTAACTCTTACAGCAAAATCCTTCTAATTTTAATAATGTATTTCCAGCAAGAATTAAGAAAAAACCTACTATCTTCGATTACTAATATCTAGAAATATGAAATTTCATATACTCACCCCTTTATCTCCTCTTGTTTTAGAATTAAATTTCACTGTTTTTAACCGGGCTCGTTCTTTCTTCTCAACTCTGTCAAAGTATAGAATGCTATTTTTAAAGTATACTGAAATATCTAAGGGCCTAACTAGAAATCATTAAAACTGATACTTTAATATAGGGCATTTTTATATTCTAAAGTCTTCAGAAGTCATCTAGGCTTGCATCCCAAAATTAATTATAATTTCTAAAATGAAATACAGGGCTCATTTTATTATGAAACAAAACCACTTGTGAAGTATCAAAATACAGTACATGTGTACTTATAAATGTACTCAATTCCATAATTATATTAAAATTATTATGAGGAACCACTTCTGAATTGAGCAATTTGCCAGATTTTGGTTTTTTTGTTATTGTTTAAATATTAGCTTAGCACGGGGCATACACATATGCCAAAAATTAAGCGTAAGAGAGTGAACAAATAAGGCAAAATGTTAACAACTGGTAAAAGTAGGTGAAGGATATGTGGATTTCTTGTACTATTGTTTCTTGTACTATTCTTCCTCTTGTTACTTATTTTTCTGTAGCTCTGACATTTTTATAAAAAAATGGGAAATACAAAAATTAAATTTAGCTCCAGTGATATACTTGTGTAAATATAGAAAGAAACCAATTACAGTATACAAAAACTTTAAAGTATCTTTGGAAGGAGATACAAAGACTTGGTAATCTTAGTTATCCTTAGTTATCCCTCTACAGGTGAAATTGGTGCCAAGGGAACAAGCTTAAGATAAGGAAGCCTGTACAGCTTTTAGATCTTATGAATTCTGAAACTTGTTAAAGTGCCAAGTATTCAAAATAAGCAAGCCAACAAAACTACATCAAAGCAAATGTTTCATGTAGATTGTAATACCAATATGAACCTCGCAAAATTTCCTGTAAATTAAGCTTTTATAAATCCTCAATTTCAACATAGATATTACGTTAGTATATAGCAGAAAAACTTACCACAACAGGTTGTGAATAAATGTATTTCCTTCGTTATCTAGCTATACAGTTTTACCGTGGATACAGAAGAACCTTAGTAGTCAAGGATTTGAAACTTGTTTTTATTGTGCTAGAACAGTCCATGACATGATTAGAGAGTCCATGAGATGATTAACTAATTTATAATTCTGCCTAGGTACTTACTGAGGGCACTGCAAAACTAACATTTAGTGAGTAAACGTTTACAACGCAAAATGGCTTTGTTTTCGCATCATTATCTTGTTCACTAAATAGTTGATTGATTTAAATTGTGCTTAACTGTAAATACTATTCCTGAAAGAAAACTAAGAACTGTAGTAACTACAATTCCTTGTGCTATTATTAGAAGTACAGAGGTCTAAGAAAGGGATAGTTCTGTTTTAAGAAAACAGAAGTTTTGAATACATTCAAGAACAAAACGGCATAATTAGTTGTGGTTTCATACTATAGCTTATGGAAGAAAAATTATATAAATGAATAAACATAAAAAAACAAAAAAACCCACAAAATTCAACTTAATGGAATTTTTGTACAAAATAAAAAGAATCTCTTTTCATCAAAGCCAGTGTTTTCTTATTAGTTGCAGGCACACATAAAGCCTATGAGAGATATGAGGTACCAAAGGATAAGACAATTTTTAGGAACTCTGACTTTGATATTTAAGATGTGAGATTTTTACTGACTCAACAAGGCACAGAGGAAGCATTTCTGAATTTAAAGCAGACTATGTTCTATTCTAGGAGAAAAGTTATGCTGAGGGCTGCATTGCTAAAAGAGGAGTTGCCTCTTTATAGGATCTCGCCAAATAGCTGGAGCTTGCTAAATATATGGATCTAGCATAGAACAGTCATAAATCCCCAAGCCACAAATACAAATATAGGTAATATTTTAATATTCCTACTCTTCAACTTCTACAAGCAGTTATACAAATATATACAGGTAGAGGTTTATAAATAGGTACATGATTTGGCATACTTATCAATTACAGAGGCTCTTAACAAAATAAGTATAAACCCAACTCATTAGAACAGAACAAGTGTATTCCATCATAAGCTTGACCTGAAGTGAATTAACTAGCTACACTAAACACTAATGTCTCTTTACCAATTTTGGCTGGCTATCTTAAAACTTAAAGAGGCTTTTAGGCAATGATTTGTACAAATCAGATCTCACAAAAAAGCTATTTCGGGGGAATTATGAACTGACATTTTAATACCATTTCTCACGAAAGTAGGGGCATTCAGCAGCATTTCGTAGACCTTAGAGAGGATTGTCTATACTGGGATCATCCTATCTCTGTCTATACTTGACTACTTTTCCAGTAGACAGTAAGTATCAATCATGATAATAAGTGGTTAAAAGCAAAGAGGAAAGACCAGTGAATGTACCAATACTTCTAAATTAATCAAGAAAAAAGATGTGAAGCAAGTAACAAGATAGTTCTAAACATTTCACATTTATTTACACTTCCATTTTTTAAGTCTAAAGGAGGCAATTCATATAATCAAAAATGTAAAGTTTAAGATTCCATCACCACCTACATGAGAAAACTACAAAGGCTTTTAAATCTCTCTCCCTCCAATGGTATAGATACATGGCAAAGTTATTTAAAAACCTTTGGGGGCATCATATTCTTTAATTATGTCACTGGTTACAACATAAGGTGAACAAAATCAAATGATTGTGAAACACAATATGGAAAAGCAAGCATCACCATCTTGGTAAAATAATTTTAAAAATCAACAATTATTTATGTTGCCCTACTTTCAAGTGGTAAGACTGTACCAGACTTATATTTACCTGCGTTTACTGGGAATTACTCCAACTTCATCACTCTCTCCATCTGGTGTAACC